>NW_027509210.1:450000-1050000 GCF_051911475.1 Siphateles boraxobius | reverse complement strand
CACAGCACAGAGACAGCGCTCATAAAGATAATAAATGATATTCGCTTAAATACTGATACAGGCAAATTATCAGTGCTGGTACTACTCGACCTCAGTGCTGCATTTGACACTGTCGATCACAAAATACTTCTTGACAGGCTGGAAAACTGGGTCGGGCTTTCTGGGATAGTCCTAAAATGGTTCAGGTCATACTTGGTAGGGAGAGGTTATTATGTGAGTGTAGGAGACCATAAGTCTGAGTGGACATCCATGACATGCGGAGTCCCTCAAGGCTCAATTCTTGCGCCACTCCTATTCAACCTGTACATGCTCCCAATGAGCCAAATAATGAGAAAGAACCAAATCGCTTACCATAGCTATGCAGACGACACACAGCTCTACTTATCCCTATCGCCTAACGATTACAGCCCCATTGACTCCCTTTGCCAATGCATTGATGAAGTAAACAATTGGATGTGCCAAAACTTTCTTCAGTTAAACAAAGACAAAACTGAAGTCATTGCGTTTGGAAACAAAGATGAAGTTCTCAAGGTGAACGCATAACTTCAGTCTAGGGGTCAAACAACTAAAAATCAAGTCAGGAATCTGGGTGTGTCTCTGGAGTCAGACCTTAGTTTCAGTAGTCATGTCAAAGCAATAACTAAATCAGCATACTATCACCTGAAAAACATTGCAAGAATTAGATGCTTTGTTTCCAGTCAAGACTTAGAGAAACTTGTGCATGCTTTCATCACCAGTAGGGTGGATTATTGTAATGGACTTCTCACTGGCCTTCCCAAAAAGACCATAAGACAGTTGCAGCTCATACAGAACGCTGCTGCTAGGATTCTGAGCAGAACCAGAAAATATGAACACATCACACCAGTCCTCAGGTCTTTACACTGGCTGCCAGTTACATTTAGGATTGATTTTAAAGTATTATTACTGGTATATAAATCATTCAATGGCCTAGGACCTCAATACATTGCAGATATGCTCAGTGAATATAAACCCAACAGATCACTCAGATCATTAGGATCACATCGGCTAGAAATACCAAGGGTTCACTCTAAGCATGGCGAGTCTGCTTTTAGCTACTATGCCAGCCGCAGCTGGAACCAGCTTCCAGAAGAGATCAGATGTGCTCCTACAGTAGTCACATTCAAATCCAGACTCAAAACACTTCTGTTTAACTGTGCATTTACTGAAAGAGCACTGTGCCACTGTTCGTCCGACTGTTTGCACTGTATTTTATTTTATGTTTTAATTATTCTAAACTGTTTTAATTATTCTGATTTCTTTTGATTATTTTAATTTCTTCTATGTAAAGCACTTTAAATTACCATTGTGTATGAAATGTGCTATATAAATAAACTTGCCTTGCCTTGCCTTGCCTATATAGAACATTAAAAGGTTCTATCAGGCGCTATGTATTTGGAACCCCTTTTTAAGGGTTCAATCAAAAGAATCCTTTAGGGTTTTTTGTAACCAGGAAAAAGGTTCTATATGGAACCTTTTAGGGGTTCATTCAATATCATTTGTTTTGTCCTTTCCGGATTAAATATTTCATATTATTGACAAACATCAAGACCCTAAAATGTAAAAATGTAATTCACATAAAAAAAGCACACCCAAAGTGCACAGAACTAGTAATTTATTTATATTAACAAACATAATTACTATTACTGAAATAATGCTACTGTAATTTCAAGTATTCAAGCCTTTTAAATGTACAAATCAACATTAAAACATCAACCATTTAAAAAATATCTTATAAATAATGAAAATAGAGTTTCACCTACATCTACATATTACACAATAAGTCCATTAAATGTACAAAATTACATTAATCTATCACTAACAAATAATGGAAATATACAGATTCATCTAAATTCCCATCAGTGTTAGAACAACATCAAGTCCCTCAAAACTACAAATACATATTAATATAACTCACAATGGAAATATACAGATATAGAAGTACTTCAAATCTACAAATGTACATTAATATCACTCATAAATAATTGTAATAACAGATTAAAATTCAGATCAGAATTTCAGAATAACATCAATCGCCTCATTTACAAATTTACATTAGCACTATTCATGACATATCAAAGTATTATGATAATTGATTATACATTTTGAGCACTGGGACAGACAGTTATTTTTGGCTGCTGGAGCGTTTAAACAGGTAGTGCTCAACAAAATTCATCGTGTGAGTGATGTGCTTGGGGTATTCCACACTGAATACGAAATAAGCAGCAAAGAGTCACTCCATTGCCTCCATCACATCCATTTCTGCACTCACAATGTTGACACCCTCCATATTGATGCTGGTTCTTTTTGCATTCAGTCCAGCATCAGAACTCTTTACTCTATTAAACACAATATCCAAACACTATCAAATATAATGATGCCTTTAATATGAAGTGAACATTACTTGCTTGTAGCTTTTATTAAAAAAAATATGTACAATATATAAAATATTGTATAAATAATTGACTATATACATGAAGAATAATGGGTGTCTGAGAGTAACACTGTTTCCCTTTCAAGGGAACTCGAGCTGCGTTGAGACGCGGTGGGAACGCTCTGCGTGATTGCGTCGTGAAGCACGTGTATAATCAGTCCAATGGAAGAGCGAGACGTCATAGGCGGTGACGTCATAGACCAGGAAGCTATCAAGCACACCAGAAAACAGACCGCGACAGCTTCTGTTGCCTTCAGCAAGCGATCTGTGTATTCTGTCCTTGTCATATTTATTGTTGTCTGTCAAGTTGCAATATATATATATATTATGGCAAAAGAGAGCAAGCAGCTTTTGTGTTGTTCCCTGCCCACGTTATATCACGGGTGGGGACACACACATCAGCTTTTTGTTACTATTTGGGAGTGGAGCATGCCACAGTCAGTTCTCGAGGGGGCTGACTGTGAGCATTGCGAGAAACAGTCCGTGAGGACGCTCCGCTCCCGCCGGGCGTTCTTCGACGAGGACGGTTCGGTTCGCGCTCCCCGCGCGGGTCCCGCTGTTGCCGATGCACGGCGGCGACTCGCATTTTGGGGTTCGCAAACGGATCTGACAGCGGGGGTTGGGACGGGCTCTGCCCTATCTCAGCTTTCACCTGCCAGATCCAGTGCTGGCGATTTCCAGTTCCGAGGAATTGGTATCGTTAGTGTTTTGTTTAGAAAAAGAGAACAAAACAAATAAAGATATTAAGAAAAGGCAGATGTTTGAGTTTTCAATAAATGAATAAATAAGTCAGCTCATAACTCTGTTGAATAAAGAGGAGCTTTAAAAGGAGGTTTATCTAGTGTTGTTGCTAGTTAAATATTTTCTGGCCAGCTGAACTTTATGAGAGTGAAAATAAGGAGTTTATTAGATGAAATAAATCTAAAAACCGAAAAACTCTGTATCTCAGCCTCCTCGTCGGGGACTGCCGTTTTTCCCTATCTCCACACCACACTGAGGTGTCAAGATCGTGGAATAAGTCGGTTTCTATTTTATGTGTTTAATGCCCTACGTCTAACTATAGTAATGCTATGGGTATTAAGTATCATGGTATGACAGTGCCTCGGGTTAAAGAGACGCTTGCTAGCTTCCTCTCTCCCGAGTCGGCGTCATAATTTTTAACCCCGACGTTACCCACCAGCCATCTAAATAAAAATTTTTTTAGGCAACGCTGGTGGGTAAATTATAAAGACATGGATGAATGTGAGGTTGTCAGCACTGACGCTATTCGAGAATTGCGTCGTGCAAAAACAGATAAACTATACTGGGGAGGGACGGTTTCGAGAAATCGTTTCTCCTCTGCGTCCTCTGGGTGGCGACTCTCTGAGGAGGGTCGCACACGGCCAGTTCGGTTGTTTTCCTGCTGGTGGCCACGGACTGATATATATATATATATATATATATATATATATATATATATATATATATATATACGTTTTTCTGATTTAAAAGTAAAGAAAAATAAGATAAAATTATGTCTGTTCTTCTGGATGCTCCGCTTTCAAGAAACTAAGAATAAACCGTTCAGCGGCGTTCCAGAGGTTTCTTCCTCACCAATCTATGTTCCTGAGACTGCTGGGCGGAGCAGTCTCAGTCTACTAAGCTCCTTGCAGCACAGCGAGCATCGCCATTTGGGCTCCTCCACAATCAAAGGGGACTTGGGTGGCGGTAGCAGTCTAGCCAGTTAGAGATATGCAAAATCTGAGGACTATTTTATCTCTAAAAAAGCTTGGACAATAGGAAGCCCTGATGCCGAGGCTATCAGGCTTCTAAAGGGTGGTCCCCTCCGGGGTAGGGATGGTTTTCGAGAAAATCGTTTCTCCTCGGCGCCCTCTGGGGTGCGACTCTCTGAGGAGGGTCGCAGCGCTGCCAGTTCGGTTTTCCTGCCGGTTCGCCGTTCAGGACACCAAGGTGTCAGTGTCCCCAAACGATCCTCCGAGGGGGGTCGTAGAGCAGTCAGTTCGGTTTCCCTGCCGGTTCGCCGTTTCAGGGTGCCGAGGTGCCTGCTTTTTCCAATGATCCTCCGAGGAGGGTCATTGGAACTAAGTTATTTAAAGGGAGGCAAGATCTGAGGACTGTCATCTCTAATAAAGCTTCTGAGGGCTCCTCCGGGGGAGGGACGGTTTTGAGAAATCGTTTCTCCTCGGCGCCCTCTGGGGTGCGACTCTCTGAGGAGGGTCGCAGCGCTGCCAGTTCGGTTGTTCCCTGCCGGTTCGCCGTTCAGGGCACCGAGGTGTCAGCGTCCCCATACGATCCTCCGAGGAGGGTCGTAGAACGGTCAGTTCGGTTGTTCCCTGCCGGTTCGCCGCTTCAGGGCACCGTACTGACTGTTCAACCAAATCCAGAGGCCAGTCTTGAGAGACTGGTTCCCCTAGTAGAATTTCTGGCAGCGTGGAAACTACTGCCACATATTTCTCGGTGGGTCCTGCACACTATAGAAAAGGGTTCAGAATTCGGTTCTTGTCCGCCCAGATTTCTAGGGGTCCTCCCCACTGTGGTGGACCCCGAGCAGGCTTTGGTTATGGAGCAGGAAGTACTGACACTTCTGCAAAAGGAGCTGTAGAAGGGGTTCCTCCTCCCGGCAGACAGTCAGGGTTTTACTGCCATTACTTCATTGTTCCGAAAGAGGATGAGGGGTTGCGTCCTACTCTAGACCTGCGTCAATTAAACAGCATATTATGCTTACGCTAAATATGATTGTGTCACAGATTCAGTCCGAGGACTGGTTTGTCACAATAGAGTTAAAGGACGCTTACTTATCTATCCATCCTCATAACAGGAGGTTCCTGAGGTTTGCTTTCAGGGGCGAAGCATACCAGTATCGGGTTCTTCCATTCGGCCTAGGTTATCACCCCACACCTTTTACAATATGCGTGGATGCAGCTCTGGCTCCTCTGAGATTCCAGGGCATTCGCGTATTAAATTATATCGACGATTGGTTGATTTTTAGCTCAGTCCGAGCTTTTGGCAGTTCAACATCGAGATGTTGTTCTGTCCCACATAAGGAGGTTGGGGTTGCGGCTCAACACCAAAAAGAGTGTACTCCTCCCAGCTTGAGGACCACTTTCTAGGTGTATTATGGGATTCGACAACAATGCAAGCACGTCTGTCTCCTGCACGTATTTCTGCGATTCTCACAGCCGTAAAGAATGTAAACTAGGTCAGTCACTCACTGCAAACAGTCTCTGAGACTGTTGGGGCTCATGGTAGTTGCGTCTAACGTAGTTACTTTTGGCCTTCTGTACATGAGACCCCTGCAGTGGTGGCTCGGGACCAAGGGGTTTTCTCCGAGGGGAAATCCGTTTTTCGCATGATCAAGGTCATGCGGCTATGCCTTCGTGCCTCGGTCATGTGGAAGAAACCTTGGTTCCTCGCCCAGGGCCCAGTGCTGGGTGCTTCTTGTCAACGCGTCACGCTATCGACGGATGCTTCCCTCACAGGATGGGGGGCGGTCATGAGTGGCCGCTCGGTGAACGGTCTTTGGCTGGGGCTCATGGCAGTTGCGTCCAACGTAGTTACTTTTGGCCTTCTGTACATGAGACCCCTGCAGTGGTGGCTCGGGACCAAGGGGTTTTCTCCGAGGGGAAATCCGTTTTCGCATGATCAAGGTCACGCGGCTATGCCTTCGTGCCTCGGTCATGTGGAAGAACCTTGGTTCCTCGCCCAGGCCCAGTGTTGGGGGCTTCTTGTCGACGCATAATGCTATCGACGGATGTTTCCCTCACAAGTCTGGGGCAATCATGAGTGGTTGGTCGGCGAAGGGTCCGGACAACACACTGATGGTCTCGTATATCAGAGCAGATATCCTGTTGAGGCAGGGGCTGTGGCCCGGGGAATAGAGACTTCACCCCGAGGTGGTGGAACTTCTTAGGGAGAACTTCGGTCTAACTACAAGTCGACCTTTAGCATCGCTTGTACAATGCATTGCCCTTGTGTTTCTCCCTCACGCATCCAGCTCCGCTTGGACTGGATGTAATGTAATAGGTGTGGTTGCCACTACACCTATACGCTTTTCCCGATATCTTTGCTCCTGGGAGCTCTGGAGTTGTGGATACTATGGGCTCGGCCTCTGAGGGGGCCCAGCTCATAGATTCAGGTTTCTCGACCGAGGTCGTGGAGACCATACTCCAGTCTAGAGCTCCCTCCACGAGAAGACTAATATGCTGTTCTCTGCCTGGTGCAGAGAACGCCTTCTGAATCTCGTTTCTGCCCTTTTTGGTACAGTACTTGATTTCTGTAATGAATGTTTCTTTCTGGGCTATCTCTGAGGAGAGATCCCTAATTTCGTCTTCTCCGTGGTACATGAGGCTGAGGCCTGCACGTACTTGGATTTGCACCTGGTTGGTGGTAGTATTTCTTCACCCCAGATCGGGTTGTATTTCTAGGTCCCTACTAAATGTGCGGTCATTTGTGCTCCAGGCCTTCTGTCCTCCACCTTTAATACCCCAGATCAGGAAAATCTTAAATCTGTTATGCCCTGTCCGGGCTTTGGATGCTTAGGTCCACAGAGCTGCTCAGTGGCGTTTATCAGAACAATTATTTGTCTGCTTCGGGTAACCTAAGATAGGTTGCCCTGCATCTAAACAGATAATGAGCAAGTGGGTAGTTGAGGCTATCTCACTTGCTTATGAAGCGGCCGGACAGCGTTCACCTTTGGCTGTTCAGGCCCATTCTACTAGGAGTATGGCTGCCTCTAGGCTTTAATTTCGGGTGTTTCCCTTCAGGATATTTGTAATGCGGCAGGCTGGTCCTCACCTCATACATTTGTCAGATTTTATGACCTACACCTCTCCACTCCCGGGGCTAGGTTGCTTGCTTCTAGTGTGCGCAAGGACTTCACACAGAACGGGCATTTGACTTATGGCGTAGTGGGTATGGGGTTCCCACCGCGTCTCAACGCAGCTCGAGTTCCCTTGAAAGGGAACGTCTCAGGTTACGTATGTAACCCTGGTTCCCTGAGAGGGAACGAGACGCTGCGTTCTCCCGCCATACTTCCTGCATGCCCTGATCGACTTGCTTCAGGCTTTTTCAGAAGCTGTCGCGGTCTGTTTTCTGGTGTGCTTTATAGCTTCCTGGTCTATGACGTCACCGCCTATGACGTCTCGCTCTTCCATTGGACTGATTATACACGTGCTTCACGACGCAATCACGCAGAGCGTTCCCACCGCGTCTCAACGCAGCGTCTCGTTCCCTCTCAGGGAACCAGGGTTACATACGTAACCTGAGACGTTCCTTGCTGTCAGAAAGTCACAGTTTGAGTCCTGAAGAGTGTCTGTGTGTGTGTGTGTGTGTGTGTGTGTGTGTGAGAGTGTGTGTGTGTGTGTGTGTGTGTGTGTGTGTGTGTGTGTGTGTGTGTGTGTGTGTGTGTGTGTGTGTGATGATGATGATGATGAAGGGTTTGATGAGAATCTCCTTTGACATTAGAATCAAACTTTACAGGCCCGTCTGGATCACATTATACTAGAAATCACAAATATATATCAGATTATCCTCATATATATGGATTATGTTCTCAATTTAAAACAGACTAAAACATGATGAAAAATTAAATTAAGTTCAATAATAATCAAACACTCACAGTTTGGCTTTAGTTTCTTCATACTGTCACATCTATGAAGTCTCTGTCCTCTTTCCTCTCGTGATTCACTGGTTTGTGTCTCATTTCTGTCCTCCATTTTTCTCTCAGTCTTCTTGTTTTCTGCTGATCTGCGATTTCTGCTGATTTTCTTTCTCCTCTTCATTTGAATCTGTTCAATCACACAGACAGAGTTTCATTAAAGCGATATAACATCATATCACGAGACATCAGATCAACTCCTGATCAACATCTGCATGAGCTCAGTGTTATTACAACATCTCAGATTAACACTGCAATATTCATAATAATCAATGATGATGATAAATATATAAATGTGATGTTATGTGTGAGTCCTGATCATAATCATCTTTCTCTTCTCACCTCATGTTTGATCATATTTGATTCATCAGAACGACACTTTACAGCTCGACTGGATCAACAGAGACTGTAAATGAAGAAAACAACCCGTTATCATCATAATTATAATACAGAGACTGAACTGATGATATAGATTCAGATCATGTCACAGATAACATGCACTTCAAATATAGAATTTAAAACATTTCTGATAAAATAGCAAATAATCCAGTCATGGATATGAAATAAAGCTCGTCAGTAAAGATGGGAAATGAAATGTGTTTAGAAACATGTTTGTGACCTGTGAGAAGAAGAGAGATGTAGAATAATCCAGAGTGTTTATAAAATCACTGAATATAGAAAGATAAATCCTTCTTCTGTAGTTTGTGATAGTCCAGATATATTCCTGTCATGCATTCATTTCTCTTGTGTTCAGATTCTGCACAAATCTGTTTGAAAAAAATAAAGAGAGATAATATATAGTTAAAATGAAATTTCACATTTGGTAGTGATTTTTTCCCAATACATATTTAATTTTCAGTTTCATTACAATAATTTTTACACTAACATCTCTGTTCATAATTAATTTCTAAACAACATACTGTTATAAAATGTTTAAAGATGAAAGTGTTTAATTACCTTGTGATGATCTGGAAAGAGAAGCTCCAGTGTTTTACTGAGAGTCTGAGAGCAGAACTGACTTTATATCCGTACAACAGTACTCTGACATCATCTCCTGTATGCTACCAATCCAAATGTGTGGTAACACAGGAAACACAGAACACAGAAAACAGAAACAGCAACTGGTTAACCGCAGTGTTCGGCCGCTTTTCAGTGTTTATATTAAGAAAAAAGAAGGCAGAACAGAAGAAGCCAGGCAGGATTGACTGCATGATTTACTTTCACACTATTGCACGTCATGATCACATTCTTCGTTCTCTGTGTTGAGACGTTTTTCTCTTTAAACTGCTTATTTCACAAATAATGAAGTAATGAAACAGATATTCAGTGTGTAGATGGTAAATGGTTGTTTTATGATGATATTTTCTTGATCTGGTAAGAAGTGTATTCTGCACTATAACTGTAGTTTGTTGATTGAGAATGATCAGGATAATCTAGTAATGATTACAGTAATCCAGTCATGAACGCTTGAATGAGTTTTTCTGCATCAGAAACATGTTCTGTATTTTGGTGTTTCTGAGGTGAATAACGCTGAAGGATCGGCCAGATCTTGAACTGTACATGATGAAGAAACACACACTGATGCAGATTATTCACCAACACATTCTGTCTACAGGATTATGTCTCATCAATAATATCATCTTATTTATCATTATCATCATTTATTATAAGACAATTACTGCTCATCCATATCTTTAACACACTCTGGTAACTTTGATAATATACACATTTCATTTTGTCTGTAAGAAATATATTGTTGATTATTAATAAGCATAACAGTGGAAACTAATCGCATGTTTTCTAATAATTTTACAGACCCACATTTGACACACAATAACACTTTACATCCCAACACAAGCTCTTCTTTCTGTTGAATCTTTATCATGCAGTGAATATTAAATATCATAGTTAAGATATAAGTTACTGTATTATTCACAGTTTTCATGAATCTTTTTTTATTTGGTCAGATTTGTGTCATCATCTCCTTCCTCTGCTCTAAAATCATTTTACTCATTTTTATCCTCATGAAGTTGATCATGTAGAGAGAATAACACTGGATCATCTGAGACACAGAAACATCAGATCTGTCAATCTAGTCTTTACAACTCATTCCTCAGATTCTCATTCCAATAATAGCACAAACGCCTCGAGCAAGACACACACAGTTCATAAACTGTACACACATCAGAATGTTGAAGACGTGTGGTTTAAATAACTTTGAGTCATTATTGTGGAGTTCAGAAACTCTTGATCTACTGGGATTTTCACAAACAGCATCTCTAGAGTTTACTAGGGGTGGTTAATCTGTCTGATTTCCCGATTCGATTTGATTACGATTATTGAAGTCCCGACCGATTACAGTCAATTTTCGATTATTAACGATTCTCGATTAGCGATTATTGATTTTCCATTTCACAACAGTAAACGAAAATACACTACAAAGTGATTGCAGTATTAAAAAAAGTCAGCTGCTGAATTACTGAACTCTTTAATTGAGTAACAACAACTCAAAGCACTTTCTGTGTCGTGTAGTTATAACTTCAGAATTATTTGTATGTAGCTTATGTTCTGTAGAACACAGAAATGAATACATCACATTGTGTTTGTGACTTATCAAGTTGAACTAAACAATAACAAATAAATGAAAGGCTTATTTCCTTTAGGAAGTAGATCAGAACCAACATTCTGTAGAAATTGGACAATTTTCTTCTAGAAAGACAAGGTGTTGTTCAGGTGGAGGAAGACTGTAGGTTGCAGTCGAAACATATCAAGGTAAAGAAAAGGTTTTCTCTCCACCTGAACACCTTTCTAGAAGAAAATTGTCCAATTTAATCATTAAGAAGACAAAATGAACATTTTTGAACAACTTACTGTAACTTCAGTAACACCTATGGCCTGTCATGATAACAAACCTTGCTGGGCGATAAATTGTCCAAGAAATTATTGCGATAAACGATAATATTGATAATAAAGTCGTTCTGAGACCATTTTCTTCTAAAATAATGATAATGGCATAATAATGAAGGTACACCTTTTCAAAGATCAATAAACTTTTATTTCTAAAGACTATTTAAATGAACAAAAACAACCAAAAACAATAAAAGCAATGGACTCTGTCTCTGTTAACAAAAAATGCACTTACCAATGTGTGACTTCCGTTCACACTGAGAATCATATCATGTACTGTGTGTGCTCGCGTCTCAGATTAGTATGTGCGCTAGTGTGTGTGTGTGTGTGTGTGTGTGTGTGTGTGTGTGTGTGTGTGTGTGTGTGTGAGTAGTTAATAGCCTACACCTTGTGTCAAAATGATTTATGACCCTATGATTGACAGGTGGGCGTGGTTTTCCTTTGATCTTCCCCCGCCCCTTCCGGTTCCTCCCCTTCCTGTCCCGCCCCTTCCGGTTCCTCCCCTTCCTGTTACCTTTGACCCAGTTCCGCCCCTTCCTGTTACCTTTGACCTAGTTCCGCCCCTTCCGGTTACACATTCTGTCAAAATGATGGATGGTTAGCTTTGACCTAGTTCCGCCCCTTGCGGTTACACTTTCTGTCAAAATGATGGATGGTTAGCTTTGACCTAGTTCCGCCCCTTGCGGTTACACTTTCTGTCAAAATGATGGATGTGTGACAGTTAGTTTGATTGTTTGATCAAGAAAACGTCTCGGTTACGTATGTAACCCTAGTTCCCTGATAGGGAACGAGACGCTGCGTCAAACGCTGTGGGAACGCCCCTGCGTTGTGCGTCATGAAGCACGTATGGAATCAGCCCAATGGAGAGATGAAACGTCATAGGCGGGTGACGTCATCGACCAGGAAACTATAAAGCACCCCAAAAACACAAGCGCATTAGCTTCTGATAGGCTTGAAGGAAGCGCTAACGGGAGTGCCGGGAGTATGGCGGAGCGACGCAGCGTCTCGTTCCCTATCAGGGAACTAGGGTTACATACGTAACCGAGACGTTCCCTTTCAAGGGAACTTCGAGCTGCGTCAAACGCTGCGGGAACGCGAATACCCACGTCGCCATAGGACCAAATGACCGTCATGTGAGACTAGCGCACAGAGGACGAGAGCACCTGTGCCCCAGGGGTAGAGCTTAAGTCTAGGTCATAGAACTTAATAAAAGTATGCGGTGAAGACCATCCAGCCGCATCACAAACATCACTCAGGGAAACCCCCGACAAAAGAGCTTTAGAAGCAGCCATACTCCTGGTAGAGTGAGCTCGGACAACCAAAGGTGAAGGCTGGCCAGCCGACTCATAAGCAAGTGAGATAGCCTCAACCACGCACTTGCTCATTCTCTGTTTAGACGCCGGACACCCTTTCCTGGGTGGCCCGAAACATACAAAAAGTTGTTCTGATTTCCTCCACAGGGCAGCTCTGTGGACATAAGCGTCTAATGCCCTAACAGGGCAGAGTGAATTAAGTTTCTCCTGGTCCGATGACATAAATGGAGGAGGACAGAAAGCCTGCAAAACCGTAGGTCTAACAATATTAGTAGGAACCTTAGGAACGTAACCTGGTCTAGGATGCAGAAAAGCTTTAACCATGCCAGGTGCAAATTCCAGGCACGAGGGTGAAACCGACAGAGCCTGCAAATCTCCGATTCTTTTTAGTGAAGAGATAGCAAGCAAAAAGATAGTCTTAAAAGTGAGAAACTTCTCGGGAACTTCTTCGATAGGTTCAAAAGGAGCTAGGGAAAGACCTTCTAATACAATGGCCAGATCCCAAGTCGGCACCCTCGTACGAACTGCTGGCCTCAGCCTCAAAGTGCCACGGAGGAAACGAGTTATAAGCGGGTGTCTCCCAAGAGAAACTCCACTGAAAGGGACGTGGTAAGCAGCTAGTGCCGCCACATACACCTTTAGTGTGGAGGGGGATAACCCTGTGGAGAAGCGCTCCTGCAGGAATTCCAGCACTGCACCCACTGGGCAGTTAACTGGGTCCTGCAGGTGTTCTCCACACCAAGAAGTGAAAAGTTTCCACTTCAAGGCATAAAGCTTCCTCGTGGATGGAGCTCTGGAGTTAAGAATGGTCTCAACAACCTCGGTTGAGAGACCGGAGTCTATGAGCTGGGCCCCCTCAGAGGCCAAGCCCACAGTTTCCACAATTCTGGGCGGGGGTGAAGTATCGTGCCCCCCGCCTGGGAGAGTAGATCCCTCCTGACCGGGAGCTCCAAAGGAGAACCGTCCAGGAGAGAAATCAGGTCCGCAAACCATACTCGGGCCGGCCAGAACGGGGCTACTAGTAGTAGACTGACCCCGTCCCGGCGGACCCTCTCCAGAACTCCTGGTAACAGAGCAATCGGGGGAAAGGCGTACAGACGTGACCTCGGCCACGGCTGCACCATAGCATCCAACCCCAGGGGGGCTGGAAGAGTGATGGAGAACCACCGATGACAATGAGTGGTCTCCTTGGAAGCGAATAGGTCCACCTCGGCGCGACCGAAACTCAACCAAAGGAGCTCCACCACCTCGGGGTGGAGTCTCCATTCCCCTGGCCTCGGCCCCTGCCTCGACAGGGAGTCTGCTACCACATTCAAATACCCAGGGAGATACATTGCTCTCAGAGATAGTAGCTTCCCTTGGGACCACAGGAGGATCTTACGGGCCAACTTGTAAAGCCGGCGAGACCGCAGG
Source organism: Siphateles boraxobius (assembly GCF_051911475.1). NCBI lineage: Eukaryota > Metazoa > Chordata > Actinopteri > Cypriniformes > Leuciscidae > Siphateles > Siphateles boraxobius. The sequence continues at coordinate 1,036,259 of NW_027509210.1, read as the reverse complement.
CCCCCCTGATGATTTATATAAGAGACCACCGACGTGTTGTCTGATTGAACTAACACATGATGGCCTCTCAGGTCTGTTAGGAAGTGTTTCAGAGCCTGAAACACAGCCAACATCTCTAGACAATTTATGTGCCACGAAAGATGATGATCCTGCCAAAGACCTTGGGCTGGGCGACCACTCATGACCGCCCCCCACCCTGTGAGGGAAGCATCCGTCGTTAGCGTTATGCGACGACAAAGAGCCCCCAGCACAGGACCTTTGGATAGGAACCAAGTTTCTCTCCACATGACCAGAGCACGAAGGCAGCGCCGCGTGACTTTGAACGTGCGGAGCGGATTTCCCCTCGGGGAGAATCCCTTGGTCCTGAGCCACCACTGTAGCGGTCTCATGTACAACAGGCCGCAAGGTATAACGTTGGACGCTGCTGCCATCAGACCCAACAGTCTCTGAAACTGCTTGATAGTGAGTAGCTGGCCTAGCTGCACTTGTTTCACAGCTGAGAGAATCGAAGCGATGCGGGTCGGAGAGAGTCGCGCCCGCATCGATACCGAATCCCAAACGACACCCAGAAAAGTGGTCTTCTGGGAAGGAGATAATACACTTTTCTTTGCGTTCAGCCTCAACCCCAACTTTCTGATATGAGCGAGGACGACATCTCGATGCCGAACCGCCATCTGCTCGGTCTGAGCTAAAATCAACCAATCGTCGATGTAATTGAGAATACGAATGCCCTGAAGCCTCAGAGGCACTAGTGCTGCATCCATGCATTTCGTGAAAGTGCGGGGAGATAAAGCTAGGCCAAACGGAAGAACCCTGTACTGGTACGCCTCGCCCCCGAAGGCGAACCTCAGGAACTTCCTGTGTTGTGGAAGGATGGACGCATGGAAGTATGCGTCCTTCAGATCTATCGTGACAAACCAGTCCTCGGACCTGATTTGAGACACGATCTGCTTGATAGTGAGCATCTTGAATTTTAGCTTCCCTACCGAGCGATTCAATATGCGCAGGTCTAAAATTGGACGCAACCCCCCATCCTTCTTTGGAACGATGAAATATCGGCTGTAATAACCTGACTCCAAACTGGGAGGAGGAACCCGTTCTATAGCCTCTTTTTGAAGGAGCGTTTTCACCTCTTGTTCCAATACCAGAGCCTGCTCGGGGCCCACCACTGTGTGCAGAACCCCTCTGAATTTTGGTGGACGACACCTGAACTGGATAGCATAACCCTTTTCTACTGTCTGCAGGACCCAATGAGATATTTTTGGAAGGCTTTTCCACTCTGCCAGAAATTCTACTAAGGGTACCAGCCTCTCGAGACTGGCCTCTGGTGTAACTTGAGCAGCAGACGCAGCGCCCTGTAACGGCGCACCGGCAGGGAACAACTGGTCTGACCGCTCTGAGACCCTCCTCAGAGGGAGCGAGCGTCCCTCGGGAAAGCGCTCGCTGGGATCGTCTGTGCCCCGGCATAAAGGCGGGGTTGGCAGAACGAGCCCCTGAGGGCACCGAGGAGGAATGGGCACCATAAAAAGAGGTGAACACCTTTCCGCCTCGGTGGGGACCACCCTCAGCATCCTGAACGGCTTGGCGTCAGGACTTCTTCTTAGCCGAAGCCTTCTTAGCCAATATAACTGTCCTCAGATCAGTTCTACTGGGAGAAGGCTTCGGCTGAGAGTGTCGCGGCTGAGCCCACTGTCCAGCAGGGGGAGCACGAGACGCGACACTCTGCCTCTGCTGCGCTCTATGTGATGAGCTCGAAGACGGCCGGGGCTGCTGGGCGGGAGGGACATGAACTTTAAGGGGAAGAAACTTTTTAAAAGCTGCAGTTTGTTTCTTTTCTTCTTGGAATTTATCGATAACTGAATTCACAGCATCACCAAACAACCCCATGGGAGAAAGAGGAGCATCTAAAAGAAAAGCTTTTTCTCTCTCTTTAATATTAGTCTGATTTAACCACAAATGTCTTTCTGCGGCCACCAGAGCTGCCATAGAACGACCCATTAATTTGGCCGATTCTCTGGTGGCACGCAGGGATAAATCAGCAGCCTGACGCAGTTCGCGAACTACGTCAGTACTGACCTCCTCACTCTCACTCATGTCCCTTAGCAGATCAGCCTGGTATGCCTGCAAGATTGACATAGTATGCAGACATGACACAGCCTGACCTGCTGCCGAATATGCTTTACCCACCAAAGCCGAAGTGTTTCTTAAAGGCTTGGTGGGTAATGCCGGTGCCTTAAAAGATGATGCTGCTTCGGGGGAGAGATGGCTCGCAAGCGTCTCTTCCACACGAGGCAAAGCACCATAACCATGAGCCTTGGCTCCCATAATATTAGCGTATGTTGAAGTCTGGGGACTAAACACTCTATATGACACCGGTTTACTCCATGATTTCGACACCTCGGTGTGGAGATCATGGAAAAACGGCAGGCACCGGCGTGGAGGCTGCACACGTGACGGCAAAAATCTCTCATCCAACTTTGATTTAGAAACAGACTCCTGTCTAGTCACTGGCCATTCAATATTAAGTTTTTCAACAGCTCCTGTTAACACCTCCATAAGCTCATCACTCTCAGGAGTGTGGGGTGGCGAATCCTCCACATCTCCCTCAACACTAACAATATCAAGTTCCTCAGAACTGGATAGCTGCAGCATTGGTGCCTCAGCCCGAGCGGAAGAAACCGCAGCGCGTGCTTCCGAACCCGGGACTGAGGCACTGGATCTCACAGGTGAAGGGAGAGATAAGGCAGAGCCCGTCTCAAACCCCGCTGTGAGATCCATCTGCGATCCCCACGATAAGCGCCGCCGCTCTGCCTCGGCAGAAGCGGGACCCGAACCGCGGGGAGCGCGCACCGAACCGCTCTCCTCAAAGAGCGATCGGCGGGAGCAGAGCGTCCTTAACGGCAAACGCTCGCAATGCTCACAGTCTGCTCCCTCGAGAGCAAACTGGGCATGCTGAACTCCCAAACAAACAACACAAAGATCATGTGTATCCCCGCTCGTTAAATAACGCGAGCAGGGAGGAACACACTTTCTAAACTGCTGTTCGTCCGCCATAATCTCTCAATATATATATATATATAGGGATAAATTGTTTGTGTGGTGCAGGGTATGTAAGACAGACAATATCACACAGGGACAGATTCACATGTAGCGCGACTGAAAGCACAGAAGCTAATGCGCTTGTGTTTTTGGGGTGCTTTATAGTTTCCTGGTCGATGACGTCACCCGCCTATGACGTTTCATCTCTCCATTGGGCTGATTCCATACGTGCTTCATGACGCACAACGCAGGGGCGTTCCCACAGCGTTTGACGCAGCTCGAAGTTCCCTTGAAAGGGAAGGGAGGTATTGGCCTTTGATGTTAACATAAGCTTTGATGTTACAGTTACAAAGTGATGTGACAGTTAGTTTGAGATGTGATTGTTTGAAGTTGGTGTTTTGGTCACCGCATCCCTGAGCTTTATCAAGGGGAGCTGTGAAAGTGATAAGAAAAAAATGTACAACTATTCACTGGACCAAGCATTATGTTCATTTAAATAAAATGGTGAAAGTTTATCTGTTCTGTAAAAAAGAATATAAAATAAAATCTCACACAAAAAGTTGAAATAAATGTACAACTATTCACTGAACCAAGCATTTCAGTTTAAATAAAATGGAGCCACAAAAATAAAAAATGTACAACTATTCACTGAACCAAGCATTTCAGTTTAAATAAAATGGAGCCACAAAAATAAAAAATGTACAACTATTCACTGAACCAAGCATTTCAGTTTAAATAAAATGGTGAAAGTTTTTCTGTTCTTTAAAAGAATATAAAATAAAACCTCACACAAAAAAGTTTAAATAAAATGGTGTCACAAAAATATTCCAAACAGTTAAAAATGTATTAGAGAGTTGAAGAAAAAATATACAGCTTATGTAAAACCTCACACAAAAAGTTTAAATAAAATGGAGCCACAAAAGTATTGCAAACAATCCAATGTATGAATGATCTGACTCTGTCTCAAAAACATAGGGAGCACGCGCGTCTATGTGTGTGTGTGTGTGTGTGTGTGTGTGTGTGTCAAAGCAGGAATTTCCCCCCCTCCGCATTGCTGAGGACCTTGAAAGTTTATCTCACACAGAAGTTGAAAAAGCATTATGTTCATTTAAATGAAACGATTATAAAATTTACATTTAGTCATTCACAAATATTTGACACTGACTCAAGTTGAAAAACCATGCTGTTCAATTAAAAGTATATAAATTAAACAAAAATAAAATCATCTTACTGTTTCACCATGGTTGAAAAAACCCCACAAGTGTTTCCCCTGAAGTCTTTTCTCTCTGTCACACCAGAGCAATATAACAATATGTTATATAAAAATCGCTACAGTGTGACAAAATATGTTGGCTTGTAAAAATACATCCAAATATTTAAGCACAAATTTACACACATACTAAGCAGGAGAATATCTAATTATAGATTGTGAACACAACATTATCTGATTATTTGGGGTCAGAGAACGATTTTTGAACAAAATTTTGTGCTGGATGTAAAAAATAAAGGTATTAGTTAATAACAAAAACTTTAAATCAACATGAAAACCATAATATAAATAAATAAAATATAGTTTGAAAATTACTTCCATAATATTTTCCTTTAGTAAAGCTATGCCCGTATCACCCACCACAAAGTTTTGCGTTTGTGGTTGAGACCTCGCAGAGATTACACCAATATTAGGGTTCTCAAACATTGCCTGTTTTTTAAGGAATACAAATTTTGCCATTGTTTATTATGTGCAATATATCATTATATGGCCAGTTTGGTTTCTTCTTACTTGTGCAATATACTTTGTTCTAAATACAAAAATTAAAACTCCATCACCAATCAATTATTAAAAACATTTTATTTAAAAAAAAACTATTTAAGTACATAATGCCAAACAATAGGCTACAACAGTGGTTATTGCAGTTTCTTCATGAGAGATTCTTCATGCTTGAACAAAGCGTTGACCAGGTCGTTGAAAATGCTTTCACAATTCACATAGTCCAGCGGTTCCCTCGTCTTCATGTCGGATTCGCTCGCACATTTGTAACTGATTCATTGAGCAATCAAGATTGTCAATGATTGAATCAATGTTCTTCATTTTTTCGACCAACTGACTGGTGTTTGCTTTCAGAAACCCTTGATGATCTGAGAATATAAAAATTGAAAAATTAAAACAGGAAAAGGAAAATGAAGGCAAAATGGGAAAGAATATAAAGATTGAATCTAACCTTGTATTGACCTGTTTCTCTTCTTTCCCAGTCGTCCCTTTTGGACAGTATTTGGCTTTGATCAAATCTGTAGTAAAATATATAAGTGCCGTAAAATAAAAGGCTATAGTTACAATTCTGAGTCTGAATAATCCAGGAGCATGACACCGCATAAAATAAATTAATCTGGGTTTATTCTACAAAACTCGATCCAATAGTACCAAAAATATTTCAAATTTGTACATGATGCTGTTAGATCAGAATGTAACTTTCCTTAAAATTAGTCCCAAATAGTTAACTCGGACTGCTTAATTAAGATTAATTTTATACATTACATACGCAAAAAAACTGTTTTAATAGTTTCTCGTGTATTACACTTACAATTTGCTGGCACATTTGATTTGGCAGAAGTCATATTGATCTCAAAGGAGCTTGAACCAGTTATGATCGGCGAAAACACATGGCCATCATCAGATGTAGAGATTTTGCCTGTTTACATAAAATATCTGTCAGTTCATCTGTCAATTGTTCATTTTTTTTTCTTCTTTAATTATTGCTCCCATGAATTGAGTTAATTAGTTGCTTTGATAAAATCTGCAGTAAATAAATAAGGTTGATAAGTCTGCAGTAAAATAAATGGCTGATAAAGGCTATAGTAATAGTTACAATTCTGAGTCTGAATAATCCAGGAGCAGGACAGCACATAAAATAAATTCTACAAAACTCGATCCAATAGTACCAAAAACACAGAAAAATTCTGTATTGCAAATTTGTACATGACACTGTTAGACCAGAATGTAACCTTCCTTAAAATTGGTCCCAAATAGTTAACTCGGACTGGTTAATTAAGATTAATTTAATACATAGGCGAAACTGTTTTATTACACTTACAATGTGCCGGTACATTTGATTTGGCAGAAGTCATGTTGATCTCAAAGGAGCCAAGAGTTAAACCAGTTATGATCGGTGAAAACACATGGCCACCATCAGATGCAGAGATTTTGCCTGTTTACATAAAATATCTGTCAGTTCATCTGTCAATTGTTCATTATACATAGAGTGCAACAGTGCCTCCCCCACCCCTTTTTCATTCTTATTTCCCATAGTGATTTTAAAAAATATATATATTTATATATAAATACGCATATATAGCTTATACAAACATTTCAGTATTTTGAGAGGGTAGGGAGATTATGTCATTCGCAGTGCTTCATGGGAGGGGGCAGAGCTATTTTGGAGTGTGTTGCTTTTTTTTTTAAAAACTATGTTTGACATAATTTTCACTACAGCATCATGGCTCATGGGTAATGTAGTATTCACCTGGAGTTCAACTGTAAAACATGATTAATTACAAAAAAAATAAGCTGAAGGCTTGATCAGAAGCAAATACCATGTATTAACAACCTCTTAGCTCACAGTAGGTCTGTCTTTTAAATTAATTTCCGTATGGAGAAAGTAAATGTTTTTACTCCCAGATACCTCCTGTTGCACTCTATAATGTTTTCTCATTAAAAATAAAATATAAACCATACTAACATGTTACTTGGGTGCCTGATTGTCCTGCAGTGTTTGCTGTCTCTAGAGAGAAAAGGAAAGACCATGTTATTTTAAATGGCAATGAAAAGTGCTAGCCTATATAAATAGCTTTGACTTGACTTTTATATATTTTGGTTATCACATTGTGCCATTCATATTTATAGCTTACATTTTAAACAATTTTATCATGCAAATTGCTAAAAGTTAAAATCAAAGACAGAGTAAAAGAAGAATTAAAAAGTAACCTAGCAAAATTTAAGAAGTAAGTAACTGAAGAGGAATTAAATAGGCCTATTCACATATGAGCATGTCTGACTAAAATAATCTCTAAATAAGATTTAAAACTGAATAAATCCAAAACATTTATTTTAAGGTCCTTTATGGAAACCCCGCAGCTTAAATAAACAATGCTGCAGATTTTAGTTACATCGGATAAAAAATACAACAGTTAAAACAACATAGCATAATGCAAAATAAACATTGCTGTAAAACAGTCATGTTAAACTGATACTTTTGTGATATGGATAAACATTGCTGTAAAACAGTCGTGTTAAACTGATACTTTTGTAATATGGTTTAAAAAAAAAAACATAATACATAATCATAATACAATGCTCCATATTTAAAAAATCATACTTTGATAAATTAATATAGTAGATACGTGTTAATATCTGTATCACATCGATATCATAATACAATGCTCCATATTTTTAAAAAAAAAATCATACTTTGATAAATTAATATAGTAGATACATGTTAATATCTGTATCACATCAATATCATAATACAATGCTCCATATTTTTAAACCACTTTGATAAATTAATATAGTAGATACATTTTAATATCTGTATCACCACTAATGAATTATACCGTCTTTTCCTTATGTATAAACAATTTTTCAGATTAAACATCATTGCATATTACAGATAAACAGCACCGTAGCATAAATTAATTATAGAGAAAGTACTCACTGTTTTGCATTTTTGATGAGGTGGTCATAGAAGAGAGGGTGCAAAGGTTTTTGGTCCAGACATGGGGTATGGCACACGACCATGTGTCTTGGCTATTTTATAGCCTTTTACTGTAAGAGCCTGTGGAAAACTATGGGAAAACGGCGGAGCTGTGTGTCCACTATATTCTTTCAGTACTCTATGAATGGAACTGTTCAGGTTCAAGGCCAATTCACATTCCCAGCATTTAGGCAGACCTTTTGATAACTGTCACTCCTGAAAATAAGTCTTATGAATTAAAAGTAATTTATTACCGGTGGTTCGAAAACAGCGATGATATCACTTATTTGTCACGCACACTGTCCATGCTGGCAGGCACTACCTGTGTGATTTTTTTTCTTCAACCCTGGTGAAAATGTAAGATGATTTTATTTTTATCTAAATCTAACTTAATTGCTACAGTAAATTTGTAAAATATTTATTTTAAATGAACAGAATGCTTTTCAACTTCATTAATTTAGTAAGATTTTAAATGAACAACAATTAGTAAACTATTTATTTTATATATGATATATTTTAATTTATACACTTTTAAAGGAACGCAATGCTTTTCAATGGGCTCAGGAACGTGTCACAAAAACAGATACTAGGCCAGCCACACACTGGTGTGACAGAGAGAAAAGACTTCAGGGGAAACACTTGTGGGTTTTTTTCAACCATGGTGAAACAGTAAGATGATTTTATTTTTGTTTAATTTATATACTTTTAATTGAACAGCATGGTTTTTCAACTTGAGTCAGTGTCAAATATTTGTGAATGACTAAATGTAAATTTTATAATCATTTCATTTAAATGAACATAATGCTTTTTCAACTTCTGTGTGAGATAAACTTTCAAGGTCCTCAGCAATGCGGAGGGGGGGAAATTCCTGCTTTGACACACACACACACACACACACACACACACACACATAGACGCGCGTGCTCCCTATGTTTTTGAGACAGAGTCAGATCATTCATACATTGGATTGTTTGCAATACTTTTGTGGCTCCATTTTATTTAAACTTTTTGTGTGAGGTTTTACATAAGCTGTATATTTTTTCTTCAACTCTCTAATACATTTTTAACTGTTTGGAATATTTTTGTGACTCCATTTTATTTAAACTTTTTTGTGTGAGGTTTTATTTTATATTCTTTTAAAGAACAGAAAAACTTTCACCATTTTATTTAAACTGAAATGCTTGGTTCAGTGAATAGTTGTACATTTTTTATTTTTGTGGCTCCATTTTATTTAAACTGAAATGCTTGGTTCAGTGAATAGTTGTACATTTATTTCAACTTTTTGTGTGAGATTTTATTTTATATTCTTTTTTACAGAACAGATAAACTTTCACCATTTTATTTAAATGAACATAATGCTTGGTCCAGTGAATAGTTGTACATTTTTTTCTTATCACTTTCACAGCTCCCCTTGATAAAGCTCAGGGATGCGGTGACCAAAACACCAACTTCAAACAATCACATCTCAAACTAACTGTCACATCACTTTGTAACTGTAACATCAAAGCTTATGTTAACAAGGCCAATACCTCCCTTTTCTTGATCAAACAATCAAACTAATTGTCACACATCCATCATTTTGACAGAAAGTGTAACCGCAAGGGGCGGAACTAGGTCAAAGCTAACCATCCATCATTTTGACAGAATGTGTAACCGGAAGGGGCGGAACTAGGTCAAAGGTAACAGGAAGGGGCGGAACTGGGTCAAAGGTAACAGGAAGGGGAGGAACCGGAAGGGGCGGGACAGGAAGGGGAGGAACCGGAAGGGGCGGGGGAAGATCAAAGGAAAGCCACGCCCACCTGTCAATCATAGGGTCATAAATCATTTTGACACAAGGTGTAGGCTATTAACTACTTGTGTGTGTGTGTGTGTGTGTGTGTATGTGAGCTCGCGTCTCAGATGAGTATGTGCGCTAGTTTGTGTGTGTGTGTGTGTGTGCTCGCGTCTCAGATGAGTATGTGCGCTATTTTGTGTGTGTGTGTGTGTGTGAGCTCGCGTCTCAGATGAGTATGTGCGCTATTTTGTGTGTGTGTGTGTGTGTGTGTGTGTGTGTGTGAGCTCGCGTCTCAGATGAGTATGTGCGCTAGTTTGTGTGTGTGTGTGTGTGAGCTCGCGTCTCAGATGAGTATGTGCGCTAGTTTGTGTGTGTGTGTGTGTGTGTGTGCTCGCGTCTCAGATGAGTATGTGCGCTAGTTTGTGTGTGTGTGTGTGTGTGTGTGTATGTGTGTGTGTGTGCTAGCGTCTCATGAGTATGTGCACGGAGAGTTTGTGTGTGTTCCGTCTCATTGAGTTAGTGCCTCCGTCTCATTGAGTTTGTGCGCGAGTTTGTGTGTGTGTGTGCTCGCGTCAGTATGTGCGTGGAGAGTTTATGTGTGCTCGTCTCATATGAGTGTGTGCGCGAATGTCTCATATGTGCGTGGAGAGTTTGTGTGTGCCACGCGTGTCTCATATGAGTAGGCTATGTGCGTGGAGAGTTTGTATGTGCGCGCATCTCGTGTGTGTAGAGTTTGCGTGTATGTGCGTGAGCGACTTTAGGCGTGTCGTTGTGCATTTCATATGTATTTGTTTGAGCATTCAGCAGTATACATGTATGTTTGACTACTTAATATATGTGTATGCAAGTGTTTCATATATGTGTGGGTGAATCAAGTTTGATATAAGCCCTACGGCGCCTCATATGAGGGTAAGAGAGCGCGCGCGAGAGAGAGGGACGAGCGAGAGGTAGTGCTTGCGCTAAGGCGCTCTGCAATCAAATACGATTGTAAATAGGCTCAAACAGGCTTTTACACACCTGCTCTAACTCGCTCTGGCTGGTTACACAATAGACAGTGCGTTACACGCGCTTGCTAACTGGAACTGGGCGCGTTCGTGACGTTCAACTTCCGGTATAAAATTTTTTACAAAAGAAATAAAAAATCGATTTTTGAAGATTTAATAATCGATTCATACTCGCCCATAACATATTCACGATTAATCAATAATCGATTTTTTTCACCACCCCTAGAGTTTACAGAGTAAAAGTGTGTTGGACTGAATCCATTTGGATAAGCGCTTATCCCCGTTCCTCGTTCTTCTCTGTGCAATCGTTCTACAAAGGGAAAATGTCCCGTCCAACTTAAAAACTCAGGTATCAAAATTATCTCAGTTTTTAGAAGTAAATATGATTGGAGAGGGCGTTCATGTCCAGTTTTGAGCTAGGAAACACATGTCAGTAGCACATGTAGGTATATAGCATAATTAACCCAAAAATGAATATCAATCCCACAATTTAGGAATGGATGAAAATTAAGCATATTTTCAGTAGCCTATAAATGATCGATAAACTGTTTGATGAATCACTTTAGTATTGTTAAAAAAAATATTGAGGCTGACCAAAATATAGTTACTCCTGAACATGAAGTAATTTAGTTTTCACGTATTACTTCTTAACTCTGATATTTCAATCTCAATCTGATTCTTTTTTTTTCTGCTTTGCATTAATTTGTTTTGTGTGTTATGTTTGTGTGAAATTGTGTAAAATTTTAATACGGCCATCCAGGACTCCCTGGCAGAAGATATTTATTTTAATCTTGATGAGACTTTCCTGGAAAAATAAAGGATGAAAAAAATAAAGTAAATATAGATGCTCATGTGATCTTCTGTTCTTCTGACACTGATACACCGTGTGTCTCTTGATCTCATTCTCATCGTAACATTGAATGTGTTTGCAGTCAGAACTCACACAGGCTTTTCTCACAGAGTTATAATAAATATCATCCTGTTAGCCAGCATCTCATTCTCATCTAATGTAGGACATTTGTTTTAGTGAAATTATCGGATACATGTCAGTCCGGTGATGAAGACTAAAGGCAGAGATGATCAGATATAAGTCCTTTTATTTAAGCTGAAAGTAGACTCAGATTATCCAAAGTGTAGAAACAGCAACTAGTCAGAGTGTAGCACGCAATACACCAACAATACCGGATAACTGAAGTGAACACGGAGAAACTGAAATGCACAGTGATTATGAGACTATGACAAACAGCTGTGATAATTAATGAGTGTCCATGGAAACTGATGAGTGGCGTGAAGTTGAACAAAAGAAACAGGCAACGGAAGAATACAAACTAAGGCTGCGTTTGTCTTTTCAATGTGTGTGTGGACAACATCCGGATACAGGTCGCATGTTAATGCCAAGTGTAAACGCAGCCTCTACGTCCATGAAAATGAATAACTAAACATAATTGTGACTAGAGAGATACCAGCATTTTTTAAATGATAAACCAAAAGATGTTTTGTTCTGGTTCCATCAGTGTTTTTACATTTATTTGGACAATGTTCACTAAATTCATCTCACATTTTCAGACAAGACACAGAATTTATCAAATGTTATCTTATTTTGTTTTTATAACCATTGGAATTTACTTTACATTTATTTAGCAGACGCAAAATGAATATACTTGTATGTATATTGATGATGAAGAAGCACATAAAGTGTTTTCTGGACTCTCAAGCTCCTGACAGCAACTTTATTCATAACAGAACATGATGAAATAATGTTTCCAGACTTTAAATCTTTCTCGAAGAACAAACCAGCGGAGAAATACATGTTAGATAAACTGAAAATGATGATAGAGTTATATAATAGAATGATTATATAATATAATCATTTATTATCATAAATTATACTATAAATGATAAATTAAATTATAATATATTAAATTATAATATATCTTTTTATAATTATAAAAATATAGGCCAATCACTACATACTGTAAATATCTGAAGAGAAATCTGGAGATGGCATAATTTTAGACAGACGATGATGATGCCAAAATGTTTTTACCAAAATTTATGTTTTTACCATTTTTACCAAAATGTCATTTAATACAAATATGCCTAACACGTCTCACGCCTAACAAAAAAGAGATCTGTTTCAGGGAAAAGCTCTGGTAATTCACATGCTGTTGTTTTTTGTTTTTTTGTTTCCTCTTCTTGGATCTGGAAGTGCAAGTTCGTTCTTCTCCGCTAGTGGTCCTCCCAATATGTGTCTTTCTGAAAAATACAAGTGAAACGAAAGTACAACCAGTAATTATACTACAAAACAAACAAGTCATTTTGTAAAGAAAATACATCCTCGAATTTGCATGAGTGGTATTTCAGTTTCACAATGATATCATTCAGAAGAATCACAGTCGGGACTGTGAATTTTTGAAAAACTTACTAAGCATTTAGTTTTTTTTTTTTTTGATGTAATCTGATGTCATTCTTCTTGTTAAATGGGCCCTCGAGTCACATAAGTCTCTTTTATTGGACCATAACGACTGAAAGCACATGCAGACAATTGATGACTGGTAACACTTTACAATAAGGTTTCTTTAGTTATCATGAACTAATAATGAACTGCACTTCTAAATCATTTATTAATCTTTGTTACTGTTCATTTCAACAATACATGATCAAAAGTAGTAGGCTATTTGTCAACATAGAAATGAATTTCCCACGGAACTGCTTTGAAACAATATGTATTGTGAAAAGTGCTATACAAATAAACGTAAAAGTGAAAAGAAAAATAAATCTCTGAAATAATGCACAGATTGACCTTTGACCCTGTAAGTCAGTCACGTGTCTCCCTCTACAGGACATCATCATAATCACAGCAGAGTTAAAGAAGATACAGATGAAAATGTGTTTTACAGCAACAAATGAAAACACTTACAGATTTCAGTTCATCAGGGAATATGAAAATCAACACGTTTTCATTTTAAGGGAATCATTATTGAAGTGAAACACAAAGATGTCAAATGTAAGTCACTATAAAATATGACTTCTGCTGTTTTGATATTATTCTGAAGGTTTGAATGGTTTGATCAGAATCAAGATTTCTTCAGTTCCAGTGAATTCTGTGACGCTTCAGCTTATCATAAAGCAGCCTTTTTCAGCTGTTCTGAAACCGAAAACTCAGAGTTTCCCATCTCAGGGTAAGTCAACTCAGAGTTCAAGTTTTAACTCAGAGTTGGTTGAACCTCCTTATTGAAACGGGCCCCAGGAGACACATAATGACAACAAAAGAAAGAAAATATGCCAAAGTACACTATGCAGTTATAACAAATATACGTCTTTGGAACATAAGTGATGTTTTTTGGAAATGTAAAGTGTGTGTGTGTGATTGCTGAATTATGGTTTAAGACTGTGGAGTGTCAGATGCTCAGGGGCCTGTTTCAATAAGGAGGTTCAACCAACTCTGAGTTAAAACTTGAACTCTGAGTTGACTTACCCTGAGATGGGAACTCTGAGTTTTCGGTTTCAGAACAGCTGAAATGAGTAAGTTCAATCAACTCTAAGTTGACTGACTCTGAGTTAAGCGCGTGCACCACAACTATAAAAAGCCATTATCAATGGAGCGCAGATATTATGAGTCACCATGGTAACAGCGCCAGACAAAAAGAGGTCTACATATTTCTCACCAGCAGTACGCAAACATTTTTTAAGCAACAGGGCAGCAGCGGCGACCGAGAGAGTTAGTTTGGGAGAAAATAGTTGCTCGAGTCAATGCGTAAGTTTACATTTTAATTACTGTTATACAGTGTTGGGTTTAATTACCAAGTAATCTAAATACTGTAATTTAATTAAAGGGATTACTCTTATTTCTTCTGTAATATAAAGTAAAATATGATGTCATTGCATTAAATACTGCATAGACTATAGAACAATTCTGTATAAAACAACAGTGGATTTAACATAACATTTTTTAAAGGTATAGTTTTAATGTAACCTTCTCTCTATACACACTTTGGTCAATTCAAGAATAATTCATGCAATTGTATATTGTTAATTTGAAAGCATTAAAAGCGCAGTTTATCTTCTCTTTTTGTATTGTTCAATTGGTTGAGCTTGATATGGGATTTATAAAGTAATTAGTAATAAGTAGACCAATACTTTCTAAAGATAGTAATTATTACATTAATCACTGTTGAAGATGTAATTTGTTGTTAGTAATTAATAACTATTTTAGAGTTACTTGCCCAACTGTTATAATATCAGAGGTGAAACTGGAAGAACAGTATGTTATTCAACCTAATTTTAATTTTGATGTAGGTGCAATCCTGCAGGCATTAAAAGAACATGGCAGCAGCTGAAAATGAAATATAAAAGCATAAATCAATCAGGTAAGGCTTGAGCATATCATGGGTGTAGGCTACCTGACTTTACAAACATTTGACATATTAAATAACTAAATAGCATCCAGTGTTTTGCAGTGCAGCAGCATTTTTGACCTAGGTCTAATTAACACAATTACATGTTCATTCTCATTTGACTTCTACTCAGCCAACAGAAAGAAGGAAGAGGCTCGCAAAGATGGAGATGCAGAGGAGATGGAGATGCAGAGGAGATGGAGATACAGAGGAGATGGAGAGGAGATGGAGATGGAGATGCAGAGGAGATGGAGATACAGAGGAGATGGAGATGCAGAGGAGATGGAGATGCAGAGGAGATGGAGATGGAGATGCAGAGGAGATGGAGATGGAGATGCAGAGGAGATGGAGATGCAGAGGAGATGGAGATGGAGATGCAGAGGAGATGGAGATGCAGAGGAGATGGAGATGCAGAGGAGATGGAGATGGAGATGCAGAGGAGATGGAGATGCAGAGGAGATGGAGATGCAGAGGAGATGGAGATGCAGAGGAGATGGAGATGCAGAGGAGATGGAGATGGAGATGGAGATGGAGATGGAGATGCAGAGGAGATGGAGATGCAGAGGAGATGGAGATGCAGAGGAGATGGAGATGGAGATGGAGATGGAGATGCAGAGGAGATGGAGATGGAGATGCAGAGGAGATGGAGATGCAGAGGAGATGGAGATGGAGATTCAGAGGAGATGGAGATGGAGATGCAGAGGAGATGGAGATGCAGAGGAGATGGAGATGCAGAGGAGATGGGGATGAAGATGCAGAGGAGATGGAGATGCAGAGGAGATGGAGATGGAGATGCAGAGGAGATGGAGATGGAGATGCAGAGGAGATGGAGATGCAGAGGAGATGGAGATGCTGATGCAGAGGAGATGGAGATGGAGATGCAGAGGAGATGGAGATGGAGATGGATATGGAGAGGAGATGGAGATGGAGATGCAGAGGAGATGGAGATGCAGAGGAGATGGAGATGGAGATGCAGAGGAGATGGAGATGCAGAGGAGATGGAGATTGAGATGGAGAAGCAGAGGAGATGGAGATGGAGATGCAGAGGAGATGGAGATGCAGAGGAGATGGAGATGGAGATGCAGAGGAGATGGAGATGCAGATGAGATGGAGATGGAGATGCAGAGGAGATGGAGATGCAGAGGAGATGTAGATGCAGAGGAGATGGAGATGCAGAGGAGATGGAGATGCAGAGGAGATGGAGATGGAGAAGCGGAGGAGATGGAGATGCAGAGGAGATGGAGATGCTGATGCAGAGGAGATGGAGATGGAGATGCAGAGGAGATGGAGATGGAGATGCAGAGGAGATGGAGATGCAGAGGAGATGGAGATGCAGAGGAGATGGAGATGCAGAGGAGATGGAGATGGAGATGCAGAGGAGATGGAGATGGAGATGCAGAGGAGATGGATATGCAGAGGAGATGGAGATGCTGATGCAGAGGAGATGGAGATGGAGATGCAGAGGAGATGGAGATGCAGATGGATATGGAGAGGAGATGGAGATGCAGAGGAGATGGAGATGCAGAGGAGATGGAGATGCAGAGGAGATGAAGATGCAGAGGAGATGGAGATTGAGATGGAGATGGAGATGCAGAGGAGATGGAGATGGAGATGCAGAGGAGATGGAGATGGAGATGGAGATGCAGAGGAGATGGAGATGGAGATGCAGAGGAGATGGAGATGCAGAGGAGATGGAGATGGAGATGGAGATGCAGAGGAGATGGAGATGGAGATGCAGAGGAGATGGAGATGCAGAGGAGATGGAGATGCAGAGGAGATGGAGATGCAGAGGAGATGGAGATGGAGAGGAGATGGAGATGCAGAGGAGATGGAGATGCAGAGGAGATGGAGATGGAGATGCAGAGGAGATGGAGATGCAGAGGAGATGGAGATGCAGAGGAGATGGAAATCCAGAGGAGATGGAGATGCAGAGGAGATGGAGATGGAGATGCAGAGGAGATGGAGATGGAGATGCAGAGGAGATGAGATGGAGATGCAGAGGAGATGGAGATGCAGAGGAGATGGAGATGCAGAGGAGATGGAGATGGAGATGCAGAGGAGATGGAGATGCAGAGGAGATGGAGATGCAGAGGAGATGGAGATGCAGAGGAGATAGAGATGCAAAGGAGATGGAGATGGAGATGCAGAGGAGATGGAGATGGAGATGCAGAGGAGATGGAGATGGAGATGCAGAGGAGATGGAGATGGAGATGCAGAGGAGATGGAGATGGAGATGGAGATGCAGAGGAGATGGAGATGGAGATGCAGAGGAGATGGAGATGGAGATGCAGAGGAGATGGAGATGCAGAGGAGATGGAGATGGAGATGGAGATGCAGAGGAGATGGAGATGCAGAGGAGATGGAGATGCAGAGGAGATGGAGATGGAGATGCAGAGGAGATGGAGATGCAGAGGAGATGGAGATGGAGATGCAGAGGAGATTGAGATGGAGATGCAGAGGAGATGGAGATGCAGAGGAGATGGAGATGGAGATGGAGATGGAGAGGAGATGGAGATGCAGAGGATATGGAGACTCTCACGGAGACTTCAGATGCCCGAACGCTGGTGAAGAGACGACTCGACGCCTGTGAAGAGACGTCTCAAAGCCGGCGATATGTTATGCCATAAATTAATACATGATTAACTAACTGTATTTTTCTATGTACATTTCCGAAATGCAATTTCTGTAAAGCTGCTTTGAGACAATGTGTATTGTGAAAAGCGCTATACAAATAAATTTGAATTGAATTGAATTGAATATGGAGATGGAGATGCAGAGGAGATGGAGATGGAGATGCAGAGGAGATGGAGATTGAGATGCAGAGGAGATGGAGATGCAGAGGAGATGGAGATGGACATGCAGAGGAGATGGAGATGCAGAGGAGATGGAGATGCAGAGGAGATGGAGATGCAGAGGAGATGGAGATGGAGATGCAGAGGAGATGGAGATGCAGAGGAGATGAAGATGGAGATGCAGAGGAGATGGAGATGGAGATGCAGATGGAGATGCAGAGGAGATGGATATGCAGAGGAGATGGAGATGGAGATGCAGAGGAGATGGAGATGCAGAGGAGATGGATATGCAGAGGAGATGGAGATGCAGAGGAGATGGAAATGCAGATGGAGATGAAGATGCAGAGGAGATGGAGATGCAGAGGAGATGGAGATGGAGATGCAGAGGAGATGGAGATGCAGATGGAGATGCAGAGGAGATGGAGATGCAGAGGAGATGGAGATGGAGAGGAGATGGAGATGCAGAGGAGATGGAGATGCAGAGGAGATGGAGATGCAGAGGAGATGGAGATGGAGATGCAGATGGAGATGCAGAGGAGATGGAGATGCAGAGGAGATGGAGATGCAGAGGAGATGGAGATGGAGATGCAGTGGAGATGGAGATGCAGAGGAGATGGAGATGTAGATGGAGATGCAGAGGAGATGGAGGTGCAGAGGAGATGGAGATGCAGAGGAGATGGAGATGCAGATGGAGATGCAGAGGAGATGGAGATGGAGATGCAGAGGAGATGGAGATGCAGAAGAGATGGAGATGCAGAGGAGATGGAGATGGAGATGCAGAGGAGATGGAGATGCAGAGGAAATGCAGAGGAGATGGAGATACAGAGGAGATGGAGATGAAGATACAGAGGAGATGGAGATGAAGATCTAGAGGAGATGGAGATGGAGATGCAGAGGAGATGGAGATGCAGAGGAGATGGAGATGGCCCTGAGCCTGAATGCTGGAAGGCCAATGGCTGAGGGAATTCCTGGAGGGAATTCATCAGAGCCAGTCACTTCCGAAGATTCAAGTGCCTTCATAATATGTAAGAGGTCTGCATATATGTTATTTTTTATATAGGCTGTTTTTGATATTTCCATATATTTTACTTTGGGTTGGGTTTTTTGTTGCTCCCAACATATTCTGATGGAAATATCTGTCTTTTGGAGCCTCCTGTCCCAACAGAACCCCAGACAATTGTAAGTAGCCTTATTGTAAGTAGCCTACTCAATACATCTCCTCTGCATCTCCATCTCCTCTGCAAATAGTATTATAAAATGTGCTCAACCAAATGCTCATCTTCACAGGACGATGAGGATGAAGAAACAGTTTCTGCTGCCACAGAGAGGCCTACAGAGGAAATGTTAATATTATGTGTCTACACATCAAACAATCTACACATTCACATTTCTTCACATTATTTATGTGGAGTAGCCTATAGAATCTAAGTTTATATCTAAGTATAAACGGATATTCTTATCTCTCCCTCGTCCCCAGAGTGTGGAAGAACAGCAGGAGGAAGGTCCATCAACTTCTGGTGCACAGATGAACACAGTTCAATGATTTTCAGTGAATGCCTCAGTTTAATTCTGTAGAATTTGTTTAGAACTACATGATGTAACACTAATCTACAGTATTTTCAGTTGCCAGTTAAGACGTTATATAGACTTCATCTTATTTAAAAAATTGGGGGGAAAAAGAGCAATGAATAAATGTACCGAAAGAATGAATGAGGTCTTTAAACACTGCTTCCTCTTTAAAAAAGGGGAGGAGACCGAAATAAACTCTGGGTTTACGGAAGTAAACCTGCTCCCGACCAGGTTAGGTTCACAGAGTAAGTTACCATGGTAACTGACTCTGAGTATAAGTTACCTCTCTTTCAGAAACGGGCTTGACTTGCCCTGCTTTCTCAGGTTTGACTTACCTCCCATTCTGAAACAGAAAACCCAGAGTTTCCCTCATTTCAGGGTTAACATACTCAGAGTTTTCACTTAACCTCCTTTCTGAAACAGGCCCCTGGTTTTTCTTCTTAAAAGTTGTGAGAGAGTGTGGATGTGATTCAAAAACAACAAAATGCAGTTCACATGCACTCACCCGTATACGGCTGAACTACACCATGCAAACATGTAAAACATCTCAAACACTCTTGTTCTTGTTTCCTGTAAGAAATGAGATATGAAATGAATGTCAGCGAAGCCGTTGCTCAGTGTTTCTGCTGTAAGAAACCAGTTCAACCAGTTCAACACCAGCAGATCTCAGAGACGCAGTAAATATATCGGCTCTATAACTCATCAAGGTGAGTAAAACATTTCATCTTTATGGTGTATATAAGAGGTTCAGTTATCTGTTTAAATCCGGATATTGATGTTTGTATTAAACTGAAACTTAAATGATAAGGACCCATCGTCAAAATTTCTGTGTCCACCACTCTAGTTCATCCAAAACCAACTAGAAAACAGACTCAACGTGCTAAATACCGGGATTATCATTTAAGTGTAAACCTGTATTGCAAACCTGTATTAAATCCTCTTTAACTCTAAATTGTACATGTCATTCTAAAAATAGAGTTTAAGAGAAATATCGCATCGCATGTGGATCAGTCAACAGGAGAAGAGAGAAAGATGGCGTGTTGAAACCTGAACCAGGAGAGAGAAAGAGCGAGAGAAAGAGCGAGAGAAAGAGTGAGAGAAAGAAAGAGCGAGAGAAAGAGCGAGAGACGAGCTCGAAGGAACAGCTTTCAGATCGACAGACCGAACTGTGAGTTTCAGGATAAAACACGTCTTTCATCATCAGATCTGTGTCTGAATCAGTCAAACGCTTCATTCACTCCACATATAGACTATCAACACAATCATTTAGACATTTGTTTATCCAAAGAAACTTACATTGAATTCATAATCTGACCAATTTCAGATGTTTCTGGAGAAGTCCGAGATGAGGTGAGAACTTATGAGAATGAGCTGATCCGTGTGTGTGTGTGTGTGTTTGACTATCCATTTGCACTGTTTTTTTGCCAAACACCAAATTTCAAACTCATTGATGCAACTTTATACTTTTTCCATGGTGTAAAAACAGCATCAGCATCAAGATGACATTACATTATTGATCTATTGACTGTAAATCCTGTTTGGAGGATCTGCAGCAGAATCAGAAATCAGAATCAGAAAGAGATTTATTGCCAAGTGTGCTTGCACACACAAGGAATTTTCCTTGGTACTGAGGCTTCCAGTGCACATATACATGTTGGTTATATAACTATCCGTTTAATTTTAATTTCATTTACTTAAGATTATCGTATTGCAAATCAAATGTTGCATTATTTAACCCTAAAACAGGCAACGTGATTCACGAGGCACATTGTTTTTATTGTCTTTTTTGGGGCATAAGAACGATTTTTTCATCAAATCCTTTTATCACTTATGACAGCCTGGTCTGTCTTGAGTATGCTGGTCACATAATTTATTTCAATTTTTTTGTGATCAATTAGTCAGCCTGACTTAAATCTTAAACTTACTTTTCTTCTGAAAAAAAAAAAAGAATACTGATAACATTAATTGTGAACATTGTCTTAAGGTGCTGGAGGAGAAAATTAAGTAATATGTTGTTCATGTTGTTATTTAGCACGTTTACAAATGTATGTAACTCCTGAGTCACGTTGCCTGTTTAGGGTATAAAAAAGGGATTAAACTAGCTCTATTTAAAATGCACTATTCAAACTTAAATGATTGTAATTCAAGAATGCTTTGGAATATAGACCTAAGTTTGGTGTCAACAGATTATTAAAACAGTCAGTAGATTATTGTTGAAGTGAAAGCACTTCAAAAAATGAAAGTATGAATAAGTTATGGAAGTTTAAACTTACAGTAAATCAAATATACTGTACTTAATATTTTTTCTTTTTTATAAAATATGTATTTTACAAAATATGTTTTACCCAAAAAATTACTATAAAATCAAAGCCATATATATAACCAAGTTGTTTTCCACATTTGAAGTTGATATCACAAAAATTGAAGTTCCCATGAGATTTTGTTTAGGCGTAATCCTAAAAATAGCCACCGGGTGACTTACATTCCATTGAATTTAATTGTATGCATTCTGCCATAACAAATTAATACATTTCTGTCCAAATATCACTTCTGTCACAAAATATGAAACCTTGAGACTCAGACCTTTCTGACAATATGTGTTTTGTCAAGATTAGAAAAGGTTTTGTGATCATAAATTATGAAACATGACGATGCCCAAAAGGGGAGGAGCCCGATAAAATTATTTAGTGTACCGTTTCTATGGTAACGCAACGTCCAATTTCAAAACGGGTTTCACAGGCTGAATCTTGAGTTCGTAAGCTTTCGAATGATATATCTCCTGTCAACATTAGATCAGGTAAAGTATGGGATATAATTGTTTTAAACATGCAGTGGCAGTAACAGTTAACAGATTAATGACTAGGTCCTTTTTTTATACCCTAAACAGGCAACGTGACTCAGGAGACTCATAAACTCATAGGCCTACAATCCGAAATATATCAAATTTAAAAAAAAATTATTTTGGATATGTTTTATTTAAGTCCAGATGATATAAAAAATGACATGAATTTATTTTTTGCTTAGCATTTTCCACTCTTGCCTGTTTAAATAAGGGTTAAAGGTCTGTTTCTGTCTTTTCGGCATCTGCCTTGATCACATGACCACATTTCTGATCGTAGTCATGGTAACCAAGACCCTTCTTGCCCTTGTCGGGGGGATGGGACCATAGATCCCAGAGTGAGTTTTAAAGATTATTTGTTACATATAACAAATAATTGTGTCTGATTTGTCTGTCGTTACACAATGTTTTGTGACAAGGAGGAATTTTGTCCCCTGTTTTTTTTTTTAAATCTTTATATGGATGACTTATCTAAATGCCTGAATGCTTGTAAAACTTGTTGTATGGTTGGAGACATCTTGGTTAACCATATTTTTGTGTGCATATGATCTTGTGGTTTTTAGCCCTGGTCTTGAGCATGATATTTTATATAATGCTAGTAAGAGTTTTGTGATGATTTGCAGAACTAATGAGGACAAGAGTCTGATAAGGATCTAGTTGTGTGTGCAAAAGTAAAATATCTTGGACATTTTATAACTGAACATATAACAGATGATGAGGACATTGAACGGCAAATGTCCAATGTTGTTTATGCAGGCTAAAGTATACTTTTGCTTAAATTTAGCTCTTTTTCTGACAAAGTGAAGACATCACTGTTCAAAGCATATTGTACACCACTTTATACTGCCCATGTGTGGACAAATTATAGAATATCTAGCTAACAGAGGCTTCAAGTACCTTAAAATGATGCAATGATAATTTTATTAAGGAGACCTAGATGGGATAGTGCAAGTGAGATGTTTGTATGGGAGTTAACACATTTAAAGCTGTGTTAATCTTACGTACAGATTTAGCTGCCGACTTAATGTTTCTAAAACTGAGGTTATCATGGGTCTATCAAATATAAGGTTTAGCACTACACAATATCAGTGTAAACTGTGGAAACATTGGTGCTTTTGTATTTTTTGTAATGCATAGATGTATTTATTATTATTATTATTATTGTTGTTGTTTTATTTGTTGGGTGTGTTTTAAAAATTGGACCCTGAGTCTGTAATAAAGTTTTTGATTTTATTGATATTCGTTGAGAGTCATTTTTCTAATTTAATATCGAAAGTAGAAAAAGGAGAAAAAGGCTAATTTTTTCGGGGTTTCTTCTTCATTCTTTAAACAAAAGAAAAGAAAAACATGACTTTGTTTTATTTTTTTATACAGGGGTACAAAAATGAATAAAGAGTTTGAATATTTGATCTCTGTACGGGGCGGTGAATGAAATGCCCCTTTCTCGATTAGTCAGCGAAGATCAAACCGTGCCATCTTCAGTTCCTCAGTTCCGCCCTGCAGAATAGCTGTACGGATTCTTACTGTGGTTATATAAAGATAATGACATAAATGTAGCCAATCAGCGTCCTCAAATCTTGTCCGGAATGGGCAATGTTCTCTATCAGCCCAAACGAGCCACTGCTGAAGTCAGGACTAGTGTGTATGGGTTTCTTAAAACAAACAAGTATCTCACCAGTAAAGTTTTGATGGATGGGAATGTAATCAAGGTACAAATGATTAAAATGGCATACAGGCAAGTGCCAGTCCATTATTATTAATGTGAAACAAGCCGTGTTTGTGTAACGTAGGCTGTGCGTGTAAATCTCACTGTGGTCCTTGTTAGCGCGCCCAGTTCCCATCCTGGAGACCCGGTTCGAATACCGCTCGGACAAGGTTGAGTAGGACCGGTTACATATGTGCGCTCTCGATGCTCTGAAAGCTTTTCCACGAGCACATTTCAGTATGGTGGCATTTCTGGTGCGTGTGTTTTAGGTGTTTGCAAGGGTCAGTGGTATTTATGTACATATGGACATCAGACGTCACTCCAAGCACAGACACAAACACTGACTCTGACAGAGGAACTGTTCACTGATGATCTCGAGCCGCCTTCAGGTCGCCATTTACAAAATGTTTTATATTTAATTTGTATTTTGCTGTGTTTAATAATTGTTAATGGATCTGTAATTGTATGCTGTAAGGTTAAGGCAGCTGGTATAGTGGTCTGTTGGCATCTCCATGTGGTCCTATTTGGTATTGCATTTTTCTACCTCTGAACGAAAAAGCAAGCTGAATTATTTTCTTTTTTATAATTGAAAAATTGTTCTACTTTCAATATTAAATAAAAACCCTGAATGAATGATAAACGTATTGAGGGGAGCATTTGAAAATGATTAAATATATTGTGAACTTGAAATAATGATCAAATGATAAAAGCATGGGCGTCGGAACCATTGTATATGGGTGGGACAAGACTCACCCACTTTTTAAGACCAATGATATTGGACCCACTCACTTCTACCGTCTCTAATTCAGCGCATATGTCTGTTCACTTTTCAGAGCGCCGTCAGTCAAATTCATTCCACTTGAGAAAAGCCCTAATAAATTTAAAGGGATACTCCACCAGTTTTTCTTATTAAACTATGTTATTCCCTTAACTAAGACGAGTTGATACATACCTCTCTCGTCTCAGTGCGTGCACTATATCGCTCTGTATTGCCGCAAAACTATGTTAGCACTTAGCTTAGCCCATGCATTAAATATGGGCCAAGCAGAGAAGCGACCAAACACTTCCACGTTTTCCCTATGTAAACACAGTTACTCGAGTAGTGTAACTTGACCTGGGCTGGTGACACAAAATAAACCGTTGCGCTTTTCTAAGCGTTTAAAATTGATGACTATATTGTATGGCGGAATACCATAACAAGTGCTTTTGAGCACTTCGACTTGGCGCAATAATATCTTCACTCGTGAAAAGTCCTCTTACCGGCTCCCGCTTCCTCTCTCTCTGACATTTCTGACAGAGGAAGCGGGAGCCGGTAAGAGGACTTTTCACGAGTGAAGATATTATTGCGCCAAGTCGAATATTGGTCGCTTCTCTGCTTGGCCCATATTTAATGCATGGGCTAAGCTAAGTGCTAACATAGTTTTGCGGCAATACAGAGCGATATAGTGCACGCACTGAGACGAGAGAGGTATGTATCAACTCGTCTTAGTTAAGGGAATAACATAGTTTAATAAGAAAAACTGGTGGAGTATCCCTTTAACTCCATTCCGCGTTTTAGCTGCAGCCTTGATTTCCACGCTTTGCCAGGGCAGCTATCTACACCTGGATGTCATGTATTACAGAATTTTACCAGATAGAAAAAACATGCTGTTTAAATCTTATTTTAAGGTGAGGTCGACTTAAATGAACGGCAAAATTCAGCATTTTGTTCCGGTACCCCCTTCTATCACCTCACGTACGTAACGTAACGTACAACAGTTTGAGAACCACTGCCTTTAACTTACATATCTTTGTAAAGAGACCTTGGGTGTTGGAAAGACACTATATAAATACAAATAATAATAATTATTATTATTAATAACCACCAAAACACATTTTAACACAAACTGCATGATACCAGTGCTTTGTGATAAAGTCAGTAATTATTTAATGCCATATTACAAGGCTGAGGCATTCTTACACAAAAACAAACAAATTGCAAAAACGACCCATTTGCATTTGAAATTGAACTCAAACTGTTGACATTCTCAGACAGGTGCTGCTTCCCTCACTCCGGTAACTGTCCATGCTGGATCTGTCACTGTTGTTTTAAAAAGTAATCACCAAAATAAGGCATTAGCATGACCGCATCCAGCTAGCCAGGCCTTTCTAGTGTACAGCTCCGATAGTGCTGCTATCTGATAGAGATGCGCGCGCAGTTTGGGGCGCTAAAAGAATCGCCCATAGCTGACCTGATTGGAGCTCGCGGATTGGCTACAGATTATGTCAAACATTTATATCTTAAATCAGCAATTGGCTAAATTGCTCCAGAGACCCGCCTTTCTGGGGCATTTCTCCAGCGACTTTATTGTTAATTTTTGAATCTTAGGTGATTATTGGCTATAAGAGCTGATTTGGTTGCTGAGACGGAGACGCGCAGAGATGGCAATAGACGCGCTGTTTGATTTGTGACCGTGCTGTGCTTATTCCATTCCATTCAAGTAGCCTATCATATTGTACAAGGCTTGAAATAATTTAAATATACATACAATAATAGGCCTATACGATATTGCCTATTTGGCTTCGGGAACATACAGAAGTACGGAAGCCCTGAACAGCAACGTAAATTTTTTTTTTTCTAGCATTTCGAGATTAAAGTCGAAATATTTCGAGATTAAAGTTGAAACACTACGAGAATAAAGTCGTTGGTGGGGACTGTGGGGACGAGCACATCTGTGGAGCTTGGAATTCTATATGCCTATAATTATTTAAAAAACAAATATTGCCACATTGATGGCTCACGAAGGTGTAATTGTTCAAATAACATTGTTTTATTTTAAAATATAAAGAAATTGTAACCCTAAAGTGTTTTTCAAGTGTAATGTTTCTGTAAAGGCTAGGGACAGACAAATTGACATTTCCATAATGACCAAGATACAATACAATACAAGAATCTTCAAGTTACAGTAGCCTACAATCTTCACGTGTTTAAAGGATTGTCGCCTTAAAAACAGTCAACTAATTAAATATAAAGAGCTGGATACTAATTATTAAGTAAATAATGTAAGCTAAATGTATTGATTAGAGTTGCCATAGACTAAAGATTTTTCTAGTGATGAGTACTAGTAGTCATTCATTTATGTAATTAGTCGACTAATCACAGGTTTATATTAATTTCTGCTAAAATACTGGATGCATGGAGGAATATAGCCAATCCCGCGCTCAAGCACTTGCATAATCTGGCCGCAAAAGCAGGCTAATGATAACAAATGTGTCTGAAAAAGTAACGAGGCATTTTAATTTTTTATTAATAAACTAATGTTTTCTAAATCCATGTCGACTGCAAACATATCTCCATCTCCGCTGTAAAGCGGATGCGCCTTTAGAGAGAAATGCACCTTTCATACGGATTACTACATAATCAGACGGTATTTGCTTTCGATTCAAATTTGTTCATTTAAATGTGGACATTTCAAGCTTTATATAAGTGTATAGGCTAGTATACGTTGTTTTTCAGTTCATTTATCAGATGCGCTTCAGTTCACGGAGACCATGAAAGCGCGCCCTGATTGTTTTCTTTTATTTTACAAAAGCACAACGTTTTGTTGTTATTGTGAGTTTACAAAAAAAAAATTGGATGCGAACAATGTATTATTCTTTTCTGTATGACCAGAAATTATGTAGTATTTTAAGTTGTTTCCACTGTTGTTGATAGCAGAATTCAAGTGTTCTCTCCGGCGCCTCCATGTCATGCAGCGCGCTCTCCGCAATAATGGTGGAATATGTTGGAATAGAGTTGACGATTTAATATGAATGATTTGCGTCAAAATCTTGTGTTTATTTGTGATAATCTTAGCCCTTTATTATTATTGTCTAACCTATATTATGGCTGACATTTGACAAAGTGCTTAATGTTCCTTTTTTGTAAGTCGGTTTGGATAAAAGCGTTTTTTATGTAGCCTTAATAGGGGATTTTCAACTTTATTCTCGAAATATTTCAACTTTATTCTCGAAATAATAAAGTCTTTTTTTACGTTGCGGTTCAGGGCTTCCGTAGTAGGCTACGACCCCTAATCTACTCCAGTAAAAAAAAAAATCTGGAGGATGACCCACCCACATTTTTTTTGCTTCCGACGCCCATGGATAAAAGAATCGACAATTTAGTAAAACATTAAATATGATTGTAAAATGATACTAAACTGCAATAGAGAATGTAACAAACTGGGTTCATTTCCCCACTCAATAATTTTAACACAGTGTAAATGTCTATTCACTATACATTTAGAGTCATGACTCACTTTATGTTATAGTGTTTGTTGTTGTTGCTAACTTTACATTCTTCATTATTTTCTTGAATGACTACAAAGTTATTAATCTCAGGAACATACAGGTCCTTCTCAAAAAAATAGCATATTGTGATAAAGTTCATTATTTTCCATAATGTAATGATACAAATTAAACTTTCATAAATTTTAGATTCATTGCACACCAACTAAAATATTTCACGTCTTTTATTGTTTTAATACTGATGATTTTGGCAGACAGCTCATGAAAACCCAAAATTCCTATCTCAAAAAATTAGCATATCATGAAAAGGTTCTCTAAACGAGCTGTTAACCTAATCGTCTGAATCAACGAATTAACTCTAAACACCTGCAAAAGATTCCTGAGGCTTTTAAAAACTCCCAGCCTGTTTCATTACTCAAAACCACAATCATGGGTAAGACTGCCGACCTGACTGCTGTCCAGAAGGCCATCATTGACACCCTCAAGCAAGAGGGTAAGACACAGAAAGAAATTTCTGAACAAATAGGCTGTTCCCAGAGTGCTGTATCAAGGCACCTCAGTGGGAAGTCTGTGGGAAGGAAAAAGTGTGGCAAAAAACGCTGCACAACGAGAAGAGGTGACCGGACCCTGAGGAAGATTGTGGAGAAGGACCGATTCCAGACCTTGGGGGACCTGCGGAAGCAGTGGACTGAGTCTGGAGTAGAAACATCCAGAGCCACCATGCACAGGCGTGTGCAGGAAATGGGCTACAGGTGCCGTATTCCCCAGGTCAAGCCACTTTTGAACCAGAAACAGCGGCAGAAGCGCCTGACCTGGGCTACAGAGAAGCAGCACTGGAGTACCCACAGTCAGTGATGGTCTGGGGTGCCATGTCAGCTGCTGGTGTTGGTCCACTGTGTTTTATCAAGGGCAGGGTCAATGCAGCTAGCTATCAGGAGATTTTGGAGCACTTCATGCTTCCATCTGCTGAAAAGCTTTATGGAGATGAAGATTTCATTTTTCAGCACCTGCTCACAGTGCCAAATCCACTGGTAAATGGTTTACTGACCATGGTATTACTGTGCTCAATTGGCCTGCCAACTCTCCTGACCTGAACCCCATAGAGAATCTGTGGGATATTGTGAAGAGAAAGTTGAGAGACGCAAGACCCAACACTCTGGATGAGCTTAAGGCCGCTATCGAAGCATCCTGGGCCTCCATAACACCTCAGCAGTGCCACAGGCTGATTGCCAGAATTTCTTTCTGTGTCTTACCCTCTTGCTTGAGGGTGTCAATGATGGCCTTCTGGACAGCAGTCAGGTCGGCAGTCTTACCCATGATTGCGGTTTTGAGTAATGAAACAGGCTGGGAGTTTTTAAAAGCTTCAGGAATCTTTTGCAGGTGTTAAGAGTTAATTAGTTGATTCAGATGATTAGGTTAATAGCTCGTTTAGAGAACCTTTTCATGATATGCTAATTTTTTGAGATAGGAATTTTGGGTTTTCATGAGCTGTATGCCAAAATCATCAGTATTAAAACAATAAAAGACCTGAAATATTTTAGTTGGTGTGCAATGAATCTAAAATATATGAAAATTTAATTTTTATCATTACATTATGGAAAATAATTAACTTTATCACAATATGCTAATTTTTTGAGAAGGACCTGTTCGTTTATAACGAACCTGTATATTGCCATTTCCAGGTCAAACTGAACGACTGATTGTTTCCACAAACCAGTGCTGATCTGTTTTCAATGTTAGTTTAGCTGCGGTATGTCAGAGGAGCGAGGAAAGATGAGTCTCTCGGAGAAACAGAGGTAAGACTGCGTCTGTTTTCACACAATCATTCTAAACTCCTGAAGTTTTAGATTCTTCCTGTGAAGAACTAAGCATTGTTTTATATTCGCAAATGCTTTGCAGAACTTCTTAATTAAAACATGTCATAAAATATCATTATGTTGTGGCCGGTAGATGATAAACATCTTAAATCTGAAAAGGAAAATTAATATTTACAGTCTAAATCAATATTTTCTGCCTCTCCTTCAGCAGTAGTGTTACATTGCAGTGCTAAAGTAGTGTTATAGGCTAAATGTATATTGATTTTTTTAAATTAAAATGTATGTAAAAAAAACAGTAATGATTGTGCAAATGCTTCATCAGCATTCCGTCTGTGAAGGACTAGAGAGAGTTTGTGCCGTTATCAGACACAGATGAACTTCTTTAATTACATTTTTTCTTTTCTCTATTTGTTATTAGTGAAAGATCAGGCTCGCATGTGTCAAGCCGTGTGTCTGTGAGGAGTGACTGGTCAAAGGAGGGTGGCCTGCCGAACTTCAGTGAGAAAAAGACATCTATCAAAAGGTATCTTTTTATTTTTTACATTATAGAGTTATAATTTCTTTCTACACAATATGATGAAACTTTACTAAATATAACGATACTCGGTTACTAACGTAACCTCGGTTCTCTCTAGAGAGGGAACGAGTATTGCGTAAGTTTAGCTTACGCTACGGGAAAGATTCATCTTCTCGAGATACTGAAGCCAAAAAATTATCCTTAATTTTGTATTCCTTGTCAACGCAGTGCAGCAGCTAGCAGACCTAGAGCAGGCCATGTCGCGTGCTCATTGGCTGCCCTGCGGGCAACTGCTGCAGCCTACCAGTGAGCCCGGCGTGACGTCACGCCCAATGAAGGTGCCCGCGCCTTCATAGCGTCACAGCCCGCCAGAATGGGCGTGGCTTAGCGTATAACACTAGGGGCTGTAGGCTGACTTCCCTGGTTTTCGTCGACTGAAGCGAATGGCGCGAGCACGGCCGGTTACGCAATACTCGTTCCCTCTCTAGAGAGAACCGAGGTTACGTTAGTAACCGAGTATCGTTCTCTTACGAGAGGTTCTCTCGTATTGCGTAAGTTTAGCTTACGCTACGGGAACACTTTGTCAACGCCGTGCGCGCCAAGCATCCACATGAGACCCCGAGCTTTCAGGGGAACCCCATAAGTGGAAAAAATAAGGTGGCCAGCCACGCGCGCCATCACTTGTACATAAGCACACATAGGGAATACAGAGCAGCGCGCCGGTCTGTATAGGCACATGGCACATACCCTACTTAGTGCAGCTCAACCAGGAGAGCTGAGTCATGTGAGAGTGATCTGAGCAGGAGATCTGGGCAGAATACACCTCTCCTTCAGACTGACAACAGTTTAGCCTGCAAGGCAGGAACTTCTAGGTTATAAAACCTGACAAAGGTAGACGGGGAGCTCCAGCCCGCCGCTACACATATGTCATGGATAGAAATCCCACTGGACCATGCCCACGAAGAGGCCACGCCTCTCGTGGAATGAGCCCTGATGCCCAGAGGGCATTGCAGACCTTTTGACGCGTAAGCGGCCGCTATAGCGTCTACTATCCATCTGGACAGGCTCTGTTTCGAGGAGCCGAGACCCTTGGTGCGCCCACCAAACGAAACAAAAAGCTGTTCCGAACGCCTGAAGGAGGCGGAGCGCGTAATGTAAAACCTCAGCGCTCTGACAGGGCAGAGGAGATTCACATCACCTTCGCTGTTAGATGCTGGGAGAGATGACAACGAAATAACTTGCGCTCTGAATGGAGTGCCCATCACTTTAGGGACATAGCCATGTCTAGGTCTGAGGATGACTTTAGAGTCATTCGGTCCGAACTCAAGACACAACGCGCTGACAGACAGCACATGCAGGTCCCCTACACGTTTTACTGACGACAGTGCAGTCAGAAAGACGGTTTTCAGTGATAGATATTTCAACCCCACGGTGTCTAGTGGTTCAAATGGAAAAGCTTTCAGGGCCTCGAGGACCAATGAAAGATCCCACATGGGAACCGACGGGGGGCGCGGCGGATTCATCCTTCTAGCTCCTCTAAGGAAGTGGATGGCCAACTCGTGTCTTCCCAATGACTGGCCGTGCGTATATTCTGCGAACGCTGCCACGGCCGCCACGTATACATTGAGCGTGGATGGGGACCTTCCCTTATCCAACAGCTCTTGTAGGAAGGTGAGCAGATGCGCCACCCCGCATGTCCGCGGGTCCAGATCTCTGTCGGTGCACCATCCAGAGAAAACCGACCATTTAGACGCGTAGAGCCTTCTCGTGGAAGGGGCTCTAGACTGCGTGATCGTGTTCATCACTCCTTCTGGCAGGGCAACGAGTACCCGTTGATCAACCATGCATGCAGAGACCAGCGCTCTGGATTGGGATGCCAGATCGTGCCGCGAGCCTGAGAGAGGAGATCTGCCCTCACCGGATTCGGCCACGGAGCTGTATGTGACAGCCCTGCTAGTTCCGGGGAACCAAATCTGATTCGCCCAACGAGGGGCTATGAGGAGCACCGAGTGGCGCGTTTCCCTGATTCTCTTGATCACCTGTGGCAACAGAGAGACCGGAGGAAAAGCATATAGCGGGAGGCTGGGCCAAACCTGGGCCAGCGCGTCTCGTCCTTCGAACAGACCGTCGGGCATTGAGCGTTGTCTTTTGACACAAATAGGTCGACTTCCGCTCTGCCGAATAGGCGCCACAGTTTCTGGACCGTTTGGGGTGCAGGGACCATTCCCCTGGGGGAACATTGTCCCTGGACAGTTTGTCCGGGCCGTCGTTCAAATGGCCAGGCACATGCGCCGCCCTCAGCGAGCGCAGGTGCATCTGAGACCAAATAAGGAGGCGTTCCGACAGATTGAAGAGATTTCTGGATCTGACACCGCCCTGACAGTTTACATAGGATACCACAGACATGTTGTCCGAGCGGACAAGAACATGCTGGTCCTGTATGAACGGGAGGAAGTACTTCAGCGCGTTCTCGACCGCTATCATTTCCAGACAGTTTATGTGAAAACCCTTCTCCTGGTCTGACCACTGGCCAAAGGCCGGTCTGCCGGGAAATTGGAAAGGAAATTGACTGGCTGGGCAGTAATGAGCTCTTGGTCCAGTTGACCGTGAGACTCAAGCTTTCCAGATGACTGAGAAGCACTGTTCTGTGAGATAGCAGTTCTGTCTCTGACAGTGCCAATATCAGCCAATCGTCCAGATAGTTCATTATTCGCAGCCCCTGACTTCTCAGGGGGCCGAGCGCCGCGTCCATGCACTTTGTAAATGTACAGGGTGCCAGGGACAGGCCGAACGGCAGGACGGTGTAATGATATACCTCACCGTCAACGGTGAATCTCAAAAATTGCCTGAGACGGGGTACTATCTGAATCTGAAAATAGGCATCTAGCCTATTCCCATCTTCAGATCTAGAGAAATAAACCAGTCCCTCGGGCGAACGTGCGCGAGGATTTTCCTGGTCGTAAGCATTTTGAACGGTCTTTTCGCAAGCACTTAGTTCAAATGTCTCAGATCTAGGATAGGTATGAAGGCTCCGTCCTTCTTGGGTACGAGAAAATATCGGCTGTAAAAGCCTGACTCGCTCAGAGAAGGCGGTACCTTTTCTATAGCCCCTTTGCACAGCAGCTTTGCTATTTCTGCATGAAGTAGGTGTGCTACTTCCGCATTCACTATCGTCGCGGTCCGGGCTTGAAAGCGCGGGGGACGGCGAATGAATTGAAGTGTATAGCCCTGCTTTATTGTGCTCAACACCCATTCTGAAATCCCTGGGATAGTTTCCCACGCAGCTATGTGAGCCGCTAGGGGGCGAATGGCCTCCGGGTTCAGACCGCCGCCATTTGCGGGCTTGTGAAACTGAACCGGAGCCGAAAGCGCGGTGCGCGCGCTCTCGGTTCTGGGCAATGGCTGCTCGCTGAAAAGCCGAAACCGGCTGATTTATGTGAGATGTCCCAATCATAAGGGATGGGGAACAGTCTTTTGTCATTTTTTGACGCGCGAGCAGCGCTCCGGGCGGGAAAGCTTCCTGTAAGCGTGAGCGCGGGCATGAGACTTACAAGTGTATTTGATGCCCCGATCATAATGGATGGGGAGCGTTTTATTAATGCCCTGCGTTTTGTGATAACACTTAAAACGCGCGGGCGGAGCCCGGGGGGAGGTTTGTGTTAGCAAGCGTGAAAGCACTCTGGCGGGCACGAGACTTACATCCATAACCTGCTTTCTTTTGTGAAACTGACCCGGAGCCGAAAGCGCGGTGCGCGCGCTCTCGGTTCTGGGCAATGGCTGCTCACTGAAAGCCGAGACAGGCTGATTTATGTGAGATATCCCAATCATAAGGGATGAGGAACATTCTATTTTCACTCTTTGACGCGCGAGCAGCGCTCCGGGCGGAAAAGCTTCCTGTAAGTGTGAGCGCGGACACTAGACTTACAAGTGTATTTGACGCCCCGATCATAATGGATGGGGAGCGTTTTAATGCCTTGCGTTTTGTGATAACACTTAGACGCGCGGGCGGAGCCCGGGGGGAGGTTTGTGTTAGCAAGCGTGAACACACTCTGGCGGGCACGAGTCTTACATTCATAACCTGCTTCCTTGATCGTGTAACAGAGCGGGCAGATAGTGGGCACAGACTTGTGGACACATTTCTTACATTCAACACTCGAGCGGCTTTTCTGCGCTTCATGAGAGTGTGCTCTGCGAGGTTCGGAGTGCTTATGTGTAGTGGTGAACACTGGGGCGTGGGCACTTTCATTACACTTACAACACCGACGGCATGAGCCGGACCAGACATTAAATACTCTTTTTGAGATTTTTCTGGGTCGCCGTGAAAACGGCGTTTGTGTGCAGGCGAGAGGGTCAACAAACAGGCTCGTTGGCTGCTAATTGAACCACTGCAGTAGCCTGTTTGAAGGGGACTGACAGGGAATAAACTTAAACACGCACGTCTTTTCGGAGGCGATGTGTCTGTTAGTAAGCGTGAGCGGGCACGTAACTTACATTCTTAATCTGACATTATACTCACTTGAGATTTCTCTGGGTCGCCGCGAGAACGGCGGATGTGTGCAGGCGAGCGGGTTGCATTACCGGCTCGTTGGCTGCCAAATACACCACTGCAGTAGCCTTATCTAAGGGGACTGACATGGCGAGACCTTTCGACGGCGGCGCGCAAGCCCGTCCGGGTCATGCAGAGAGCTCGAGAGGGCTCTGCATGACGCGCGAACGGGGACGCGAGGGCGGGGTAGCTCTCTTGTAACGTAAAGAGAGCTAGCCGCGAGCTCGGTGGTCGAGCAGAACTGGAACAGTGTTTGTACGAGGGCGCGCGCACGAGTAGTGGGCACGGGACCTACATGTAACACAGATGATGCCCGTCCGGGTCATGCAGAGAGCTCGAGAGGGCTCTGCATGACGCGCGAACGGGGACACGAGGGCGGGGTAGCTCTCTTTTGACGTAAAGAGAGCTAGCCGCGTGCTCGTATGTGTCCCTCGGGCTCATTCTCAGATGCGACGGCAGTGAGGCTCGTGAGCGGCAGCTGCGCGTCGGTGAGGAGAATCGGGGGGTGTTGAAGGCTTCGAGTCGAGCCCGCAGGGTCGACAGCGGAAGCGCTTCACAGCCGGAAGTGCGAGGCGTCTTAAAAAAGACACTCGCTGCTCTTTTAGAATAGGTTTTAGAATAGGTTTTAGCAAGGTAAAGGATACGTCGCCAGATAGCGTAGCTCGCACGGATGGCTGAAGGTGGCGAAGACGGCCGGCTTCCTCAGCGCTCTCCTAAGCTGGCTGTCCGCTGTTCGACGGCGGCGGTGGCTTCTCTCAGATCGCGCGATGCGAAGAGCTCGCTGAAGAGACGAAAATCAGGGAAGTCAGCCTACAGCCCCTAGTGTTATACGCTAAGCCACGCCCATTCTGGCGGGCTGTGACGCTATGAAGGCGCGGGCGCCCTTCATTGGGCGTGACGTCACGCCGGGCTCACTGGTAGGCTGCAGCAGTTGCCCGCAGGGCAGCCAATGAGCACGCGAGATGGCCTGCTCTAGGTCTGCTAGCTGCTGCACTGCTTTGACAAGGAATACAAAATTAAGGATAATTTTTTGGCTTCAGTATCTCAAGAAGATGAATCTTTCCCGTAGCGTAAGCTAAACTTACGCAATACGAGAGAACCTCTCGTAAGAGAACTATAATTCACAGAAAACAATGTCCGCTAGTCTGATTTCCTTTTTACTGGACTCAGTCTGGAGCTCTTTCCAGTAACACAATTACACATAACGCCACTAGGGGGCATACATTTACCAGAAAATATCATGCAACCAAACATGAATAAATCCATCTGTAGGAGCCATTTGTTGGATGGTAAAGTTTTTCGTCCACTGGATGGTGCTGTGGCTGTGTATAATTAGAGCACCTGAGCAACAAGTGTGTGCGTTGGTAATTGGAAAGCACACCGTTTTTTGACCGCACAGCAGAGTGACTCGCAAGGTGGATTTCTTATGCTGTCCACAAGGTATGGCTTTGTGTGTACGTATCAACGAGGAAAGGCCACAAGAAGTTTTAAGACAAGTTTTGAGATCATGTTTAATAGAGCACAAGTAATAAAGAAAGACATTTGTTTGCATCTACATCTGTCTGCATGGACTCTGTTTGTACGCGTTCTAAACTTGCTTACTCCTATTATCAACGGCAACGGCATTGAAAAATTCAATAAACCATCGATCCAGTCATGAGAGGGACAAATACACAACTATACTGTATTTAATTACCATTTGTAACATTGAACCTCCTCTTAAAATGAGACTGAAGTATCTCCTGTAGTGAAATGTGTTTCTCTCTGTTCTTTGTTTCATCTGTAATAGTTCAAGTTCACATGTGTCCAGCTCTGTGGCTGTAAAGAGTGACTGGTCAAAAGATGGTGGCCAACCAAACTTCAGTGAGGAAACACCATCACCAACCAAAGGGTATTTCATGTGTTTCTTATTTTTGAGCACAGACTGTGTTAGAAAGTGTATCAATGAATAATTAGCATACAGCTGCATAGTTCAATGAGTATATTTTGCTAAAATCATTTACTAGAGATTTTGGTAATATATTTCCTGGAAATGCAGTATTTAGATTTTTTTTTTTTTTGGTAACAGGCTTAAATATGAAACATTAGATTCAGATTTCCAGACTCACAGGAAACACAAGAATTTCACAGAGAATCTCCCGTGGATCTTCCAGGTAAAAAAAAAAAAATCTTACATTTTTATAAATATTTAATAATTATAATAAAAAATAGATTATTTATCATGTTTTCCTGAAAAAGTACTCAACAGAAATGTCATTTCTAATTATTTTTGACCATTTACTTTTAATTTTAAGAACCCATAAAATAAGAACGAAATGTGAAAACATTTTATTTTTATTTATTAATAATTACAGCTAATTAAAATGTTTGTGTTTTTATTTTTTTATGAATATAGATTTACGGTTTTATTTTATTTTTAATTTTTAATTTTTCTTTGTAGGATCTTGAGAGCAAAATAATCACCTTACTAAAAAATGAGCTGGAAAAGTTTAAGAAAATTTTACAAAACGAGAACACACAATCCTTAGTGAAGGACTTTAATGAGAACAGATGCAGTATTAAAGCAGCAGCTCTTGATCTCACACTACACTACCTGAGAGAGATGAAGCAAGATGAAGCTGCTGATACTCTAAAAGGTAAGAGACTCATCATCATCATCTGTTAGATTAACACCTATAAATGTATGAGAAAATTAAGATTAAAACTGTCTGTTTGTTGTTCCTGTGTTTAGATGAGCTGATCTTTAATCATCAGCTAAAATGTAGACTAAAGGAGAAGCATCAATGTGTGTTTGAAGGAATTCCAAAGCAGGGTGACTCCACACTTCTGAATAACATCTACACAGATCTCTATATCACTCAGGGTGGCAGTGAACAGGTCAATACTGAACATGAGGTCAGACAGATTGAAGTTGCTTCCAGGCATCATGAATCACAAGAGACACCAGTTGAATGCAATAATTTGTTTGAAGCCCCTGAACAACACCAGGAGATCCGAACTGTACTGACAAAAGGAGTTGCTGGCATTGGAAAATCCGTCTCTGTGCAAAAGTTTGTTCTGGACTGGGCTGAAGGAAAAGAAAATCAAGATATCAGCTTCATATTTCCTCTTCCATTCAGAGAGATGAATTTAAAGAAGAAAGAAAAACAAAGTTTAATGGGTCTTATAAGTCTATGCTTCCCAGAGACAAAAGGACTGAACCTTATAAGAAGGAATAATTTCAAAGTGCTGTTCATCCTTGATGGATTGGATGAATGTCGTCTTCCCCTGAAGTTTGAGAGTAATGAGACGTTGACTGATGTATGGTCACCAGCCTCTCTGGATGTTCTCCTGACGAACCTCATCAAGAGAAATCTGCTTCCTTCTGCTCTCATCTGGATCACCACCAGACCAGCAGCTGCCAGTAAGATTCCTCCTGACTGCATCGACCGGCTGACAGAGATACGAGGATTCAATGACGCACAGAAGGGAGATTACTTCAGAAAAAGATTCAAAAATGAGAAAATGGCCAATGAAATCATTGACCATGTTAAACAATCAAAGAGTCTCTTTATCATGTGCCACATCCCAGTCTTCTGCTGGATTTCAGCCACTGTTCTCCAGAATATTCTGGAGGAGAAAAAAAATAATGTGAAAAACAATCAGTCTGACGCCTCTAAAACACTGCAGGAATCAAATACTGAAGACACTCCCAAGACTCTGACACAAATGTACACACACTTTCTCCGCTTTCAGATCCAGCAGAGCCGCCGAAAGTATGATGGAGAATACACACCAGATGTTTCCTGGGATAAAGACGCCATCCTTTCACTAGGGAACCTGGCATTTCATCAGCTGGAAAGAAACAACCTGATCTTCTATGAGACAGACCTGGAAGCCTGTGGTATTGACGTCTATAAGGCATCAGTGTACTCAGGCATGTGTACCCAGATCTTTAAGGAGGAAACAGGGATCATTCTTGGTACCATGTACTGCTTTGTTCACTTGAGCATTCAAGAGTTTATTGCAGCCCTTTATGCACATCTGTTTCTTGACATCAACAAGAAAAGTGTGTTTGTTCATGACTCTGCACAACAGGAAAACAAAAATGAAGTCATGATTGATTTGCTCAAGACTGCAGTGGACAAGGCGCTCGAGAGTGACAATGGACACCTGGACCTTTTCCTTCGCTTCCTCCTCGGTCTGTCACTGCAGTCCAATCGACGACTCTTACGAGGTCTGTTAACACAGCGAGACGGCAATGACCAGAGCAACATTGAGATAGTTCGACAACTCTTACAAGGTCTGTTCACACAGCGAGACAGCAATGACCAGAGCAACAAGGAGATAGTTCAGTACATCAAACAGAAATTAGAATCTGATCTGTCTCCAGAGAGATCCATCAATCTGTTCTACTGTCTGAATGAACTGAACGATCAAACTCTGGTGAAAGAGATTCAGACCCACCTTAGCAAAGGAAGTCTTTCATCTGCAGATCTTTCACCTGCTCAGTGGTCTGCTTTAGCCTTTGTGTTGTTGACATCAGAGGAGGAGCTGGAGGAGTTTGAGCTTCAGAAATTCAAGAAATCAGACGAGTGTCTTATTAGATTATCAGCAGTCATCAAAACCTCCAAAAGAGCTCTGTAAGTCATTTAATGTAATTAGTCATGTTTTGGTCTAATCTCATTTATCTACACTGCTCTATAGTGATTCTTAATCATATACCACATATTTTCAGCAAAACATGAACTTCGGTTAGCAAATGACGAAGCACACTATTTATGTTTGTTTTATCTAGTAAATTTTTCAAAAATACTAAGATATAGAAAATACTAGTTAACCTGTAATGTCAGTGTAGCTCACCCTCTTCACTGTATATTTCCTGTTAATCAGTCCCTCCAGGATTTCACGATTTTTTGTGTGATTTTTGCGATCAAAATGGCTGATTTTGTGGTGGTAATTTCCAGAAATTTGTGAAAACATTTGTGATTTTCATATTTTATAATTAGGACATCACATTTACCATAATAGTATTATGTCAGATGCACAATAGTCATACATGACACAAATCACAAACAAAATGCATAAAGCTTGTTTATTTGGTCTAATCAAATTCTTTTTTTTAATTGTGCTGTATTGTTGTTGCTTGATTAACATTAACAACACTGACAACAGCAGGTAAATTAGGTTACTATTTGTTCAAGCGTTATAAAGAGAATTCAATATTCTAACGCTGACAGGCGGTGACACGCAGTCAGTCAGTCTCACACACACACACACACACACACACACACACACACACACACACACACACACACACACACACACACACACACACACACACACACACACACACACACACACACACACACTCTGCAGTCTAGGGGTTGAACGACTTCAGATTTTTTGAAGTCGACTGTTATGACATCAAAGTCGAGTCAACGTCGACTAGTCGCTGAAGTCATTCATAAAAACACAAGAGATGGGACTGCTTTGCAACATGCCACAATTTGCAATTTATTAGCAGACAATTATACAGATGCAATTATACCTGGTAAGATCATTTTGTTTCTTTACTTTTAACGAAGATGATTGTGTTAAGCGTCTGCGTCTTACTTTCACTTTGATTTGCGATAGTTTGCACGTTGGCTTGATGAATAGATGCTCATGAATTAGGTGAATTAGAGATAAATCATTAATATGTTTAAATAAATAAGAAAAAATATGTTTTAATGATTTTAATAAAGAGACTGAACTCTCATTTCCCGGTATAACAATGAGCGTGCGTCATGCTTTTACTTTCGTTTTCAACAATATATAGTGTTAAGTTAGTTAAGTATTTCCACACACTTAATGTACCAATATGCTGCTTTCTTGCTGCAATGACCCTCTGGGCTCTTCATATGTTGTCGTCTGCAATGCGGCCATGTCGTTAGTATCAAAATTAGCGGAATCATAGTGTCACATGATCAACGCGACTAGTCGACATCAGGCTTAAAGCGTCAAGGCATTGCATTAAGGTCGACTAATCGACTAGTCGGTCAACCCCTACTGCAGTCAGAGACAGACTGTCACTCGACTGGCTGAAATTAGTTCTCTTTCACGGTATACTGTGCTTTTAATAATTCTTTTTAGTACCATCGAGCATGTCATACTTTTTGTTATGTCATTCAATCATGTTAAACGCGTTAATAAGTTTGCCCTAGCCTACTGCCGAATGAAAACCTTGGTGCATATGTGAGAGGGCAGGTGAGACATTTTCTTTCGCCATGTTTCTGACAGACCGCTCACAGACATCACGCTTGCGCAACATCTGTATCCAAGTAAAAAAGCCGTGAAACTTTAATTAAAGGTATTGTAGGTAGAAATCCCCAAAAATACTTTTTTCCAATTTTTTTCAAACTGTCTTTATATATCAATGCATAATTAAAATGTAAGTACTCTGGAAAATAAATTATAAAAATCGAGTGTCTGTAGTTCTCTCAGGACTGTAATAAACACAGCTCATTATTCCAACCGGGACGAAAGAAATGATTGGCTGGGGCGACTGTCACTCTCCCTCGCTACCATGGATACCACCTCTGCTGATACAGGAGGAGCCCAAATGCGCGCACCCGTTTGAAAAGGAACGGAAGCTAGTAATAACAAACAATTATGGCAGAGAAAGAACAGTCACAATTCTCAGTAACGTTACCTGCATATAGAGGCAGCGAAGTCAAACGAGTTAAAAAAGGAAGACAGTATTTGAAAAGGCTATGAACAAAAAGTCTTTGGATAAATAAAGAAATCATAAGAGAGTCGGCGTGGCTTTCCAGCGTCGGCTACTACTGAGTGATCTCAAGGGGCTGAAAAGTGACTCCATGATGGCTTTATTTCTGCTGGACAGGTAATCTTGCTGTTTTCATTTTGATGGCATTTATTTTTTCATGAAGCATGTATCACTAGCACACCTAACTACCTAATATTAGCTACCTAACGTTACGTAGCATAACTAACGGTACTGGCTTAGCTATGACAGTCTAACTTTGGTGTCGACTAGTATAACGTTACTGTTAGTGAGCCAGGGTTGAGACGATAAATAAGCAATAGGCCTATCTGCAGTCGAAAGCTGTTTTATTTAATTTCGCCGAATCTAACTTTAGGTTAAAAAGTTTAGGGGATCTATTTTTATACCTAGCTTTACCCTCTGCCTAAACTGTGTTCCTATTTTCACCGTGAACTCTACCTGCTCCGTTTTTTCACGTTTGGTTTGTTGTTATATGCTCTACATATGTTTACATATGTCTTTATGTTGTATCTGTATGTGCTATACAATATATGTTGTGTGTGTGTGTGTTATATTATCTTGGGTCTGCAATGCAGTTGTGAGAAGGTGTTTGAGTGTATGTAATTCAGTTTATCTGTAAACAATCTTATGTTATGAATCTTACAAATTCACCTTCATCACAGTGTAACTGATAGTAACGGCAAACGTGTATCAATGAAGCTATTTATAGCTTTGCCTTATATTGAGTTTGATTCCGTTACGAGCTAGAAAAATATTTTAAACTTTACAAGTATCGTTATGCGAGCTGGATAGTGAGTACTAACAGCCATGTTAATTGTTTATATTCATACTGATAAAGTTAGTTATTTTATTACTTGTGATTCTGACATGATGTCACTACATCTGGTAAAGCTGGTAAACACGTCC
The DNA here is from genome assembly GCF_051911475.1 of Siphateles boraxobius. NCBI lineage: Eukaryota > Metazoa > Chordata > Actinopteri > Cypriniformes > Leuciscidae > Siphateles > Siphateles boraxobius. The sequence continues at coordinate 993,577 of NW_027509210.1, read as the reverse complement.
GACTCTTCCAGCTGAGCGAATGGCCGGGATCGCGCGTTCATTTGTTTTGGGGGCGTGGCTTTGGAAGGAGCCGAGTAGGGAGGGAGTGGGAGTTAATGGAATAATGAGCTGTGTTTATTGTAGTCCTAAGAGGACTACAGACACTCGATTTTTATAATTTCTTTTCCAGAGTACTTACATTTTAATTATGCATTGATATATAAAGACAGTTTAAACAAATTTTGACAAAAAGTATTTTTGTGGATTTCTACCTACAATACCTTTAAACTAGAGATATTTCAATTGGGTGATTTATAATGTAATGTTTTGTGAGGTATTTTTAATTTTTGTGATTATTTTTTGGTCAAATTAGGAATTATGCAGGATCGCAAAAAATGCGACATTTTGTTGATTTTGCTTTGTATTCAGTGATCGCAGAATCGCGAAAAACTGGAGGGACTGGTTAATGCAAAAAAAAAAGGAAATTATTTAATATTTTTATACAGAAAATGTATTCTATATGTTCATCCAATTCTTTGATTTGATTTATTTATATTGTAGGTTAAATTATTGTGACTTAACAGACAAAAGCTGTTCAGCTCTGGCTACAGTTCTTGGATCAGATACCAATCTGAAAGAGCTGAACATAAGCAATAATAATCTACAGGATTCAGGAGTGAAGCTGCTCTGCGTTGGACTGAAGAATATAAAGTGTACATTGGAGATGCTGAGGTAAGTGGTGTGTCAACAGACAAAAAAAAAATAACTCAACCAAAATGAAAGGTGTGATTTGTTTTAGATATTCTCTTTACAAAATATATGTATAAGAATGTGTTGTTTGGATGTAAGGCCACATAAGCACTGTAAAGTTTCAGGATTGACAACTGCATTTAAAGGTGCTCTAAGCGATGTCACACGTTTTTTAGGCCAAACATTTTTTGTCACATAGAGCAAACATCTCCTCACTATCCGCTAGCTGCCTGTCCCCTGAACACACTGTAAAAAACACGGTCTCTGCAGACACTCCAGGCTCCACAAACAGCAACAAAAACAAACTGGGCTTACTCGCACCACGAAACATAACAAACTGTTCCAGCCAATAACCGACAAGAAGGTTTGGGGGGTTAGTGCGCGGATGAGGAAGAGGGAGGGTTTAGCTAGCATCCGTTTTGTTTGACAATAGTTTGAACGTCAACAAGAAGTGACGTCACCCAGGATCGCTTAGAGAACCTTTAAATGTGAGAGTGAGTCCCGAAAATTTAATTTTCCATGTGTGTAAATTACCGTAAATAATCGTTCCCTAAATAATCTTTCCATGTGTATACGGAATGTGACTCACTCCCAAAATTGCAATGATTGGCACTGTGGTAACCATAATGTTCTGACATCTTGCGTGTTTAGTATCCTCTATTCTGACCCAAAAAAATATTAAAGCGACAAAAGACTCTTAGTATGTCTGTTAGCTTTCACGAGGACGCCGACGCAAATCGTTCTTGGTTTAAATAGTTCAAAGTTACGATCAGATTTAATTTTATTTCCTTGACAAACTATACATCATTATAAAGATTTAAGACTCAAGTTTTAGTATTTGACCACTATTTTATTCTGAGAAACTTATAGTGACAGTTAGTTATAAATTTGTGTCAGGAGGTATGTAATGAAAAAAATTTGTCGATACCTTTAACCCTCTGGGGTCGGCAAACGCGCCGGCGAGTTTTGCTCTATTTTTTTTTCACATGGCAACAAAATAGACATAAAATACTCCATTTATGGTCATACAGACTTAAAAAATGTGAAAAAATAAACTGTGAAATGTCTACTTTTTTATGTGTCCACTTACAATCGAAACAAAACATTGTGCTTTTGTAAAATAAAGAAAATAAACAGGGTGTGCTTTCTGCCTCTCTGTCTCCGTGAACTTTTTTTTTGGAGCACGTCTCTAAACTTAAACAAAACTCAGCGAATACTATTCACCCAGGCATGAGCAATACATCTTTATAATCATTTAAGTGTGTACTTTTAAATGATCTAATTCATAACAAAAACAAATATTCTCTGTTTATGTAATCTATATGAAAAGAGAGCGATGTCAGTCGTTCTCATTTCAGCTAATTATAGCAGATTATCTTTTAATGTGACATGCCCACGGAGAGCGCGTGCTATTCAAACGCAAATGATCTGAGGCGATCCATGCAAACGTGTAACGCCCTTCATCAACTCGATAAAACACACCAAATTTGATCAGATTACAGTACTTTACATCGCCTTGCAGGCTGTGAGGAATAATCCTGGGAAATTTACCTCAGAAGTACTGGTTTAAATTCATTTTGAGGAACAACTGATCCATCTGAGAAGAATAGTAAGTTCCCTTTCAGTCGATAATGTTGGACGTAGTCGACGTCGACTGAATGGGGATCACGCCAGGGAGCCTATCATCTTCGAGTACTATTGAACCAGCCAATGCCGTGCGTGATTCGCATCACATATTCCGCCCCCACGGCGCGGGTATAAATAAGGAAGTGGATCCACGCACTAGTTGCCTTTCGCTTTGGAGCCGATCGTTTGATGTCTCTGAGAGTGCTGTTGTTTACAACAAGCGAGTGTGTCGGTGTTCTTCAGGAAGACTCTCCCAGTGCTGGTGTTCTACAGCGCGAGTGCAGCGGTGATCGTGAGCTTTGAGCTCTCAACTGCTGTTTTAACAGCAACAAATTCTAAATGTTTTTGTGTGTTGACGGCTGGTTAGAGGGCGGAAAAGTGAGTTCTTCACTGTTTCAGTTCTCTGTTCAGTGTTGCCGCGGTCATTCCCCTGTGTGCTCCAGCACTGGTGACTGTCCTATTTTCTGAAAGAGCAACACGGGTGCGTTTGCGTCTTTTTCAAGATTCCACCTGTGGAGTCATTCCACCTGTGTGTTTCTGGATGCGGTCGTTCCCTTTTCCTCTCTGACGGTCACAATTGTTGCATCATGTGTTTGAGCTATGTATTTATATGTATATAAATACATATAAATACATGTTGAGATCGAGACTTGCCTTCGTCCGCGAAGAGCGAGTCCCCATTACCATGCCCCACCCCCGGTTGCCGTGTGGGATGGGTGATCGGAGGATAGTGATGGATGTCTCGCCCGGTAACCATTCCCTGTGGGCTCCTCACTCCTCCATCACACCGCAGCCAATGGAATTCCTGTTGAGCATGCTGGTCCCTCTGTAATGGACTGATCAGCTGTTTAAATGGGGGTTCCCCCTGAGGATAAGATGTCGATAGCAGCATCGGAGGGTGAGCTGGCCTCTGGAAATGACGACTTGGCTGTGTTATCTCCCTCTGAGAGTGTAACATTGCCCAAGCCAGATCCAGAAATGTCAGCTATGCTGAAACGGGCGGCCGAGGCTGCTGGGCTCGAGTGGAACCTTCACCGTGTCCCGTTCAGTCTCGGTTGGAATCTGGAGTTTGGTATCTCGGGGCGGGCCGCGCTGGTTCTCAGCTCACCGCCCCAGTGCCTTTCTTTCCCGAAATGCATGGAGAGCTTACCAGGTTGTGGACAGCACCTTTCTCTGCCAGAAACTGCCTGAATAGTTTTTCCCCCTCACTACCCTTGATGGAGGAGCGGTGAAGGGTGGCGAGGCTATCCCTCCAATGGAGCGGTCTGTCGACACAGGTGCACCTGTGTCCGGTGGCCGCTGCCATTTTGGGGGGATCCTCGTTTCCCCCCTTAAGCCTGTGAGTTTTCGTCCGTTCCGACGGGCAGAGCTTACAAAGCCTGGGCAAGCCGCTTCATCTAGCATGCCATGGCGTTGCTTCAGGTCTGTCAGGCCAGGGCACTCATACACATGCACGAGGGTAATCCAGACCGTGCGCTCATAGGTGAGCACCGCACTGCATCCGATCTCACCTCTCCGGGGCACGAGTGTCGTAGCGTGCGTGATCGGTCTGGCGATGTCCACCTTAGTGGTCCAGGAGCGCCATCGTTGGCTCAGCCTGGTTATGGCGGATGCGGACAAGGTTCGGTTCCTGGTCTCCCCAATTTCCCAGGTTCGGCTGGTCGGCGACGCGGCAGACACCTGCATCCAACAGTTCTCTGCCGCTCAAGCACAGACGGAGGTCATCCGGCACATCCTGCCCCGGCGGCCAGCTGCTGCCTCCACCCGCCGCCAGTGGCAGCTCCTCCGCCTGCTCGTCGCCGAGGGCATTCCCCGGCCGCCGCTCCTGCTGGGCCTCCACAGCAGCCTCCACCCAGGCCTCAGCATGGAGCCGGCCGCAATAGAGACGCCCAGCCCGCTCCAGGTGCTGCCAAGCCAGGTGGCAAGCGACAGCAAAAGCATTCCGGAGCGGGCCGCCCAGGGATGGATGACATGCTCTTGGAGTTGGCACAATCACTCCCTCCCCCCGGGTGAGGGCCGGCTGGAGTCTTTGTTTGTGTGTGTGTGTCTGTTCCGCCGCTGGCTCCCAAAAAAAAAAAAAAAAAATAGCGGAGCAAGCGGTACCCATACTTCAAAGAGAGAGCAAATTCATCTATGCCTGGGTCCTAAGAGGGCCAGTCTGGCGGGTGTGACCTTGTATAGCCTTACACCCCTCAGCTCCCCCTTGGTCGCCAGCAGGCAGCTTGGTGCGTTCGAGGACCCGGTCATCCGCCTTCTCACGCGCCCCCTACCACTAGTGGAGACAGCTAAGTGTTGCACAGCACACTAACACCACTCTCTCTACTTTGCTGCCCCACCTCAGGCTCGGCTATCCCGCTCAAGTCAGTGATAATCATCACATTAGGTGTTGAGCAGATGTGCTCCTGAAAATCCAGTGATATTCATCACACCTAGTGATGAGCAGTGCTCCTGACTTGTGCGTGCTTATCTTATCCTGCTGGCGAAGGATTTGATATAGCCGCTCCTCCAGCCGGTACGAAGGCCAGTTGTAAACTCGTTCTTCGTGCTACTAGGTGGTGGGTCATGACCATCTTGGCCCAAGATTGGTCTGCAGCTCCGACCTGAAAGACATGTGCTTCAGATCTCTACCTTCCACGCCGAAGGCCATCCTGTGTGTTGCGTGTGAGGGTGAAGTATCAGTACAGAGTCCTTCTCTTCGAGTGCTCCAGAGCCCGTTGGGTCTTCAGGTCAACTGGGAGAGAGTAATCTCGCCCACGGGCTGAGTATCTCTTTTTCAGTTTTGGAGATGGACTCGGTCTAACATGTCTCTCCAATGAGAGTGTGTTCAGCTGGTGTTTGAAGTGAGAAAGGGTCCCACTGAAAGAACTTTCAGAGGCTCCTGGGGTATATGGTAGATGCAGCCATTGGCTTCCTCCATATATGACCGCTTCAGCGCTAGCTTCATGATCGAGTCCCGAGGTGCCGTGGCAGAGCAGCTCACCCTGTGTGACTATAGTCATCCCGGTCTGCTGCCAAACCCTCTTCAACTGAGGGGCCATGTATAAACGGTGTGTTTTAACGGGGGCCTGGGCGACCCTCGAATACATGAGCATTCATGCTTCGAGTTGTTAGACATTGCGACCGTTTCGCAACTTTTCCTTGCATGTCACAACTCACCCGTCACCACCTCCTTGGAGTCAGAAGCTTCTGAGGACGCTTTGTTCCACTCTTCCCGCTTTACTCAATCGTGCCGCCAACGAGCCTCACGTCAGTTACAGCCAGGGTGAGTGGAGTCTCCATCCCCTGGGGCCCAGCTGAGTCATGACCGCTCCGGTGCCGCTCAGTTGCCTCTCCGGTTTCGTCTCCCTGCCAATTATTTCTGTCCGAACGGACAACCCTTGGACAGACACTGGCTCTCAGCTGCCACGGGGGCCCGCATAAATGCGTTTCCCCAGTGAGCCTACTAAAAGCGACTAGGACTCATGGTCGCTTGGCGCCTGCTCAAGTCAGTGAATTCATCACAATTCATGTTGAGCAGAAGTGCTCCTGAAAATCAATTAAGTTCCTCGCACTCAGGTGTTGAGCAGCAATGCTCCTGTAGCTCAGTGAATTCATCGCACTCAGGTGTTGAGCAGTAGTGCTCCTGAAGCTCAGTGAATTTTCACACCCAGTGTTGAGCAGAAATGCTCTTGTAACTCAGTAAATTTATCACACGCAAGTGTTGAGCAGAAATGCTCCTGAAGTTCAGTGAATTTATCACACTCAAGTGCTGAGCAGAAATGCTCCTGAAGCTCAGTGATCTTCACATGTTGTGTTGAGCAGTGCTCCTGTCTTTTTGCGCCCGTCGCTTGCACCTATGGTGCCAAGTCAGGAGGAAGCAGGTCTTCATAGTTGCCCCTTATTGGCCCAACCAGACCTTCCCCTGAACACTTTCTCAGGGACGGGGCACGATGGCACCCGCATTCTACCCCTGGAGATTCTGGGCGGTCTTACGTCTGAACGCGGAGGTTCAGGTGGCTATCACAGGGACATGTGATAGTTACCATCACTTCTGCGAGCACCCCCTAGAAATGGGTAGCGTGCTTACGCCTTTAAAAGTGGAACCTAGTCGTTGAGTGCGTCTTCTCTCCAGAGGAGATCCTGAAAGCTTTCGATCATTTCAGTGCTCTCTTTCCTGCAAGATGGGTTGGAGTAGGCTGTTTTCCTTCACCCTCAAAATGTTGCCTCGGTGTTAAAGGATGCTCATCATGATGCAGAAGCATGGAGAAGCACGTCCTGATTGTCAGGTTCCTGAGGAACAAGGTAATGTAAATCCTTGTGTCCCTCTTTATCCTCTTGGGCCTTATCTCTGGTGCAACTGCACTGCAGAGCCCGCCCCTGAGCCACTGCAGGCAGTGAGTTAAAAATTATGTTATATCAGTTCTCCTGCTCGCATGGTCTCTACTAGAGGGTAGGGACTTGCTCGCTTTCGGTCAAGTATTGTGCCTGGAGCTCGGGCCGGCTAACTCTCACAAGCTGAGACCCCGGCTTGGATTGTGCCCAAGGTTCCTACCTCTCCCGTTATAGGAGCAGGTGGTGAGCCTGCAAGCGCTGCCCCAGAGGAGGCAGATCCAGCCCTGGCTTTCTCTGTCCGTTCGCTTATAGCGGTTAGACGTGTACAGAACGCAAGCCATAGACCTCAGACCAGCTCTTATCTGTTAGGAATTCAGCAGAGAGGGAAGGCTGTTTCCAAACAAATTTGTCCACTTAGTGCTTACTTTCATTTCGATAAAAAATTCCGAGATGCAACATGTCCACTTAGGTGTTGAGCTCCTCTATGATGAGTGTAAAGTGCTCCGCCTGGGCGTTGACGATATGCTTTGCTAAACAGATTCTAGAGTTGGGGGCTGGACGACACCTAGTTGAACCGCTGCTTCCCGTGGGCTCCCTTCTCATGAAGCCAGTTTCACCGTGAGCCCGGTTCAAGTGTCGGCTTGCTGCGCCATTCCCCTCCTATGGACTGGATACGTGCGCCTTTCTACTCCAGTTGAGTTCCCTTAAAATTGAACCCTGTTGAGTTCCTCCACACCCCTCCGACGTCGGACGTGCGGAACATCTGGTGTTAGGCCTACCACTTGTAAGCAGTGTGGAACCTGTGTTAGGCTCGGTCCATATGTTGCGGTCCCTACGGCGACCCCATATGTGTATTCTTCCATGATACGGCTCCCTACGGCGAGCCCGTGTCTTCCCTCGGCAGAGTCTCTCTGCCGTCACTGTCCGATGAGTCTCCCCCCATCTTAGGCTGGAGCCACCCCAGTGACATTCCATATGTCGTACTGCCCGGTCTCTGCCAAGTTCATATGTGTATTCTCCACATTACCTCCCTTCGGGTAGGATGTGGCTTCCGCAACGTCCCTTCCTTCCAATGTACGCGAACGCTTTCCCAGTGGTCCTGTAGGAACAGCAGTGACTTCCCTGGCCTAAGCCCTGTCCTTCCCCGCTTTAAAAATTGCGGGGGCATCAGGAGGCTTTTGTCTAGGCACTGGAAGCTGGCAGCTTTAGTGGCGTTTTCAAAGGTTATCCCCATTCAGTCGACGTCGACTACGTCCGACGTTATCGACTGAAAGGGAACATTCTGGTTGCGTATGCAACCCACCGTTCCCTGAAGGAGGGAACGGAGGACGTAGTCCCCTTGCCACTACCACTGGACCACCGCTGACTCCGGGTTACGCTCGGCTCCTCAGCGAAAAAGCAACTAGTGCGTGCATCCACTTCCGTATTTATACCCGCGCCGCGGGGACGGAGTGTGTGATGTGAATCACGCAAGCCAATTACATTGGCTCGTTCAATAGTACTCGAAGATGATAGGCTCCCTGGCGTGATCCCCATTAGGTGGGTTGCATACCCAACCAGGACTTTTTTTATTACTGTTTTAATCGCGATATCCTAGTGTATGTAAACCGCAAAAAGACTGTTTCAATATGAATCGCATGTATATGTGTGAATGAGTGGCACAGATGTGCGCTGTTGTTTACTACAGCTCGCAAAAAGACTGTTTAAATTATTTATTTAAAATTTGAATCGTGTCTGTGTGTGAATGAATGAACAGCATTTACCAAACTTTATTGCTATACTGAGATGAGTAAAAATCGACTGAAATGTGTTGAAATAAAATGTCTTTGTATAAGCAACGTATTAAACTGCAAATTAAAATTTATATGCCCTGATATATAATAAAACGATATGTTGCAGACGAAATATGAAAGACAGCATTTCGTTGACTAGTTTTGGATAGATTATACATTTTTTACTGTAAAATAGACTACTGCCACATCAAATAAGCTTTTGTTCGACAATTTCTGCTCATATGTTAAATATATAGTATGTTTTGTCAAAAATAAACTCATCAACTAAGATGTTATTATAGTGTTTGTTCCAATGTATGTTATATTCAAACTAATGAATCCTTAACTTTGAAATAAGTATGATAAAATATATACTTTAAAAAAAGATTACACTTAAAATATTGTTAAAATTGTAATTGTTGTTGATTTACATGTGAAAACTTTTTAATAAAATAGCAAAAAATATATTTACAAGGTCGATGTAAGCAATATCTTAATAGGTCAATATAAGCCTTCTCATTAAATTATTTATTATTGGGTTTTTTTAGTGACACATTTGGGGAGAGGATATATTCCAAAGCTTTCTGAAAATACAGTATGAATATTAACTGCATAGTTACTAGAAATGTTTCCCTTGGATATTATACAATTTGCATGCATACAAAATAAGTCCTCACATTCTTTCTTCTGGTCTCTGTGACACACCTGAATGAAAGGCTCATTATGCAGCTCATTACTTAATTGTAATTGAGATAGTAGTGAATTATGAATCATGGAATACTGAGTGAATTAGATTTTTCTTATTATTATTATTACTAACATTATTATTATTATTACTCCAGGCATATTAATAAAGGGGCACACACTATAGCTAAAGTTCAACTTGCTCAGTTAGCTTGGTTCTGGTTCTCAAAACCCCCAACATTGTTACACCTTCATGGATGAGACATGCAGATAACTACTGTAGTTCAAAGATTATTCAACCTTCATTGAATTTTAAATAATCAATGAACTCTTCAACTTTCTATATTAGTTGTCAAAATAAATAATCTAAACTGTTCTATCATACCTAAATTAAAAAGGGGGGAAAACATCTCTTTTGAATCCCTATGTGCAAGAATGTGAACAAGGCGGAAGTCAACAGCATATAAATGCCAGAATGTAAAATTAGTTATTTTATGGATTTAAAAATGATAAATTTTTGCTTGTCCTTTACAAATGAATGCAAAATTACCGCCTATCTTCTAGTACAAATGCACAGTGCTCACATTTATTTGTACATTAAAAAATTACATAGCCTATCAGTTTTTTGCCTTAAATTGTGATCTCACATGGCAGAATATTTTAGTCGAGACATGTGACGCATATATAACAAATACGTGCATGATAAATAATGATGATAAATGCAAATAAATGCATGCAGTTTTGAGACAGATTTTATCGCCTTTTTGATTATTTCATGAGTTAATTGACGTCAGAACTACGGCTACAGCACGCCACATTTGCAGTACAGTACAATGGCTGACAGGGCAGGAAAGTTAGTTTTACTGACATTTGTCCTTACAACATCTCATCTTACCGCTGATAGCCTACTGATTCAGAACAACGCATTTTTCTCAGCATCTGACAGAAGTGTCACAAGCTTTCACACAGATCTTTCTGTGTGACAAAGTAACATCAGAAAAAAAAGAGAATTACGTTTGTAGTTTCTTTGACTGGACATATGCGACTCACTCAAAACGGTCTTGCAACCCACCAGTTGAGGAATATTGCATCTATATTTACTATGCTCCAATCACTGCTGAAGCTTATTCGGCACCTGTACATTTCCGCACTCGTTTGACTTTCGCCTGACGCTGAGGTGATACCGGTGCCAAATCGATACTTTTAAAATTGTACCGGTGCCTGAACCGATACTTTAAAAAAAAGGACGTTTCTTACGTCCGTTTCGGAGAACCAGAGGGCAGATATTTCAACCGACAGCTGAGTCATTTAAGTAGCACCGAAATCTGCATTTTGATTCGGTCCGGTTACATACCGGTTACTTGGGTACCGGTTCCATATCAGGGCCATGTTTCGATACCCAAACATAATGCAGATAAAGATGTTTTGGAAACAATAAACATGATTGCAACAGTAAATGATTTATCTGTGATCTTCGAGTCATGTCAGATATTTTCATAATAATAGATTTTTATAATATTTATAATGTAATGCTAATCGATATAGTCTTTAATCGTCGTGCAGAATACTATAAAATAATATATTTTCTGTTAGATTTTTTTATCTAAAGCCAAATCAGATCACAGAAGGTTATTTAAAACACTCAATCTTGGTTTTAATCTCATAAATTGTTGTGTATTGATGGTGTGCTAAGATAACATGCTAGCGAGCAGCACTAAGATGCACCTGCCACCTAGCTGTTATTTTTATGAATTTTTTTAAATAGGAATGCTTACTAAAATGTTTCTTTTTTCAAGAAGGGAATTTGATAGTTTCAAATGTGAAGTGAGAACTTTGATAAAAGATATTAGGGATTAAAACCAGCGTAAATAGCCAGGGGTTAGTAATTATAATGAAAACAAAAGAAAAGAATATTTAGAGCCATAACCAGGCTGGAGAGGTATGAATGTGTGCAGGGGAGACTGAGACTGAATGGGGCTCGTTTGCACCACAAAACAGTAGAGACAATAGACTGAATAGATGCTTAGAAGATGACAGTAAACATCAGTTTGCATTTTAGAGTCTAATCAAAATAGTCACATCACATGATCTTGAAAAACATTTAACTAAATACAGAGTTTTAGACCTATCATCTTCAGATTTTAAATATAACATGGTCAGACATGTGGCTTTAGCTGCAGGGCATTTCTAGATTGATACAATGCCAACTTAAATTTATTTTCATGAAGATATTCCATAAAAATATATTTCTAATAACTTTACAAAACTTTGAAGCTATTAAGCTTTTTTTTTCAAATTAGATCATACTTGTGCTTTAAGTTCAAATGGTTCGTGAACTGTATCTGTTTTAGTTTGGGTATGCCATTTCTGGGGATTTTTCAAAAGTGGGGTTGCTGGCTAACAGGTTAAGCAATTTTAACTAAAGCACAGTCGACGGAGGCTTTGTGTTTTTATCCTTGTAAAGGCTGTTTGAAAGAGTGTGCTTTTGCAGTGTTGCCATGTGCACTTATTATAAGCATATTTGGGGTTGTTGTTTAAGCTTGGCTCATAAAGCAATCAATTTTATTATGTAATTAAAGTGCGGGTCACAATATTTTATTCTTATTTTCAGCATAAAGCATTTGGATTTATTTGATTTTATTGTGGGCTTGTTCTCCTTTGCTGTTGTTATAGCAAGATCTGACAACACAAATGATGCTCAAACCACTTTGGCTGTGATTTCTTGCTTCGCGCATAAGAAGTTTTTTTTGATGCATGTTAAAATACTTCATTAACAACTAGCTGTTCAGTTCTGTTCTATACACACTGCGTAACATTTTTTGTAAATGCGGTTGTCACTACCTGCATTTTTAGGGAGTTAATTCGGTTGCTGAATGTGGTTTTCATTCTGTACACACTCTGTGTGTACACAACAGGATTAAGCACTAAAAGGTAAACTGACAAATGAATTTAGCTGCAGTGTGTACATGGATTTTTTTGTAAAAATATGACCCAAAGTACTGTTAATATAAAGGAATGTTTCGTATTTTTTTCACAGGTGTTTTACCCTTATTCTGAATTACACATTGCATTGTGTTGTGTTTTAGAGATTAAGGAATTGTCTGTAAAGGTACTGGCAGTTTTCTGCCAGGACATTATCCATTTTTCTATGGGTTTCTTTTATTACAATTTACATTAAATAGACAAATAAGAAATGTTCTAATTTTACCATCTCATTTGTTCACAAATATGGGCAATATGCAAAATGCATAATATAAATAAGACGGGGAACAACCAACAATGTAAGACACCTCCATTGGGACAAACACACAAAGTTTAAAATTGAGAAGCAATAAAATAATAATAATAATAATAATAATAATAAAAACACACGGAGGAAGGGTGAAGACAAACAGCTAACCTATATAGACATCAAAAAACATGCTGAAATAATAATAATGCATATTTTGACAAAAAGAAAAATAAAGCTTCAGGCTTTCGATTGTTTTTTTTTTAAGCATTTGAAGCTCTGAAACATTTTAACGAACTCACATAGAAATATATTGAAGGAGGGCTTACATTTTCTTTCCATTTACAAGTATGAATATGATATTTACCCATCAATAAAACAAAATTTACAACGTCAGAGAAGGGTGAATTTAAATCGCACCTATAAAGGAGGATATATTGTTGTGTTATACGAGGAATTGTCTGCATTTTAACTGACAATCTATTTATATCAAACCAAAATTTTAGAACCTCTTTACTCATAGTAAAAGAATAGGTGATCAAGTGTTTCAGGAAAAGAAGAACAAAAGCCACAAGGATCCACCTCAAAATAAAATCGTTTCTGTCTAAAGTATAAAATTACTAACTGGGTATCTTAAACATAATTTTATAACGAGTTTCCTTGACCTTAGGAGCAACTGGGTATGCATAATTCAGGTAGAAGCTTTAAAATTCCCTCAATTTTACTCAACAGGATTCTACCTAAGGATGTTTTAATACTTTCTATTTTAGAGTTAACATTTTAATGTTCTTCATTAACAACATCTTTGGTAATCATAACCTCTAGGTATTAAAGGGTTAGTTCACCCAAAAATGAAAATTCTGTCAGCAATTACTCAACCTCATGTCGTTCCAAACCCCTAAGGCCTTCGTTCATCTTCGGAACAGAAATTAAGATATTTTTGATGAAATCCCGATGGCTCAGGGTGGGCTCAATTGACAGTATTTAAATAACACTTAGAAGGCCCAGAAAGTCAGTAAAGACATTTAAATAGACTTAAATGTAGACTTAAAATAGTCCATGCGACTACAGTGGATCAACCCCAAAATAACGTCTTTATTCAACAATTTCTTCTCTTCCGTATCAGTCTCCGACGCGCATTCAACTTATTAAAAACAACTTATTAGTGGCCTTGTTAGTGTAATCATAAATATTAATCAAGATTTAATTTCATCCATTTGATTCAATAACCACGATAATCCAGTGACCCTCGTTATCGCCTGAACTTGCAACAATTCTACTCTCCATCCGTTTAAACAAAAGCAGACTCCTGCTGAGTGGGACGTTCCAGAATAAAGAGAGAATAAAGCCTCTCCACCCCATTGTGACTTCAAGAATCTCACATCTACATCAGTTGAATGAGTCCCTTGAAGAAAGAAACAATTAACTTTTACTTGCTTTTAGAAAAAGTTCCTTACGTTTAACATTACACTTAATACCTCGAACATTTAAAGATAACAGAGAAAAAGACATGAGCTGAGTGGAGTTGTGTATATTGATTTACAGGTCCTTCTAAAAAAATTAGCATATTGTGATAGTTCATTATTTTCCATAATGTAATGATAAAAAATAAACTTTCACATATTTTAGATTCATTGCACACCAACTGAAATATTTCAGGTCTTTTATTGTTTTAATACTGATGATTTTGGCATACAGCTCATGAAAACCCAAAATTCCTATCTCAAAAAATTAGCATATCATGAAAAGGGTCACTAAACGAGCTATTAACCTAATCATCTGAATCAACTAATTAACTCTAAACACCTGCAAAAGATTCCTGAGGCTTTTAAAAACTCCCAGCCTGTTTCATTACTCAAAACCACAATCACGGGTAAGACTGCCGACCTGACTGCTGTCCAGAAGGCCATCATTGACACCCTCAAGCAAGAGGGTAAGACACAGAAAGAAATTTCTGAACAAATAGGCTGTTCCCAGAGTGCTGTATCAAGGCACCTCAGTGGGAAGTCTATGGGAAAGAAAAAGTGTGGCAAAAAACGCTGCACAACGAGAAGAGGTGACCGGACCCTGAGGAAGATTGTTGAGAAGGACCGATTCCAGACCTTGGGGGACCTGCGGAAGCAGTGGACTGAGTCTGGAGTAGAAACATCCAGAGCCACCATGCACAGGCGTGTGCAGGAAATGGGCTACAGGTGCCGTATTCCCCAGGTCAAGCCACTTTTGAACCAGAAACAGCGGCAGAAGCGCCTGACCTGGGCTACAGAGAATCAGCACTGGAGTACCCACAGTCAGTGATGGTCTGGGGTGCCATGTCAGCTGCTGGTGTTGGTCCACTGTGTTTTATCAAGGGCAGGGTCAATGCAGCTAGCTATCAGGAGATTTTGGAGCACTTCATGCTTCCATCTGCTGAAAAGCTTTATGGAGATGAAGATTTCATTTTTCAGCACCTGCTCACAGTGCCAAAACCACTGGTAAATGGTTTACTGACCATGGTATTACTGTGCTCAATTGGCCTGCCAACTCTCCTGACCTGAACCCCATAGAGAATCTGTGGGATATTGTGAAGAGAAAGTTGAGAGACGCAAGACCCAACACTCTGGATGAGCTTAAGGCCATTATCGAAGCATCCTGGGCCTCCATAACACCTCAGCAGTGCCACAGGCTGATTGCCTTATGCCACGCCGCAATTTCTTTCTGTGTCTTACCCTCTTGCTTGAGGGTGTCAATGATGGCCTTCTGGACAGCAGTCAGGTCGGCAGTCTTACCCGTGATTGCGGTTTTGAGTAATGAAACAGGCTGGGAGTTTTTAAAAGCCTCAGGAATCTTTTGCAGGTGTTAAGAGTTAATTAGTTGATTCGGATGATTAGGTTAATAGCTCGTTTAGAGAACCTTTTCATGATATGCTAATTTTTTGAGATAGGAATTTTGGGTTTTCATGAGCTGTATGCCAAAATCATCAGTATTAAAACAATAAAAGACCTGAAATATTTTAGTTGGTGTGCAATGAATCTAAAATATATGAAAGTTTAATTTTTATCATTACATTATGGAAAATAAGGAACTTTATCACAATATGCTAATTTTTTGAGAAGGACCTGTATATCTGTCTGTTAACTTGAGAAAGAAGGGTGAGATCTGATATTTGTCACTTAGATTATTTTTCATTACATATAATCGTAAGATATCTTAGTGCTTAAAGATATCTACTTAATGTTGATTCTGCTTTCACCTTGCCAACTTTGTCCCAACAGACTCTTCCTGTAGTTGTTACCCCTGCTTTCACAGACTAGGCTTTAGTCTAGTCTCAGACTAAACTGCATGTTTGAGCTGTTTTAACTGAAAGCAACTTGCACTGAAATATCCTAAAATATGTGACCAGTCACGGAAACTAGGGGCACAAGTCGGTTCTGGGGCATTTTGAGTTATTCGTAGATTCTGAAACTGTAATCTCCAAGCTTTCCAACGAGGTGTAACATGTGGAAATCTGATCATATTTGGAGAAGTTGTGGCCATTTTAAAGTAGGCACTTAAAAAAGCTCAAAGAGGAGAAAACGAGCTCTGAAGATTGTGCAGTTCTCACCTCTCTCTGCTGCTGGGGGTGACAATAGGGCTCATTTACATCTCATTTAGATAAGCCATACCCCCTGTAAAGCTCCTCCATGTGCTTTACAGCTTTTTTTTGCACTTTGAATGAGTGCACTTCTGCCGCACTAGGTGAAAAACAATTGTGCTGCCCCTCTATTTGCAACTTACCAGCAACAACACACAAAGACCAATATGCCATATACATATAACGCAAAACCAGCAACAACACACAAAGACCAATATGCCATATACATATAACGCAAAACCAGCAACAACACACAAAGACCAATAAGCCATAGGCCTACATATAACGCAAATAGTGCGCAACGCTCGTGTGCCCAAAATGTCAACAATATTAAAATGTATGCAGGAGGCAAATGCCTGCTGGCATTTTTCTTTAAGCAGTCATTTCTGGAATTTTCCAAATAATCACATTTCACCTCCTCAAATTACTGTTGCAAATCTCTTTACACCACTTTCTTACACTGCGTCAAAAGGGGTGTATACGGGAGAATTCAGACAATGAATACGCCCGCTAAATGTGCTGTTTGGCAGGGATCTTTGGAACTTTGTTATGCGTACCTGTAAATGCCCGCAAAGGCCCGAAAACAGGAACTTGTCTGACCACATGCTGTTAGTTGATGGCTTGGCTTTGTAAATGCTAATTTGTTTTGGGACTGGCAGCTCAAGATTGCCCCTATTCCCCTGCCCCCCACATTAGTATTCAGGAAAGGTGATTAGGCTGTTTGTATCTGGGTGTCCTGGGTGTATGTGGCTATTCAAACTCAGAGTCTGAACGAAAACAGACTTGTGTATATGGTAAATGCAAGTTTGAAGAGGATATTTGAAAAGCTGGAGACGATGGACAAGAGGTTGGATAAGATGGAGGCTGACATCAATGAGCTCAAAGAGGCAAAAGAGGAGCCTTCTTTAAAGAAATTAAAGAGAGCTGAGAATAATTCTGTTGCGGTAAGTTATTTTCTGACTGTCACAAACATTTGGCGGTGTCTGCTTAACTTTGTGTGCTTTATTTATTAATGTATTTGAATTGAGCCCTCATACTATGTTGGATTTTTACAGGAAGCTGTACGAAGATTGCACAATGAGGAAAACAACATACACAAATATGACCAACAGACAATGTATATCTTTAAAACTATTGTTTCATAACAGTCCTTTCTTCTAAATTATATTTTTAATCAACCTTCTTTAATTACTGCTCCACAGTCTATCCTCCCCCCACAACCTCGAGGTCACAACCTATCTTTTTAATGGCGTCTCCATGGCTGTACCGGATGTAGATCCCGCTGTTGTTAAAGGTAAGTCACAAGAGAATGTCCCAAGGCTACAACTATTTAACTGTATAGATTAGTTAGTAAATAAACACATTCTCCCCCCTCACTATCTCCCTCTCTCTAGCATCCTGCAAGATGTATTTTGAAACTGTTAGAAGGGGTTACAGGATGGCCCAAGATGAGAACAAAGACAAGATGGAGGACAGCAGGATCATTGCACGCATGAGACAAAGAAAAAGAAGAGTAACTATAAATAAATATAAATCTCAGTAAAAGACTCAGCCTGGAAGAGGCTCCCATCCCAACCCATTTGATATTTTCAGTGGTTTAATTACATTTTACCCTACTATTTTGCAGCTGCTGAGCAGCAGGACTGGCGTTCTCCAGACAGAGGAAGAGGCAGCTATCTGGAAGACTGCAACAGTTGACCACATGTCTGAAGAGAAGGATGCCATCTTGGATGGAAAGTCGGTGCTGGTTGTTCGACCTCCAACCCGTAGTACAGTTTTGTCTGCGCTGTGCTATATATTGTATGACTAATAGTAAAGTGTATTCGGTGCTAACATATTTTTATTTATAGAATTTTGACTGTGTGTATATATATGTCATGTGCCCAGTGTCATTTACAAATAATAAAAATAACAAACTCAACTTTGTCTATCTGATTGTCTTGACATTATAACCATGAACACCAATGATAATAAATATTAATAATGAGTAATAATAAACCCAAATGAGGCCATAAACTGGACCAATAGTGTGGGGGTTTAGAGGAGGGACAAAGCATTGAGCAGCCAATCCTATGTAAGACCTCTGACCAATTGAAGGAGGCCACTGCCTTGTGTGCCAAAGGTGTGAAATGCTAATATTCCCTTGCATTGACCCCGACCGGGGGATTATTCACCATGGTAACTGATGGCCCTTAGTGGCTCCCTGCTGTGCCCCAAACTTATTCGGGATTGTCAGACGGGACAGCAAACTCCCGTACACACACGTTTATTTGTGGAATACACAGGAGTACTCAGGATTTTTACATGCCCGATTACAGCTCTTTTCACGCAGTGTTATGTGCGTATACATACACAAATGAAATGTCCGCAAGCACATTATATCATCAGCAGGTTCAGCATCTTAAATAACGACTTAAGAGCAAATGAAGCTTAACTTACATTTCAGAAACACGCACGGCAAGCCTTCATCGCAGCAAAGGTCTTAACTGCATCCTCTATTTCGATTCTCCGCCACATATGAAACAGCCAGCCACCGCTGTCAGCGAGCCGAGCCGCCGTATTCAAGCACTGAGGGCGCGCGCGCCGCGCCCATACCTCCGGTTCAGTTTCCCGAGCCCACGAAGTGCGGCGAAAACATTTTCGGTGTAACTGCCAGACGGTTCAGCTCGTCTGCGACAATCTTTGCGGCATCCATCTTCATTGAATTTTGATATCAGAGAGAGCCGGCAGAGCACAGCACAATAAGTAGCCATGTGGTTCACTTGGAGGGCGGGGGCAAAAGCGCCGGGTTATTCAGTATGGAAATACACACGGACAATGACACGCCACGCCCCTACTGCATGCTAGAATCTCCGAAAACAAGCCGATTTCAACCTCAAAATGTAAGCTTTTAAATATACCAATACTGCTATCTCAAACATGGAGAGGCTTCTTCGTGATTTCAATTAACAGATTCTCCAAAAAATTGAAAATTACCAATTTTGAAAAAAACCCTCTTCTTTCTCATTTTGCTCGAAAGTTGTGCTGCCGACTTGTGTCCCTGTTTTCTGTGACGAGTCACATATGTCTGTGCCATTGTTTTGTTTCAAGATGCACAGCACTAATGTTGTGTCCTAATGCATGTTTATAAAAGCTGTTTAAATGTTCTAATTTAACTGAAGCCGACTCCTGGCTTAATCTAAGCCCTGTCTGTGAAACCAGGCCTATGAGTTTTACACCACTGTGAAGATATTGTTGACCCATTTTGTTGATTCCTCCTTACAAAACTGCTTCAGCTAGAGTGAAATATGTAGGCTTTCCAGTATTGACTGGACATTTCAGGTATTGCCATAATATTTCAATGAGGTTTATATGTGAACTTTTAGTACATTTCAAAAAATGTGTTGTTTGTACATTGTGGATCATTCAGATCAAAAACTTGTGTTATATAATTGAAACTTTGAAAGTGATGTTGATATCTTCTTTGGAGCGTTTTGTTTGACCGCATTTCCAGTTGTCTCTTTTTGTTTTGCAACTGACTATAATTTTTGTTGTACAAGGAACAAAATATAATTCAGTTTATTGAATTTCATTTAGTTTGTTCAGGTACTAAAAAAACAGATGAATTAGATGAATATTACATTGTCTTTTTTTCTAGACTTTCAGACTGCAGTATCACAGAAGAAGGTTATAAAGCTCTGGCTTCAGCTCTGAGATCAAACCCTTCACACCTGATAGAGCTGGATCTCACAGGAAATGATCCTGGAGAATCAGGAGTGAAGGAGCTCAATGATTTACTACAGGATCCAGACTGTCAACTGTCGACACTGAGGTGAGACACAATGAAATAATAGAAAATACATTATATGCAGCCAAATTATTTATAGAAATATTATTTCAATAATACAATAACCTACATAATATGTTGTTACATCAAAGTTGACAGTGATTTCAAGACAAAAATCGTGTGAAATGGATTTTGTCATTACACCAAGTTTATTTGAGAGTTTAACTGAATCCTGCTTCATCTTCTCTTCTGCAGGTTTTTGAGTCCTGTTGCATATGAAGCCTGTCAGTATGTGACTGGAATTGTGGGTAAAAACCCATTACTCATGAGAGTGCTGAATCTGAGTGATCGTGAACTAGGAGACACACGAGTGAATCAGATCGCTGCTCTACTGCAGGATAAACACTGTAAACTCAACACACTGACGTGAGTATTTTACATGGTTAAAAATAGTATTTTTATTACCTTTTAATAGTAATGTTACAGTAGTTGGTATTTCCAGTCAGGGCTGATTTTGCCTGGGCAGACACAGAACCACAATAAATTGATTTTAATAATATTTCAGTTTTTGAATGTTGAAGGAAACACATTAGATTATTCACACACACACACACACACACACACACACACACACACACACACACACACACACACACACACACACACACACACACACACACACACACATTGTTTTTGAATTTACCGCTTTAAAATACAATGGAGAAAGTCAAACATTATCTAAAACAGCAGACCTGCCAACCTGTACACGTTGTGCGTAGCGGGTTCGCATTTTGACCTAAAAGTACGCTGGTATGATTTGTCACTCTAAACTACGCAAAAACTGGGCTGGGGTGGATGTGGAAAGTTGAAATATTGTATTGATTAACTTAAATCTGGATTCGATGATCACACGGGAGTGATCGCATGGATTATCTTAAAATACTCCGTCATTCATGGTCACTCAGATAAGAGGAAAACATCATTCAGCCATGCAAATTATAAAATGATTAAGTATTGATGAACAATAAATCTAAATAAAATTAAAATCGCTATGGCTTAGTGATTATGAAAGTTCTGTGATTTGTGGATTGATAAGCGCGAGTCTGGAGAAACAGGCATTTATTTATTCATTCTCAGTGTTGAGAAACATAGCCTGCATGTGTTACGTTATTGTGTTAATAATAACTAAAGTACCTAATTATGTTACATTTGTTACATACATATGTTACATTAATAATTTTGTATGAAAACTGGCACGTTAGTTACTTTTTAATCAAGCTCTCTCTCACAAACACAGACCGCCAACACAGAGAGAGAAGATAATTGTAAAATTAAAATTGACGGGCTAAGTTTAAATTTTGCTCTTGGTGGTTTTTTTTCCTGTCAAAATGTCAGAAAGCATTTTTTAATATCCATCCGTGTTTTTATAATAAATCTACATAAAATTAAAATCGCTATGGCTTAGTGATTATGAAAGTTCTGTGATTTGTGGATTGATAAGCGCGAGTCTGGAGAAACAGGCATTTATTTATTCATTCTCAGTGTTGAGAAACATAGCCTGCATGTGTTACGTTATGGTGTTAATAATAACTAAAGTACCTAATTATGTTACATTTGTTACATACATATGTTACATTAATAATTTTGTATGAAAACTGGCACGTTAGTTACTTTTTAATCAAGCTCTCTCTCACAAACACAGACCGCCAACACAGAGAGAGAAGATAATTGTAAAATTAAAATTGACGGGCTAAGTTTAAATGTTGCTCTTGGTGTTTTTTTTTCCTGTCAAAATGTCAGAAAGCATTTTTTAATATCCATCCGTGTTTTTATAATTCATTAAATGGCGGACGTTTTACTATTAACACAGCCCTATATGTCAGATTCGTCTAATTTATACTTGATATTCTTTTTAGAATATGCGATTCGTTTTGCTATTATTGGTCCTGTGACAGGAGAACTCCTGTCTATTCATTGTCAACTATTTTCTATAAGTATGTTTGTATTGGCTAACGTTTATTCAGCTAATGCGTGTCCTGTTTAAAATGTGCAATGTTAAAATGCAAAGACAGCATGTTACGGCCGCAACCGTAACACAAGTGAAGACATCACAACACAGCTCATTCTATAGGGGATTTATTACAAAAAGTGATGTCGACAACATGAAAGGAAAATTAACCGGAGTAAGACACAACAAGAGAGCACACAGAACCGCGCCGAACACCACGCCCGCCCCACAGATTTGGCCGCTTGAACTTCTTATGCCAAACGTACATGATCAACAGGTGCCGGCCATCAGTCCCTAATAAAGAAAGACACAAACAAGAACATACACGCCCCCTAGAGGACAAACAAATCATAACATAGAACAAATTAATCAAAAATACATGCACATGTAACACCTTCACCCCCCAAAAGTGAACCTTCACCTTTTTTATTACCTACCAAGTTCACGCCCCTAACCCACCCGGGACAGGGCATCAGCTACAACATTATCCTTACCTCGAACGTGTTTGATATCGAGGTCATATGGTTGTAACGTCAGACTCCAACGCATAAGACGCTGATTAGTGTTGCGCATTGAATTCAAGAAAAGGAGAGGATTATGATCGCAATACACAACAATAGGACGAGAACAAGTCAAATAGACCTCAAAATGACAGATAGCAAGGACTAAAGCTAAAGCCTCCTTCTCAATAGTAGAATAATTCCTTTGGGCAGCAATGAACTTCTTTGAAAAGTAACACACAGGGTGTTCCACCTCATCAGAACCCCTCTGCTGAAGAACAGCTCCCGCACCCACGTCACTCGCATCCACTGCGAGGCTAAAAGGTCTTAAGTGATCCGGTGCCATCAAGACAGGCGCTGAAATCAACAAGGACTTAACATTCTCAAAACCACTCTGACACGAGTCTGACCAGTGAAACAACGGCTTAGGACTTAGCAAATCGGTAAGGGGTGATACCACAGTTGCAAAATTTTTACAGAACGCTCTATAATAACCGTCCATCCCGAGAAAACGTCGCAATTGTTTTCGATCGACAGGTGGTGGAAAATCACAAATTGCGGAAACCTTTGCCACAACTGGGCGAACCTGCCCGCCCCCAATCACTTTACCTAAATAAATTAGGGTGGCCTTACCAAATTCACATTTACTTAAATTGACAGTCAGCTTAGCATTTGCCAAACGAAAAAAATCAGCCTTAGTAACAGCATTTACTCGCCGATAGTCAGTGCAGAATCGATAGCTACCATCAGACTTCCCCACCAGCAAACACGGTGAACTCCAGGGGCTGATACTAGGCTCTGCAATTCGATTCTATAGCATATACTGAACTTCCTTATTCAAAAGAGATCTTTTTATCGGATTCACACGATATGGATGTTGTTTAATGGGTCGAAGGTCAAGTCCCACATCTATATCGTGCTCTATAACAGACGTTTGACTAGGGATGTCACTAAACAATATTGAGAAGTTCTTCACTAATCCCAAGATGTCAGTTTTTTGCATTGCAGATAAGTGTGATAGCTGACTAGGCAAGGTTAGTAACAGTTCAGAATTTCTCAACCGACCTTCAACCACACATCTAGAAGGTCCCACCTCTTCATACAACGGTTCCTGTGCAGCCCGGCAAAGAGCAGCAGTCATGTCAGGTGGTTTT
Organism: Siphateles boraxobius; assembly: GCF_051911475.1. Lineage (NCBI taxonomy): Eukaryota > Metazoa > Chordata > Actinopteri > Cypriniformes > Leuciscidae > Siphateles > Siphateles boraxobius. The sequence goes on along the minus strand of NW_027509210.1, from coordinate 970,188 downwards.
ATGCTGGAAGAAACACATTTCTCAGGCTTCTCAATACTCGACTCCCTCTCATGATAGGCCTTTATCATATTAATATGATAAACTTTGGAAGTTTTACGGCAATCTGGGACATGAACAACATAATCACGGTCAGAAAGTTTCTTTTCCACTACATAAGGACCACTATACCTGGCTTGCAGCGACCCTCCCAACACAGGTAACAAAACCAACACTTTGTCACCCGGACTAATACTTCGTTCTTTAGCTTTCTTATCATACCAGACCTTCATTTTACCCTGCGTTTTCTCAAGATTTTGTTTAGCCAATTCACGGACTCTATGAAGACGGGTACGAAAATCAGTAACATACTCAGGAAGGGATTTACATTTTTGATCGGATAGCCAATTTTCTTTCAACACTGTCAAAGGTCCACGCGGAGTATGACCAAAGACCAGTTCAGCGGGACTAAACCCGAGTGATTCCTGCACTACCTCGCGTGAAGCAAAAAGTAGCCACGGAATCCCCTCCTCCCAATCTCGTTCTAGCTCGAAACAATAAGCGCGAAGCATAGATTTCAAGGTCTGGTGAAACCTTTCTAATGCACCCTGACTTTCAGGATGATAAGCAGATGAAAGATTATGCTTAATGTGGAGACGTTTAAGCACTTGCGAAAATATACGAGATGTAAAATTAGTACCTTGATCGCTCTGGATTACTTTCGGTAAACCGAACAGTGTAAAGAACTTAACTAGTGCTTTAGATATCGTTCTCGACGTTATAGTACGTAAAGGGACTGCCTCAGGAAAACGTGTAGTCGCGCACATAATGGTCAGCAAGTATTTACAACCAGATTTTGAACGGGGAAGAGGCCCAACACAATCAATGATTATGTGTTCAAAAGGTTCAGTCACCAAGGGAACCAGAAACAACGGAGCTGGAGGAATAGTTTGATTAGGCTTCCCAACCAATTGACACACATGGCAAGTTTGACAATAGCGGGAAACATCTTTCTTCAAACCTGGCCAGTAAAAATTACGCAAAACTCGCTGGTATGTTTTTCTTACACCCAAATGACCAGCCGTACCATCATGAGCCACACTCAATATCATGTCCCGATAAACCACTGGAATCACAATTTGATCAACAGCATTCCAAAAATCAGATGAGTTAGAAGGCACCCACTTTCTCATCAATATTCCATCTCTGAGAAAGTAACCTTGGGGTGCATTCCCACTCATCTGCTCTGTATGAACCAATTCAAACAATGACACAAGAGTAGGATCTGACCTTTGAGTGGCAATTAGTTTATCAGAAGACAAAGACGAATCACTAGTATAGTCCAAAACTTCTTCAAATCTCAAAGGATGTGGATCTAATTCCTCCTGTGGAGCAACAGAAGACAAATTGGTTAAATCAGGACTTTCAAACCATGTATCACTTAAATCCACCCCTTCCGAGACGTGAACATTATCAGGTTTAACCATAGAGCGTGTAACCGTACATGCCGAAAACACATCAGGGTGCTTCACAGCACACTCATCGGCCGTAGCAGCGAGAGGCAAATGACTTTTTAGAACTTAAGACCGACGAAGGAACAGGAGATCGGTCCCATGACTTCTTCTTAAACACTACCTTATGCGTCAGCACAAAGTCATCAGCTAACGTAGCAGCGTTGTGCAGTGTCTCAGCCTTTTGTTCATTTAAATACGTAGAAAGAACAGCAGGCAAGCCATTTTTAAAGTCTTCCACCAACATCAGTTGTCGCAACTGTTCTCTGCTTTCAGCTTTTTTTGACGCGCACCATCGATCAAAAAATATTTCTTTCTCATGCGCAAACTCCACATAAGTCTGATCAGAAAGTTTTACATAATGTCTGAAATGCTGTCTGTACGCCTCCGGAACCAATTCATAGGCTTTTAAAATAGCGGATTTCACGGTTTCATAATCTGCTGCTTCGTCTATAGTCAAGGCAGAGTAAGCTTCTTGCACCTTACCAGTGATCACACATTGTAGTAATAAACACCAAAAATCTGCAGGCCACTTTAAAGTAATCGCAACTCTCTCAAAATGACTAAAATATTTTTCAACATCCCTTTCACAAAAAGGAGGAACCATCCTCCGATTTCGTCCCACATCAAACTCAGAGACCGAAGCACCCTTCTTAGTGGTCATTTCTAATTCCATCCGTTTTAATTCCAACTCATGATCCAATTCATGTCTTCTTAAGTCTAATTTTGCATTTTCAAACTCCAACTGTCTTTCTTTCAAAGCTAATTCTCTCAAACGAATGGCACGATCTTCCACAGAATGACCAGCCGTTTCTTCTGCTAAAGGCCTTTCTAAAATACCCAACCTAACAAGATTTCTATTCAGTACACTCCGCAAAGTTTCCTTTAAATTCCTATCCTTAGAGGCTATTTCTATTTCATAAAACTCTGCTATCTGCAACAACTGCTCCTTGGTATACAATGAAAGCAGTTCTTCAGATGGAGATTCCCGAAAAGTATCCACCACCGAAGCCATCTCGACGAAGTTTTATCCGCACTCGAATAAACGAATGAATGTCAACACTATGCATGCACGTATACAAAGAACCAGCTCTCCCTAACGATAATTTCCTCAACTAAATGAACGCGGCTATTCAATTGAATCACACTCCACGAATTTATAATGGAGTTTTCACAAAAGGAAACTAATTGTAACTAACAGCGATCCCACACAAAAACTGTTATATATAACTGTATATTATCCTATAACCATTTTTATTTATTTTTTAGTTTAGGCCGCAACCGTAACACAAGTGAAGACATCACAACACAGCTCATTCTATAGGGGATTTATTACAAAAAGTGATGTCGACAACACGAAAGGAAAATGAACCGGAGTAAGACACAACAAGAGAGCACACAGAACCGCGCCGAACACCACGCCCGCCCCACAGATTTGGCCGCTTGGACTTCTTATGCCAAACTTACATGATCCACAGGTGCCGGGCCGGCGATCAGTCCCTAATAAAGAAAGACACAAACAAGAACATACACGCCCCCTAGAGCAGGGGTTCTCAAACATTTTGGAGCCAGGGACCCCTTACGGGGGAAAAATATTTCCAAGGACCCCCTCATATTTATAACAGTGACTGAGCCCAAAGTTAATGTGGGAGCGCTTAATGAAATGTTTTGACACAAATAGTCTTCACCCAGGGTCGTATGCAGGGTTTTCTAAATAGTGTACTGAGGTGCCAAAAGTGATCTTGCTAGGGGGTCCAGATCCCCCCCCGCCCCCACCCCCGCCCCCCCGAGGAATTTTAGATTTTCTTGATCTACACATGCATTTTAAGGTGTTTTTAAGGACAAAAAATGGGATAACTATAGCTTTAAAAGCATGTCAGTGGGCAGTGGAATACATTTTTTGTCAAGTAGATGACAGTTTAAATTTTACAATGAATGATCCACATACAAAATGGAAATGCAGAATGTATAAGATTATTGTTCACATCACATCAAAACACAATCACATATTCCAAACAGGAATGGCCTTAAATGAGAAATGTTTCAAGGATTATTTTGCAAAGATGTTAAATTCCAATATTTGAACACATTCGAGGTACACAAATAGTAGGCCTATAGTACAGTAATAATGGCAAATTATGTTTAATAGGTGCTTGTGTTGTTAAATTGAGCTTATATCCACTGTAATTAGCTAAAAAAAAATAATGTTAATTTCATCCTGGACACAGTATGCTTCTCTTGACCTGTAGCTGGGAGAGCAGGGAACAAAGTAATGCTTTTTGACTTTCTCAGTTTGTGTAAATTCACTTGGGGTTCAGAGTATTTATTTTTTCCCACATTAATTTCACACGTGTCTAGATCTTGTTTAGCCTACATCTTATCTCACACTTTATGACCGAATAACTGAAGCGTCATGCGGAAATGCGCATTTTGACATTGACGAGCGCTGGTAGTCTGCTGAAACCGCTCAGATGAGAAGGTCAGTTTATCATCGCGATGTTTAATATCCTTGCAGCGCCAAATTAGAGTTTATATTAGGCAATTATTTCAAAACTTTCATTATATAATAGGCTACACATTAAAAAAATTACAGAGGTCCAGACCTGCACGTATCAGCATCTTCACATGTGGAGAAATGAGATTGGAACAACAGCAAGTCGACGGTATAATGATTGACCGTCACTGCCTTCATAGTGCACAACAGACAAATTAAATTAAGCAGAACTTTTTATAAGTTCGGTGAGTATTTTATTTTGATAATGAATAGGTTTTGATGTAAAATTAGCAGTGCTAGAATTGACATAGCCTATTGTGCGCGCACGCGAGACGCCGGCGCGAACACTTGGATTGTTTCCTATGCAGTGGAAACAAAGGAATACTCTTATTTATGGTCATACAGATAAGAGTACATCATTCAAAACGGCAAAATGTCAATTTTTTATTTGTGTGTACATTAAAAATGACTACAAAATGTCATGCCTTTTAAAAATAAAAAAAACAACAGGATGCCGGTTCTGCCGTCTCTGTCTCCTGGCGCGCGTGCCCAAAAAACGACCAAAACACAGCGAATACTTGACGCACAGGCATAAGAAATATAGATAGATTATCTATCTATAGAAACCTTAAAAAGCATACTTTTTTATTATTTGACATTAAATGCATTAGGCCGATAAGTCACTTTGGAATAAATAGCAAGTTTTCAGATGATAAAGAAAACATGACTTATAGTCATGGAAAAACGGTAGGCTGTTATAAATTATTTCGCGGACCCCCTGGCTATCGTTCACGGACCCCCAGGGGTCCGCGGACCCCACTTTGAGAACCACTGCCCTAGAGGACAAACAATTCATAACATAGAACGTCCTGGTTGCATATGCAACCCACCGTTCCCTGAAGGAGGGAACGAAGGACGTAGTCGACGTCGACTGAATTGGGATCACGCTAGGGAGCCTATCATCTTCGATTACTATTGAACGAGCCAATGGAATTTGGCGTGCGTGATTTGCATCACACACTCCGCCCCCGCGGCGCGGGTATAAATACGGAAGTGGATGCACGCAGTAGTTGCTTTTCGCTGAGGAGCCGAGAGTAACTCGGGGTCAGCGGTGGTCCAGCGGTAGTGGCAAGGGCACTACGTCCTCCGTTCCCTCCTTCAGGGAACGGTGGGTTGCATACGCAACCAGGACGTTCCCTTTCAGTCGATAACGTCAGACGTAGTCGACGTCGACTGAATTGGGATCACCCTTTGAACACGCCACTAACGCTGCCACCTTCCAGTGCCTAAACCAAAGCCTCCTGATGCCCCCGCAAATTTAAGGCGGGGAAGGACAGGGCTTAGGCCAGGGAAGTCACTGCTGTTCCTACAGGACCACTGGGAAAGCGTTCCCCGTACATTGATAGGAAGGGACGCTGCGGAAGCCACATCCAACCCAGAGGGAGGTAACGTGGAAAATACACATATGAACTGGGTGGAAACCGGGCAGTCTAACATATGGAATGTCACTGGGGTGGCTCCAGCCTAAGACGGGGAAGACACACCGGACAGTGACGGCAGAGAGACTCTGCCGAGGGAAGACACGGGCTCGCCACAGGGAGCCGTATCGTGGAAGAATACACATATGGGGTCGCCGTAGGGACCGCAACATATGGACCCAGCATAACACAGGTTCCACACTGCTTACGAGTGGTAGGCCTAACACCAGACGTTCCGCACGTCCGACGTCGGAGGGGTTTGGAGGAACTCAACAGGGTTCAATTTTAAGGGAACTCAACTGGAGTAGAAAGGCGCACGTATCCAGTCCATAGGAGGGGAATGGCGCAGCAAGCTGACACTTGAACCGGGCTCACGGTGAAACTGGCTTCATGAGAAGGGAGCCCACGGGAAGCAGCGGTTCAACTAGGTGTCGTCCAGCCCCCAACTCTAGAATCTGTTTAGCAAAGCATATCGTCAACGCCCAGGCGGAGCACTTTACACTCATCATAGAGGAGCTCAACACCTAAGTGGACATGTTGCATCTCGGATTTTTACGTAAATGAAGGCAAGCACTAAGTGCAACTTTGCATGGAAACAGCCTTCCCTCTCTGCTGAATCAGATATTTGTAGAGCTGGTCTGAGGTCTATGGCTTGCGTTCTGTACACGTCCAAGTGAACGGACAGAGAAGCCAGGGCTGGATCTGCCTCCTCCAGGGCAGTGCTTGCAGGCTCACCACCTGCTCCTATTACGGGAGAGGTAGGAACCTTGGGCACAATCCGAGCCGGGGTCTCAGCTTGTGAGAGTTAGCCGGCCCAGACTCCAGGCACAATACGTTGACCGAAAGTGAGCAAGTCCCTACCCTCTATTAGAGACCACGCGAGCAGGAGAACTGATATAACAAAATTTTTAACTCACTGCCTGCAGTGGCTCAGGGGCGGTCTCTGCAGTGCAGTCGCACCAGGGACAAGGCCCAAGAGGATAAAGAGGGACACAAGGATTTACAAGACCTTGCTCCTCAGGAACCTGACGATCAGAACGTGCTTCTGCACACTTCTGCAACACGAAGAGCGTCGTTTAAACACCGAGGCAACATCATTTTGAGGGTGAATGAAAACAGCCTACTGCAACCTATTTTGCAGGAAAGAGAGTACTGAAGTGATCGAAAGCTTTCAGGATCTCCTCTGGAGAGAAGACGCACTCAACGACTAGGTTCCACTTCTAAAGGCGTAAGCACGCTACCCATTTATAGGGGGTGCTCGCAGAAGTGATGGTAACTATCACATGTCCCTGTTATAGCCACCTGAACCTCCGCGTTCAGATGTAAGACCGCCCAGAATCTCAGGGGGAAGAACGCGGGTGCCCTCGTGCCCCGTCCCTGAAAGAGCTTTCAGGGGAAGTCAGGAAGGCTGTAGATGGGAACCAGGTCTGGTTGGGCCAATAAGGGGCAACTATGAAGACCTGTTCCTCTCCTGACTTGGCCCGTAGGTGCAAGCGACGGGCGCAAAAAGACAGCAGCGTTGCTCAACACAACATGTGAAGATCACTGGGCTTCAGGAGCATCTTCTGCTCAGCACTTGAGTGTGACAGGTTCACTGAGCTTCAGGAGCATTCCTGCTCAACACCTGAGTGTGATAAACTCACTGAGCTTCAGGAGCATTCCTGCTCAACACTTGAGTGCGAAGAACTTCACTGAGCACCAGGAGCATTTCTGCTCAGCACTTGAGTGTGACAAGTTCACTGAGCTTCAGGAGCATTCCTGCTCAACACCTGAGTGTGATGAACTCACTGAGCTACAGGAGCATTCCTGCTCAACACCTGAGTGTGATAAACTCACTGAGCTTCAGGAGCATTTCTGCTCAACACTTGAGTGCGAAGAACTTCACTGAGCACCAGGAGCATTTCTGCTCAGCACTGCATGTGACGAATTCACTGAGCTACAGGAGCATTTTTGCTCAACACCTGAGTGTTTTGAACTCACTGAGCTACAGGAGCATTGCTGCTCAACACCTGAGTGCGATGAACTTCACTGAGTTTCAGGAGCAATTCTGCTCAACATGAAGTGTGATGATTTCACTGACTTGAGCAGGCGCAAGGCGACCATGAGTCGCAGTCACTTTTAGAAGGCTCACTGGGGTTAAACGCATTTCTGCGGGCCCCTGGGGCAGCTGAGACCCAGTGTTTGTCCAAGGGTAGTCCGCTCGGTTTACACAAACACTGAAGGAAAGATGAAACTGGGGGGGCAACTGAGCGGCCCCGGAATGGTCATGACCCAGCTGGACCCAGGGGATGGAGTCTCCACTTGCCCTGGCTATAACTGTCGTGAGGCTCGATGGCGGCACGATTGAGTAAAGCGGGAGGAGTGGAACAAAGCGCCCTCAGAAGCGTCTGACTGCAAGGAGGAGGTGACGGGTGAGTTGTGACATGCAGGGGAAGCTTGCGCAACGGTTGCAACGTCTAACAACTCGAGGCACGAATGCCCGTGTAGTTGGGGGTCGCCCAGGCCCCCGTTAAAACACGCCCTTTGTACATGGCCCCTCTGTTGAAGAGGGTTTGGCAGCAGACCGGGATGACTATAGTCACACAGGGTGAGCTGCTCTGCCACGGCACCTCAGGACTCGATCATGAAGCTAGCGCTGAAGAGGTCATATATGGAGGAAGCCAATGGCTGCATCTACCATATACCCCAGGAGCCTCTGAAAGTTCTTTCAGTGGGACCCTTTCTCACTTCAAACACCAGCTGAACACACTCTGATTGGAGAGACATGTTAGACCGAGTCCATCTCCAAAACTGAAAAAGAAATACTCAGCCCGTGGGCGAGATTACTCTCTTCCAGTTGACCTGAAGACCCAACGGGCTCTGGAGCACTCGAGGGGAAGGACACTGTACTGATACTCTACCCTTAGACGCAACACACCGGATGGCCCGCGGTGCGGAAGGTAGAGATCTGAAGAACATGTCTTTCAGGTCGGAGCTGCAGACCAATCTTGGGCCAAGATGGTCACGACTCACCACCTAGTAGCACGAAGAACGAGTTTGCAACTGGCCTTCGTACCGGCTGGAGGAGCGGCTATATCAAATCCTTCGCCAGCAGGATAAGATAACACGCACAAGTCAGGAGCAATTTTGCTCCACACTCGGTGTGATGAATATCACTGAATTTTCAGGAGCACGTCTGCTCAACACCTAATGTGATGATTATCACTGACTTGAGCGGGGTAGCCGAGCCTGAGGTGGGGCAGCAAAGTAGAAATAGTGGTGTTAGTGTGCAGTGCAACACTTACCTGTCTCCACTAGCGGCAGGGGGACGTGAGAAGGCGGATGACCGGGTCCTCGAACACCCCAAGCTGCCTGCTGGCGACCAAGGGAAGCTGGGGGATGTAAGGCTATTACAGGGTCACACCCGCCAGACTGGTCCACCTGGGACTCAGGAATAGAAAATTTGCTCTTTTTCTGAATATGTGGGTACCGCTGACCCCGTTTTTATAGGGGCCAGCGGCGGAACAGACACACACATAACAAAAAACTCCAGCCGGCCCTCCAACCAGCCAGAGGGAGTGGATCGGTGACCACTCCACGAGCAACTCCTCCATCCCTGAGAGCCCGTCCAGGTTCAGCGTTTTCTTTTGCGCTGATGCTTACCACCTGGCTTGGCAGCGCCTGGAGCAGGCTGGGCGCCCCTTCCGTGGCCGGCTCCACGCCGGAACCTGGGTGAAGGCTGCGGCGATGGTCTGGCGGAAGCTGAGGCGGCTGCGGGCGGACGCCCTCGGCGACGAACAGGCGGAGGATCTGACCTCGGCGGGCGGGTGAAGGCAGCAGCGTCCCTCCGAGGCAGGATGTGCCGGATGGCCTCCGTCTGTTTCTGAGCTGTAGAGAACTGTTGGGCAAAGTTCTCCACAGCGTCGCCGAATAACCCAACCTGGGAAATGGGAGAGTCCAGGAACCGAACCTTGTCCGCTTCTCTCATATCGGCCAGGTTGAGCCAGAGATGGCGCTCCTGGACCACAAGTGTGGACATCGCCGAACCGACCGCGCGAGCTGCAACCTTCGCCGCCCGGAGGGCGAGGTCAGTTGCAGTGCGGAGCTCACCCATGAGCTCACGGTCCGAACTACCCTTGTGCATGTTCATGAGTGCCTGGGCCTGGTGGACCTGGAGCAACGCCATGGCATGCAAGGAGGAAGCGGCTTGCCCACAAGCTTTGTAAGCCTTGCCCGTAAGAGCGGACGAGAACTTACAGGCTTTAGAGGGGTGACGAGGATCACCTCTCCAGGAAGCGGCCGCCGTTGGGCATAACTGCATCGCAACGGCCCGCTCCACCGGAGGGATAGCCTCGTAACCCTTCACCACTCCCCCATCAAGGGTAGTGAGGGGGGAGGAGCTACTCAGGCGGTTTCTGACACAGAAAGGTGCCATCCATGCCCTCGTAAGCTCCTCATGCACTTCAGGTAAGAAAGGAACCGGGGCGGCGGACTGAGAACCAGTACGGCCCGCCCCGATATACCAATCATCCAACCGAGACGGCTCGGGACACGTGGAGGGTTCCACACGAGCCCTACCGCCTCGGCGGCCTTTTTCAGCATAGTTGACATTTCTGGATCTGGCTCGGGCAACACTGGTCTCCCGGAGGGAGGCAGTGCAGCCGAGTCGTCATCTCCAGAGTTCAGCTCCCCCTCCGATGCTGCGATTGACATCGTATCCCCTGGAGGGGCCCCAAATGACACGGCCGGCCTGTCCATTACAGAGGGACCAGCGGGATCAATGGGGAGCTCCACCGGTTGCGGTGTGAAAGAGGAGTGAGGGACCCATGGGGCCTGGCCGGGCGGATCACCCCTCACTGTGATCCTCAGATCACCCAGCTTGGACGGCACCCCAGTCTTTCTCTGGGAAGTTAACCCAGAGGAAGAACAAGGGCGGGGCCCAGAGGTGGGGACTGCACCAACGCTTTTGACGACGGCGAGTCTAGATCTCAACACCGAGATGGTCATGTTCCCGCAGTGAGAACATGACTCATCCACGAAAGCTGCCTCGGCATGCTGTAAGCCCAAACATGCGACACAACTTTCGTGACCGTCAGAGGGGGATAGTGCCAGACCGCACCCAGAAACGCACGGATGGAATGGCATCTTGAAAAAGACGCACTCACACCCGTGTTGCTCTTTTAGGAAATGGGACCGTCACCAGTGCCGGAGCACACAGGGAATGACCGCGGCAAACACTGAATAGTCTTTCAACCAACAGTGAAGCACTCACTTCTCGCCCTCTAACCAACCGTCAACACACAAACAAACAATAGAAATTTGATGCTGTTAAAACAGCAGTTGAGAGCTGAGAAGCTCGCGATCACCGCTGCACCACGCTGTAGAACACCAACACTGGAGAGGTCTTCCCGTAAGAACACGGACACACTCGCTCGTTGAATACAACAGATCTCTTCAGAGACATCAAAGACGAACGGCTCCGAAGCGAAAGGCAACTAGTGCGTGCATCCACTTCCGTATTTTGTACCCGCGCCGCGGGGGCGGAGTGTGTGATGCAAATCACGCACGCCAATTTCCATTGGCTCGTTCAATAGTAATCGAAGATGATAGGCTCCCTAGCGTGATCCCAATTCAGTCGACGTCGACTACGTCTGACGTTATCGACTGAAAGGGAACAAATAAATCAAAAATACATGCACATGTAACACAGCACGTCACAAATAAAAGCCCTTTTTTTCTGTGAGATTTAGTTTCATATTTGGATATTGAATAATAAATTAAGTTGTAATTTTAAATCTTAAATGTACACACAATGTTCCTATGTTGTTGTTGTTTTTTTTTTTACTGTTTTCTAGGGGTTTCTTAATTTTAGACTAGTTGACCAGCACACATTATATGCAATGCAATATTAATCATGAATAAAAAACGATTTTGAGCAGTATTGAAACTTTGGACTTTCGCTGTATATTGCAGTGCAGTGCAAGTGACATTTTGGATTTGGGTCGAATTCAAAAACCTTTAGAAGTCAAAACTAGAATTATGAAGATAGGCATGTGTTTGTATGTGTCTTGCATTCTCAAAAAATAATGACAAAAATATATGACAACTATAATTTGATACATGGTACTGATTGTGTAAATGTCGTTCTGCAGAAATCTGCTGCTACAATAAAGAGTAAAGAAAATTGACAAAAGATATTGTTGAAAAATTATAGAGGAGAATCGACATCTTCCAGCACACAGAACTAGTGTGACAGCCTTAAAAACAGAGTATGGGAATTAAACTAAGTGCCTGATGTAGAATTTCAGTCTTTTCTCTTTCTGTCTTCAGTCTGTATAGATGCAGTATTACAGAGAAACAGAGTCTCATCCTGACTTCAGCTCTTAAATCAAACCCATCACACCTGAGATATCTGAACCTGAGTGAGAGTGAACTAGGAGACTCTGGAGTGAAAAACCTCAGTGATCTACTGATGAACCCACAGTGCAAGCTGGAGAAACTACTGTTAGTAACATTATACTGTACAGCAGTTACTGTGATATTATAGTTTACAGTTTATTTTAAGACAACAGGACTGAAGTAATAATGTTTATAGCTCTGCACCTTCTGTTACACTTTATTTTAAATGTTTTATAACTAGTAAGTAATAAATCTTTGTACCAGTGTATATTTCAATTTTTCTCACAACCTTATTTTCATAAACATAATATTCAATATGGAGTCAAACCTGACTAAGGTCTATTGTGTTAAAGTTGAATAATTTGATACAACGTACTGATTGTGTAAATGTCGTTCTGCAGAAATCTGCTGCTACAATAAAGAGAAAAGAAAACTGACAAAATATATTGTTGAAAAATTATAGAGAAGAATCGACATCTTCCAGCACACAGAACTAGTGTGACAGCCTTAAAAACAGAGTATGGGAATTAAACTAAGTGCCTGAAGTAGCATTTCAGTCTTTTCACTTTCTGTCTTCAGTCTCTGGAGATGCAGTATTACAGAGAAACAGAGTCTCGTCCTGACTTCAGCTCTGAAATCAAACCTGTCACACCTGAGAGCTCTGAACCTGAGTAAGAGTGAACTAGGAGACTCAGGAGTGAAAAACCTCAGTGATCTACTGATGAACCCACAGTGCAAGCTGGAGAAACTATAGTAAGTAACATTATACTGTACAGCAGTTACTGTGATATTACAGTTTAAACAGGACTCAAGTAATAGTGTTTATAGCTCTGCACATTCTGTTACACTTTATTTTAAATGTTTTATAACTAGTAAGTAATAAATCTTTGTACCAGTGTATATTTAAAATTTTCTCACAACCTAATTTTCATAAACATAATATTCAATAGGTTTTCTAAACTGACTAAGGTCTATTGTGTTAAAGTTGAATAATTTGATACAATGTACTGATTGAGTAAATGCCGTTCTGCAGAAATCTGCTGCTACAAAAAAGAGTTAAGAAAACTGACAAAAGATATTGTTGAAAAATTATAGAGAAGAATCGACATCTTCCAGCACACAGAACTAGTGTGACAGCCTTAAAAACAGAGTATGGGAATTAGGGCTGCACGATACTGGGAAAATATGCAATATTGTTGTTGAGTATTGCGATCACGATATTTCTTGCGATATAAAATTTCCCTAGAGAAATGCTATTTTTATTAAGGTTTTTTTTTTTTAAATCATTTGTAATGATCATACTAAAAAAAAAAAAAACAGGTAGGCTAAAATATATTCTTCTAATCTTCAGAAGAATATCTCAGTTTTTTTTCAGAAGGAGTTACACTTGCAACTTTTCAGAATGCCGCAAGCTCACCACAGGTCATGTGACAAAAACCAACAATCAGCCTCGGCCTTTCCGTAACAACATCGAAAGCTCGGCCGAACAGCTGATCATACTGTACAGGGCGGGTTTTTATTTCTCATCTCCATAAATATATCTAGAAGTAAAGCAAATACAAGGGCTAGAAATCAGTGAATCCTTTGCTGATACTTATTCGTCATCATGGAAAGTCCTCAGCGCAGTTCATGGTTGCATAGCAACGACAGACGCAAGCGCTTGTGGAAAGAAGGAGATAGCGCCGTGGCCGCACTTTCCAGGCGTTTTTAGACTCGATATGTGAACGGGCCCTTACACAGTTCCTGCATTTGTGACACTTCTCTATTGAAGCCAAAATATTGCCATATTTCAGACGTAGAGGCCAATCAGGAAGTTCCCTGTCTTACAAACGCTTCATGAGGCACACGCGCACACACACGCAAGGTCTCTCGCTCTCTCCCTCTCTGCTGTGTGCGCGCGCTACACGGTTGGAGCACAGTCTCTTCTGTCTCGCATGCGCGCTCTCGCTCGCTCGCTCTAGATTCTGGGAGATTTTAACTCATTTGTGGGCATCAGGGAGCCACTATCAATATGCGGGAGACTCACGGAACTTCCAGGAGACTTGGGATGTCTGAAAATAAAGTAATTTATCGCACCTTTCTGCGATACGGATATCGCATATACTATTATCGTGATAACAATAATTTTTCGATATATCGTGCAGCCCTAATGGGAATTAAACTAAGTGCCTGATGTAGCATTTCAGTCTTTTCTCTTTCTGTCTTCAGTCTGCAGAGATGCAGTATTACAGAGAAACAGAGTCTCATCGTGACTTCAGCTCTGAAATCAAACCCATCACACCTGAGAGATCTGTACCTGAGTAAGAGTGAACTAGGAGACTCTGGAGTGAGAAACCTCAGTGATCTACTGATGAACCCACAGTGCAAGCTGGAGAAACTAGAGTTAGTAACATTATACTGTACAGCAGTTGCTGTGATATTACAGTTTCAACAGGACTGAAGTAATAGTGTTTATAGCTCTGCACATTCTGTTACACTTTATTTTAAATGTTTTTTTAACTAGTAAGTAATAAATCTTTGTACCAGTGTATATTTAAATTTTTCCCACAACCTCATTTTCATAAACATAATATTCAATATGGAGTCTAACCTGACTAAGTTCTATTGTGTTAAAGTTGAATAATTTGATACAATGTACTGATTGTGTAAATGTTGTTCTGCAGAAATCTGCTGCTACAATAAAGAGTAAAGAAAACTGACAAAAGATATTGTTGAAAAATTATAGAGAAGAATCGACATCTTCCAGCACACAGAACTAGTGTGACAGCCTTAAAAACAGAGTATGGGAATTAAACTAAGTGCCTGATGTAGTATTTCAGTCTTTTCTCTTTCTGTCTTCAGTCTGTGTGAATGCAGTATTACAGAGAAACAGAGTCTCATCCTGACTTCAGCTCTGAAATCAAACCCATCACACCTGAGAGATCTGGACCTCGGGAATAATAAAATAGAAAACACAGGAGTGAATCACGTATGTGACGTACTAAAGGACTCACACTGTAAACTGGAGAAATTGAGGTCAGTAACATTCACATACACCAGTGGTTCTCAAACTTCTCTTATGACTTATGAAGTCAAGATTTTTAGATTAATAATCTCTCTATGAGTCTATACAAGTGTACTGGACCTCCAAAGATGATTCTTCATAAACCACACAAAGCAAACACAGCGGTTATCCATACGACCCCAGTTGATAAATTAAAGTCTTCTGAGGTCTTCTTTTTAAACAATAAACCATAACATCATCTATAAACCAACTGTAACCTTGTGAGGAGTATCTCTTTAACAAACACTTCAACAAAGTGTTCAATAAGTTTAAACCAAGACACTTTATTCTCAGTCTCTCCTGAAAAGACTGTTTACAGTGTATTTGTGGAAAATAATTCCCCTTAGTCGTGTTTTGTGATCTGGTGAAAGTAAGATGATCTCTGTCTGTTTCTCTCGTTCTAGACTAAACGACTGTGGCATTACAGATGTTTCAGCTTTAACTCAGGCTTTGACAAACTCAAATGCACTGCAGTTTTTAAAAGAGCTTGATCTGAGCAACAATATGATCAGAGACTCAAAGCCGCTCAGAGACGTGTTACGAGACTCAAACTGTACACTGAGGTGAGTAAACATCAGTGATGTTAAAGATACTTTAATTTATCTCTGACAGTCTTTCAATATTTGTGTAAGGACAATATAATTAAGTTTTATTGAAACAATGTGGGCAAAATTTAAATTGATTGAAAACCAGTTAAGCACAAGTCACAGCTAATTCAAAATCCCTGGTCAATCACACAGTCCTGCCAAGAAAGCTCAAAAAAACATAATGCTCTCTCTCATGATGTGCTTCATAACTTCTAGTAAGGTAAAAAAAAAAAACGAATAAAAACGCTGTATTATGCATACCAGACAAGTAGTTGCGATGTCACTTCGTAAAGAAAGAGTGCGCGCCTGCGCACATAGGCCGTGTGTCCACCAAAGCGTTTCTTCACGCACCTGGCGTAAAGTTCTAATTGTTTTCAATGGGAGCGCCCGTTTTTTAAACGCCATGAGCGTAAGGCTGTCACGGTGTGAGTTCATGTCTTGTTCCTGTCTGTCTTGTGTTCCCCCCATTATTGTGTATTTGGTTTATTCCCGTCTAGTTTTCCCGCTCCTCGTTTGTGTTCATGTTTACCACCTGTGTTAGTTAATTTACCCAGCTGTGTCTTGTTTCACTCATCCGTTCCCCTGTATTTAAACCCTGTGTTTTAGTTCAGTCCTTGTGAGTTCTTAATGTTGTAATGTTTGCTCTTGTGTGTTCCTAGTTTCCTTGTTCTGTGTACTGAGTACCGTATTCTGAGTTTTCCTTGGATCACCTGCTTGTTGGATTATTAAAGTGCTTGCGATTGGATTCACTCTCTGCTTCATTCCTGCCACATCGTAACAGAAGAACTCACCAAAACGATGAATCCAGCAGCACTGATTATGTGTCTTCGTCAGGGAGACCGGCCAATAGAGGAGTATGTAAGAGACTTTGTTGAACTGGCAAATGAAACTTCAATGGACTCTTTGTGCCTTATGATATTCTTTAGAAGTGGACTATCTGAGCCATTCGGGTCAGTCATGCCACTGCACGATCCTCAATGGACTTTAGAGTTTTATATTGATTTGGTCTTGTTACTGTGTGGCTCAACCATTACTGTGGGTTTGGCAGACACGGAGCCCTGCAACCCCACAGTACCCACCAAGCCTGAGCTTCACGTCAGCCACGAAGAGCCAGAGACTGTCCAGCCAGAGACCGTCCAGCCAGAGACCGTCCAGCCAGAGACCGTCCAGCCAGAGACCGTCCAGCCACAGCGCCCTCACCGCTGGTCCCGTCCAGCACAGCGCCCTCACCGCTGGTCCCGTCCAGCAGAGCGCCCTCACCGCTGGTCCCGTCCAGCACAGCGCCCTCACCGCTGGTCCCGTCCAGCACAGCGCCCTCACCGCTGGTCCCGTCCAGCACAGCGCCCTCACCGCTGGTCCCGTCCAGCACAGCGCCCTCACCGCTGGTCCCGTCCAGCACAGCGCCCTCACCGCTGGTCCATTCCAGCACAACGCCCTCTCGCTCTCGGAGACGGAGGAGGAAGAGGACTTCCCGCGTCCCGTAATGCCTGGAAGTCCTCCCTGTACTTCCTTACAGCCCAAAGTCCTCGCCGCTGGTCCCGTCCAGTCCAGAGACTGTTCAAGTCACGTCTGCCGATCCAGAGACTGTTCAGGTCACGTCTGCCGATCCAGAGACTGTTCAGGTCACGTCTGCCGATCCAGAGACTGTTCAGGTCACGTCTGCCGATCCAGAGACTGTTCAGGTCACGTCTGCCGATCCAGAGACTGTTCAGGTCACGTCTGCCGATCCAGAGACTGTTCAGGTCACGTCTGCCGATCCAGAGACTGTTCACGTCACGTCTGCCGATCCAGAGACTGTTCACGTCACGTCTGCCGATCCAGAGACTGTTCACGTCACTTCCTCCGAGCCAGTGTCTACGGACAAGATGGCCGAACCAGAGACTGTTCACATCACTTCTGCTGATCCAGAGACTGTGTGTGTTGTCCGTTCCTGAGCCCGAGCCAGTGTGTGTGTTGTCCGTTCCTGAGCCCGAGCCAGTGTGTGTGTTGTCCGTTTCTGAGCCCGAGCCAGTGTGTGTGTTGTCCGTTTCTGAGCCCGAGCCAGTGTGTGTGTTGTCCGTTCCTGAGCCTGAGCCAGTTTGTGTGTCTGCTGTTCCTGAGCCCGAGCCAGTGTGTGTGTTGTCTGTTTCTGAGCCCGAGCCAGTGTGTGTGTTGTCTGTTTCTGAGCCCGAGCCAGTGTGTGTGTTGTCTGTTTCTGAGCCCGAGCCAGTGTGTGTGTTGTCTGTTTCTGAGCCCGAGCCAGTGTGTGTGTTGTCTGTTTCTGAGCCCGAGCCAGTGTGTGTGTTGTCTGTTTCTGAGCCCGAGCCAGTGTGTGTGTTGTCTGTTTCTGAGCCCGAGCCAGATTGTGTTTTGTCTGTTTCTGAGCCCGAGCCAGATTGTGTGTTGTCTGTTTCTGAGCCCGAGCCAGTGTGTGTGTTGTCTGTTCCTGTTCCTGAGCCGGTGTCTGCTGTTCCTGAGCCGGTGTCTGCTGTTCCTGCGCCTGAGTCACCGCCCTGGCCGCCCGAGGGGTCGTCGCCGCCCTGGCCGCCCGAGGGGTCGTCGCCGCCCTGGCCGCCCGAGGGGTCGTCGCCGCCCTGGTGTCCTGCTCGGCCCTGGCCGCCCGCGCGTCCTGCTCCGCCCTGGTCGCCTGCAGTCACATTCCCCTGCACAGACTTGGCCCTCCTTCCCTCCCCCAAGACCACCTCCGCTTCACCACCCTCCTGAACTTTTGTATTTTTGTTTTAAGGGGCGTCGGGAGTAGGGATGTAGCGATTACCGGATTTCACAATTAACCGCGCTTTAAAACGTCACGGTTAATTAATCGTAAAGACTATGCTACACCGAGTGTTCTGCACGGAACGGAACTTTTGCACCAAACGAAAACAAGGTTACACCAGCGGTGCACCAGCTTAATGCCGTGCTCGTCAACCACTATGGCAGGGGGACTAGCAGCGACGCTCTATTTCCACCGAAAAAACGCCTTAAGGGCCTGTTCACAGATCGCGTCTTTTGCGCGCTCAAGTTCGTTATTTCAAATGTAAGCGTGCGGCATGCGCGCTCATAAGGGAAGCGACGCGCTCGTTTTTTCCAAGCGCGTGCGCGCCGTATCGAGATAAAAACATCTCTACTTTTCAAAATGCCGCAAGCGCACCTTAGGTCAAGTGACAAGAACCAACACAGCAACGACAGACGCCTCCGGAGCGCAATCGCCCTAGCGCTTTGGAAAAAGGAGAACGTGGCGTGCAACTTTCAGCTTTCAGCTTTGCAACGTAAAAAAACAACAACCAAAAAACAGCGGAATGTTTTGGTTACCCAAGTCTGTGGAAAACAGAATGTGACGTGCTCTCAAGAGTTTCAGTCAGTGAACATTTAACTTAATATCCTATTGCTTTCTCCTGTAAATGTTAGGCTTTGTAGTTTTAATATGCCCGGTGTAAAACACTAACATAAGATCAGGGCCGTGTAGACTTCTAGGACTACCAATTAACTGCATTTCAGTTATTAATAACACTACATGAGAGATGTTCTCAGTTTCTTTCTATAATTTTTACTTAAACTTCAAACAAACAAACCAAAATAATGAGATTATAATAGATGATTTTCTAAAGGCACATGTAAAATTTGGATTAATAATTTAAAAAAGAGTATTAAAATAAGTACAATAATATTGGAGTGGATAACATGTGGACTATATTTGTTTTCTTTTAAAAGAAATACATAGTTAATATTTAGCTTACATTTAATTCAATAGAGCCAAATACTTTGTTTATTCTTATTTTCATTGGGATTTATTATCCCTTTATTTGTTTTTAAGTCAAATACCAACAAGATATTGTTTTCATGTTATCAAGTTTTCTACCTCAGGTTGAAAATAAATTTAGAACAAACTAAACACTTAATCATTTTGTGATCTATTTCAATCAAAGGGTTGATTGAAATAGATTTCAATCTATTTCAATGTCACGGTGTGGGTTCATGTCTTGTTCCTGTCTGTCTTGTGTTCCCCCCATTATTGTGTATTTGGTTTATTCCCGTCTAGTTTTCCCGCTCCTCGTTTGTGTTCATGTTTACCACCTGTGTTAGTTAATTTACCCAGCTGTGTCTTGTTTCACTCATCCGTTCCCCTGTATTTAAACCCTGTGTTTTAGTTCAGTCCTTGTGAGTTCTTAATGTTGTAATGTTTGCTCTTGTGTGTTCCTAGTTTCCTTGTTCTGTGTACTGAGTACCGTATTCTGAGTTTTCCTTGGATCACCTGCTTGTCGGATTATTAAAGTGCTTGCGATTGGATTCACTCTCTGCTTCATTCCTGCCACATCGTAACAAAGGCTGTGTGTCCACCAAAGCGTTTTTACCGTTTTAGCCAGCTGAAAACGCCAGGCGCTCTGCTGAAAACGCCTAGCTGTGGGCGCTTGAGAGCGTTTTGGCAGCTCTGCGTTTTTTCAGTTGAGACGATTCGTTGCTATGATACCGAATATCCGCAGCACAGTTTACTTGTAACTGATTTCGTCGATAATTTGTTTCATACTAAAAAAATATTTTTCATCCATTTTGTTCGGTTAGCTCTGCTGGTTGATGTCTTTGTTCAGGAAGAATGTTGTGACTGTTGGTCGGTGTGGTATTTGTCCCGCCCCTCCTCCACTGTGATTGGACAGCTGGGTAAAAAGTGACAGTGATGAGCGCTGCGTTTTATCCAAAGTTGAACATTTTTCAGATCTCGGCGACCAGTAAAAAACGCCGAGCGCTCATTAAATACTCGCTCAGCGCCTCGTTACGCTCATGGCTTTTAAAAAACGCGGCGCTCCCATTGAAAACAATTGGAATTTTACGCCAGCTTCGTGAAAAAACGCTTTGGTGGACACACGGCCTAACGAGGCGCTGAGCGTGTACTTAACGCTCAAGCGCTGAGCGCCCGCCGTTTTTTACTGGTCGCCGAGAGTTGAAAAATATTGAACTTTGGATAAAACGCAGCGCTCATCATTGTCACTTTTTACCCAGCTGTCCAATCACAGTGGAGGAGGGGCGGGACAAATACCACACCGACCAACTGTCACAACATTCTTTCTGAACAAAGACGTCAACCAGCAGAGCTAACCGAACAAAATGGATGAAAAGTACATTTTTAGTATGAAAAAAATTATCTACGAAATCAGTTACAAGTAAACTGTGCTGCGGATATTCTGTATTATAGCAACGAATCGTCTCAACTGAAAAAACGCAATCAGTGCAGATTCAGCTTCAGCTCACAGCCGTCCAGCATCACATGATCAATGTCTCTGACTCTTGTGTGTTTTTACTTTGACAAGCATCACCTCACATTGCTTTAGGCTTTCTTTACTTTCCAAACTCTAAGAAATGTGTGAGGATCTGATGTCTGTACAACTTAATCTAAAATATTTACATTCTATATTCAAATATAAACTGACAATATCAGTTTTATATCTTTAAAATGAACAGGGATTTTGGTGAGATTTGGTGAGACTTATGTATTACTCACTAGTAATGTAAACAGCATTATTAGAAATATACATGTACACTTAAAGCTGCAGTAGGGAGTTTTGAGAAAATGTTGACTTAGCCTGAAAATTTTAACAAGCACAACTTACAGGTCCAACCCCCTTGCTCTCTGCGGCACTACAGCCCTCCCTCCACAGCTCCTCCCTCCACAGCTCCTCCCTCCACAGCTCCTCCCTCCACAGCTCCTCCCCCCACAGCTCCTCCCTCCACAGCTCCTCCTCCACAGCTCCTCCCTCCACAGCTCCTCCCTCCACAGCCCTCCCTCCACATCTCCTCCCTCCACAGCCCTCCCTCCACAGCTCCTCCCTCCACAGCTCCTCCCTCCACAGCTCCTCCCTCCACAGCTCCTCCCCTACAGCGGAGCCTGCCGTGAACGCGCAGGCTAGTAAGCAGGACCACCGATGACGGCGGATTATAAACAGTTATGGAACATTCACTAATAGGGACGAAACATCAACAATATGCTTTACATTGACTATGGCCTGCCCATACTTTGACTACAAACTTGGTCCTCAAATCATTATGTATTTTGCAATACATGTAACTTTATAACGTTGCACTCTTTCTATAAGTTATAAATAGCTAGTAAGATAACGTTAAAGGATTAGTTCACTTTTAAAAAATATTTTTGCTGATAATTTACTCACCCCCATTCGTCCAAGATGTACATATCTTTCTTTCTTCAGTCGAAAAGAAATTAAGGTTTTTGATGAAAACATTCCAGGCTTTTTCTCCATATAATGGACTTCAATTGGACACAAATGTTTCAAGGACCAAATGACAGTTTCAGTGCAGCTTCAAAGGGCTTTAAACGATACCAGACGATGAATAAGGGTCTTATCTAGCGAAACAATCGGTCATTTCAAAAATAAATAAAAAACTTTATAAGCACAAATGCTCGCCTTGCTCTGTTCTGTGATGCACGTTCGTGATCCTGTTCGAACTCGTTCATCAAAATGAACAAATCTTTTTTCGGGTCATTTCGTTCGTTGAATGAACGAAATGATTCCAAAAAAGACTCGTTCAAAATGAACAAATCTTTTTTCGAGCCATTTCGTTCGTTGAATGAACGAAATGACTCGAAAAAAGATTCGTTCATTTGGATGAACGAGTTCGAACAGGAGAGTCACGAACGACGGTACACGCTCGCGCTGTGCAAGAGAGGGGTGATCAGCGCGTACACGAGCGTGATTGACACTGCTAAGACATTCCTCCTGGCTCTGATTGGTTGTTTCTGACCGGGAGCGGTGTATTTCTGCAAATGGCAATAGGACCACAGGGAGGAGCCAAAGGAGCTTGATTTTTTCACAGATTATCTGTCTCATATTCTACTGTCAGGACATAATGACAGTTTTAACAAATATTTGTTTACAAAAGTTACCTACTGGAGCTTTAAGTGATATTGAATGATTATTGTTGGTTTAGTACTCTTACAAATGATAATTTTATTTTATTTACAGGTGAAATGGATTGAGAAGATCTTGATCAGAGCTGAGATGAAACAAGAATAAAGAAATCTTTAGTATAAGGCCAACAATCATGATGATATTGGGATTTAACTCATCCATATTGAAGCAATTAAAATATTGCTAATAATAACTGTCATTGCCAAATTTAGCACTCAAATGTTTCAAGTGATATTGAACGTTAAATTATTGTGGGCTACACAATTTCTTTATGCCTTGCTGTCATTTTCCATTTATAGACATTTTCAGGGATGAGAGAGAGAGAGAGAGAGAGAGAGAGAGAGAGAGAGAGAGAGAATTTTTACAATTTTTTTTAATTTAAGTACACCTTTATTTTAAACAATAAAGTGTTCACAATAATTTTACAAACTCAAACAAGAACCATAATAATACAATTCATGTTACAATGAGAAACATTTTAAAAAGCAAGCATTAAATCACCATCATAATCTACTGTGCAAAGGACTTCATTTATCCCCCAAATGTACATGAAAGATTCTACACAATTTACCATTTTATAATAGGCATGCTCTATTCTAAGCCGAGCCGCCACCAAGCATTTGAAGGTCAACAACACATCCAGAGAACGCTGTCCTAACAACTTATTCTTTCTGGATTTCCATATAGCAAGTTTTGCTGTACCAGACAAAACATTTAGTAAAATCAACTGACTTTTCCTTTTTTTTGTATACCTTGGACCATATATAAACATTTCGTAAGAGAAAGCTTCACCAATTTCAATGAACCATTGAGATAAAAATGAAAACAAATCGTTTAGCCGAGTACACTGTACAAACAAATGAAAAACCGTTTCAACCTCTTTACAGAAGGGACAGCCCACCCCTACCGAAGGATCAATCTGCACCACGTATCTGTTTGTGGCTATCGCCCCATGAACGATCCTCCACTGAAGGTCTCCCGTTCTTTTGTCAATGGGGCGTTTTTATAAGGACCGCCAGCGTCCTCTAGGGGAGGAAAGAACTCCAAAAAAATCAGTCCATTTATTTGAGGCAAATCCATGCAAGCGACCAGCATTATATGCCTTCACACAGGAGATATAGAGGGCCTTTTTCACCACTTCCTCAAAAACTCCAAGCTGAGGGGTTTCAAAAGACAAGTTTTCATCATCTTGCCATTCTCCCACAGCTATATTCACATTCAGAGAAGGAAAAACATAAGGAACCCCCTTTCTCCATTGATCAATTGCTATAGAGTCATTTGTAAAAATCTTATGGTCCACATGCAAAGACTTTAAAATTCCAGTTTTAGCTTGTTTCAGCAGCCTCAGAGATCTCACTCTAGTCCTTTCACTCAATTCCTCTAAGCTCTTGGTCAAAATGTGTCCCAGCTTTGTGCATCCCGCAGCAGTGAAACATGCACGCAAACTGGGTCCAGACACAAGTCTTGATGGTAAAAAATCATTAAGAAAAATTGGCTCTTCAAAAAGCCATAATCAAGCATGTGTATTCGGTGTACGTGAAATGGTAAACGTCTCGGTTACGTATGTAACCCTAGTTCCCTGATAGGGAACGAGACGCTGCGTCAAACGCTGTGGGAACGCCCCTGCGTTGTGCGTCATGAAGCACGTATGGAATCAGCCCAATGGAGAGATGGAACGTCATAGGCGGGTGACGTCATCGACCAGGAAACTATAAAGCACCCCATAAACACAAGCGCAACAGCTTCTAATAGGCCTGAAGGAAGCGCTAGCGGGAATGCCGGGAGTATGGTGGAATGACGCAGCGTCTCGTTCCCTATCAGGGAACTAGGGTTACATACGTAACCGAGACGTTCCCTTTCAAGGGAACTCGAGCTGCGTCAAACGCTGTGGGAACGCTAATACCCACGTCGCCATAGGACCAAGTGACCGCCATGTGAGAACTAGCGCACAGAGGACGAGAGCACCTGTGCCCCAGGGGTAGAACTTAAGTCTAGGTCGTAGAACTTAATGAAAGTATGCGGTGAAGACCATCCAGCCGCATCACAAACGTCACTGAGGGGAACTCCTGACAGTAAGGCTTTAGAAGCCGCCATACTCCTGGTAGAGTGGGCTCGTACAGCCAAAGGTGAAGGCTGACCAGCCGACTCATAGGCAAGTGAGATAGCCTCGACCACCCACTTGCTCATTCTCTGTTTAGACGCGGGACACCCCTTCTTGGGTGGCCCAAAGCACACAAATAGTTGTTCTGACTTCCTCCACAGGGCAGTTCTGTGGACATAGGCGTCTAACGCCCTAACAGGGCAGAGTAAATTAAGTTTCTCCTGGTCAGACGACAGAAATGGAGGAGGACAAAAGGCCTGCAGAACTGTAGGTCTAACAACATTATAGGGACCTTGGGAACGTAACCTGGTCTGGGATGCAGAAAAGCCTTAACCATGCCAGGCGAAAATTCCAGGCACGAGGGTGAAACCGACAGAGCCTGCAAATCTCCGATTCTCTTTAGTGAGGAGATAGCAAGAAGAAAGATAGTCTTAAACGTGAGAAACTTCTCAGGAACTTCTTCGATAGGTTCAAGAGGAGCTAGGGAAAGAGCTTCTAATACGATGGCCAGATCCCAGGCAGGCACCCTCGTACGAACTGCTGGCCTCAGCCTCAGTGTGCAACGAAGGAAACGAGTTATAAGCGGGTGTCTCCCAAGAGAAACTCCACTGAAAGGGACGTGGTAAGCAGCCAGTGCCGCCACATACACCTTTAGTGTGGAGGGGGATAGCCCTGTGGAGAAGCGCTCCTGCAGGAATTCCAGCACTGCACCCACTGGGCAGTTAACTGGGTCCTGCAGGTGCTCTCCACACCAAGAAGTGAAGAGTTTCCACTTCAAGGCATAAAGCTTCCTCGTGGATGGAGCTCTGGAGTGAAGAATGGTCTCAACAACCTCGGTTGAGAGACCAGAGTTCATGAGCTGGGCCCCCTCAGAGGCCAAGCCCACAATACTGGGCGGGGGTGAAATATCATGCTGCCCGCCTGAGAGAGTAGATCCCTCCTGACCAGGAGCTCCAAGGGAGAGCCGTCCAGGAGAGAAATCAGGTCCGCAAACCATACTCGGGCCGGCCAGAACGGGGCTACTAATAGTAGGCTGACCCTGTCCCGGCGAACCCTCTCCAGAACTCCAGGTAGCAGAGCAATCGGGGGAAAGGCGAACAGACGTGACCTCGGCCACGGCTGCACCATAGCGTCCAACCACAGAGGGGCTGGATGGCTGATGGAAAACCACAGATGACAATGCGTGGTCTCCTTGGAAGCGAATAGGTCCACCTCGGCGCGACCGAAACTCAACCAAAGGAGCTCCACCACCTCGGGATGGAGTCTCCAATCCCCTGGCCTCTGCCCCTGTCTCGACCGGGAGTCTGCTACCACATTCAAATACCCAGGAAGATACATTGCTCTCAGAAATAGTAACCTCCCTTGGGACCACAGGAGGATCTGACGGGCCAACTTGTAAAGCCGGCGAAACCGCAGGCCCCCCTGATGATTTATATAAGAGACCACCGACGTGTTGTCTGAGTGAACTAACACATGATGACCTCTCAGGTCTGCTAGGAAGTGTTTCAGATCCTGGAACACCGCCAACATCTCTAGACAATTTATAAGCCGTGATATATGTTGGTCCTGCGCCGCGTGACTTTGACCGTGCGGAGCGGATTTCCCCTCGGGGAGAATCCCTTGGTCCTGAGCCACCACTGTAGCGATCTCATGTACAACAGGCCGCAAGGTATAACGTCGGACGCTGCTGCCATCAGACCCGACAGTCTCTAAAACTGTTTTACAGTAAGTAGCTGGCCTAGCTTTACTTGTTTCACAGCTGAGAGAATCGAAACGATGTGGGTCGGAGCGAGTCGCGCCTGCATCGAAAACCGAAACCCAAACGATACCCAGAAAAGTGGTCTTCTGAGGAGATAATACACTTTTCTTTGCGTTCAGCCTCAACCCCAACGTCCTGATATGAACGAGAACGACATCTCAATGTCGAACCGCCATCTACTCTGTCTGAGCTAAAATCAACTAATCGTTGATGTAATTGAGGACACGAACACCCTGAAGCCTCAGGGGCACTAGTGCTGCGTCCATGCATTTCGTGAAAGTGCGGGGAGATAAAGCTAGGCCAAACGGAAGAACCCTGTGCTGGTACACCTCGCCCCCGAAGGCGAATCTCAGGAACTTCCTGTGTTGTGGAGGGATGGAAATGTGGAAGTACGCGTCCCTTAGATCTATCGTGACAGACCAGTCCTCAGATCTTATTTGTGACACGATCTGCTTGATAGAGAGCATCTTGATTTTGGCTTCCCTACCGAGCGATTCAATAGGCGCAGGTCTAAAATTGGACGCAACCCCCCATCCTATTTTGGAACGATGAAATATCGGCTGTAATAGCCTGACTCCACACTGGGAGGAGGAACCCGTTCTATAGCCTCCTTTTGAAGGAGTGCTTTCACCTCTTGTTCCATAACCAGAGCCTGCTCGGGGCCCACCACTGTAGGCAGTACCCCTCTGAATCTTGGTGGACGACACCTGAATTGGATAGCATAATCCCTTTCTATTGTCTGCAGGACCCAATGAGATATTTTTGGAAGGCTTTTCCACTCTGCCAGAAATTCTACTAAGGGTACCAGTCTCTCGAGACTGGCCTCTGGTGTAACTTGAGCAGCAAACGCAGCGCCCTGTAACGGCACACCGGCAGGGAACAACTGGTCTAACCGCTCTGAAACCCTCCTCAGAGGGAGCGAGCGTCCCTCGGGAAATCGCTCGCTGGGACCGTCTGCGCCCCGGCATGAAGGCGGGGTTGGCAGAACGGGCCCCTGAGGGCACCGAGGAAGAATGGGCACCGTAGAAGGTGAACACCTTTCCGCCTCGGTGGGGACCACCCTCAGTGTCCTGCGCGCCGTGGCGCCAGGACTTCTTCTTAGCCGAAGCCTTCTTAGCTAATATAACTGTCCTCAGATCAGTTCTATTACTGGGAGATTTCGGCTGAGAGTGCCGCGGCTGAGCCAGCTGTCCAGCAGGGGGAGCACGAGACGCAACACTCTGCTTCAGCGCACTATATGATGAATTCGCAGACGGCCGGGGCTGCTCTCGCTCAGCAGCCCCAGGGACATGAATTTTTAAAGGGAGAAATTTCTTAAAAGCTGTTGTTTGCTTTTCCTTCTCCTGGAATTTATCGATGACAGAATTTACAGCATCGCCAAATAAACCCAGGGGGGAGAGAGGAGTGTCTAAAAGGAAAGCTTTTTCTTTTTCTTTTATATTTGTCTGATTTAACCACAGATGTCTTTCTGCGGCGACCAGAGCTGCCATAGATCGACCCACTAGCTTGGCCGACTCTCTGGTTGCGCGCAGGGATAAATCAGCAGCCTGACGCAGTTCGCGAACCACGTCAGCAATGACCTCCTCACTCTCACTCACGTCCATCAGCAGGTCAGCCTGGTATGCCTGCATAATAGACATAGTATGCAGACATAACGCAGCCTGACCCGCCGCCGAATACGCTTTACCCACAAAAACCGAAATATTTCTAAGAGGCTTGGTGGGTAATGCCGGTGCCTTAACAGATGACGCAGCCTCGAGGGAGAGAAAACTCGCAAGCGTCTCTTCCACGCGAGGCATAGCCGAATAACCATATGATTTTGACCCCACAATATTAGAATATGTTGAAGTCTGGGGACTAAACACTCTATATGACACCGTTTTTTTCCACGATTTCGACACCTCAGTGTGGAGATTGTGAAAAAACGGCAAACACCGGCGTGGAGGTTGCACTCGTGACGGCAAAAATCTCTCATCTAATTTTGATTTAGAAACAGACTCCTGTCTAGTCACTGGCCATACAATGCTGAGTTTTTCTACAGCTCTTGTTTATACCTCCACTAGCTCATCACTTTCGGGAGTGTAAGGTGGCGAATCCTCCACATCTCCCTCATTTATAACTGGTGCCTCAGCCCGAGCGGAAGAAACCGAAGCGCGTGCTTCCGAACACGGGACTGAGGCACTGGATCTCACAGGTGAAGGGAGAGATAAGGCAGAGCCCATCTCTAACCCCGCTGAGGGATCCATCTGCGATCCCCACGATACGCGTCGTCGCTCTGCCTCGGCAAGAGCGGGACCCGAACCGCGGGGAGCGCGCACCGAACCGCTCTCCTCGAAGAGCGCCCGGCGGGAGCGGAGCGTCCTTAATGGCAGACGCTCGCAATGCTCACAATCCGCTCCCTCGAGAGCTGACTGGGCATGCTGCACTCCCAAACAAACAGCACAAAGAACGTGTGTATCCCCACTCGTAAAATAACGCGAGCAGGGAGGGACACACTTCCTAAACTGCTGTTCGTTCGCCATATCTCTCTTAATATATATATATATATATATAAATTGTTTGTGTGGTGCAGAGTATGTAAAGACAGACAATATTCACACAGGGACAGATTCACATATAGCGCGACTGAAGGCACAGAAAGCTGTTGCGCTTGTGTTTATGGGGTGCTTTACAGTTTCCTGGTCGATGACGTCACCCGCCTATGACGTTCCATCTCTCCATTGGGCCTATTCCATACGTGCTTCATGACGCACAACGCAGGGGCGTTCCCACAGCGTTTGACGCAGCTCGAGTTCCCTTGAAAGGGAACACCTTCCATGCCTCCAGAACGGACTTATAGAAAACAGTCAAACTCACACGGTCCTCATTCTGGAGCTCCGTTAAGAACAGATGTTTGTCCAATCCCATACCTCTGACCCGCCCAAGAAGAGCAGAAGCCGTCTTTTGCCATGAAACATCAGTGCGATATAACAGTCTCTGAGCTGCTTGCAACCGGAAAGCCATGATTCTGGATCTGATATCAATCAAACCTTGACCTCCCTCTTGAACCGGAAGGTATAAAGCAGCAGCACGAATCCAGTGTTGTCCAGACCAAAAAAAACCTACAAGTTGCCTTTGAATCTCCTCAATAAGTCCAACAGGTGGCTGTAACACAGTTATTTTATGCCACAAGGTAGAAGCAACCAAATTATTGGTCACTAAAATCCTGCGGCAGCAACCATTTCCATTTAGACAACTTGCTGCACACTTTCTCCACTAGCCCCTCACAATTTTTCTTTTGATAATCATTTGACCCCAAAAAAACTCCCAATAATTTAAGTCCCTCTCTGCCCCACTTTAGGTCTCCAGGTAACTTTGGGAGACTCTCAAACTCCCCTTTACCAGCCCAAAAAGCTTCACTTTTTGCCCAGTTCACTTTAGCTGATGAAGCTTTCTCATAAAGAATGAGTACCTCAGTTAGACAGTTAATATCTCCAGCATTCTTTACAAAAACTGTAATATCATCAGCATAGGCAGAGAAATACATTCTTGAGTCTAAAGAAAGACCAGGCGCATTAAAACCCGACAGTCTATCTCGAAGTCTAAAAAGCAGCGGCTCAATTGCTAAACTGTATAGTTGACCAGACAATGGACAGCCTTGCCTAATACCCCTTAAAATAGGAATTGGCCTACTCAAAGTGCCCCCTATCTTAACCATACATGATGCACCATTATATAATACCTGTATCAAATTTAAAAAAGTTTCGCCAAAACCAAAAGCCTTCAATACATTAAAAAGATAATTGTGATCCACACGATCAAAAGCCTTTTCTTGATCCAAGGCAATTAACCCAACATTCACATTGAAACCATTACAAATATCCACGATGTCTCGCACTAAAAACAAATTATCCATAATGGACCGTTTTGGAATGCAATATGACTGATCTCTATGTACAACCGAACCAAAAAATTGTTTCAATCTATTTGCCAGACATTTTGAAAATATTTTATATTCTGTTGTAAGAAGGGCAACAGGACGCCAGTTCTTTAAAAGAGCTAAATCACCCTTCTTTGGTAACAGTGATAAAACCGCATATTGTCAGGAAGTTGGTAAAACACCTTCTCTTAAAGATTCACATAAAACATCAAAATAATCGTGCCCAATGCAGTTCCAAAAACTTTTATAAAAGTCTGCTGGCAGTCCATCTATTCCAGGAGATCGTCCTGAATTCAGCTGTCCCACAGCAGCAGTAACTTCCTCAAATGTTATACCAGCATCCAAGGCAGTTTTATAATCAGAGTCCAGCCGAGGAAGACCCTGAAGAAGCTGTGTCAAACATTCACTATTTTCACAGTTCTCTGCAGCATAAAGGCTTGAATAGAACTCCACAGCATGGTTTCTAATTTCTACAGTCTTAGACGTTATCCTCCCATCAGGGAGTTTAAGACATGGCAATTGTTTTTGTTGAGCCGCCTAATATTCCAGGTTAAAGAAGAAAGAAGTTGGGGCATCCATTTCTGCTAATGACATGAAACGGGACCTTATCAAGGCTCCTTTAACCTTCTCATTTAAAACTAGACCAAGCTCTCTCTTTTTTATCTGCAAATTATTGTACAATGTAGAATTATGTGCATCAACCAACTGCAATTCCATTAAATTAATTTGCTTTTCAAGTGTTTCAATCACATTCTTTATTCTACTACTACAGTTGGCTGTATACTGCTGACAGAATTTTTTTATGAGTCGTACCTACATCCCACCACTGTTTCAAGTTTTCAAAATAACTCTTTTCCTTTTTCCAATCATCCCAAAAGAAAACAAAATTTTCACAAAACATAGCATCCTGCAGCAATTTCACATTAAAATGCCAGTAAACAGATTTTCTAGGTGTATTTGACATGTTCATTGTCATAATAATTAAATGATGATCAGAAAAACCCACAGGACAAATGCAACACTCAATTACTCTACTGTTAAAAGATTTTGACACATGTAATCTATCTAGTCGGGCAGCACTAACTCGATTATTAAAAGCCTTAATCCATGTATACTGTCAATCATTTGGGTGTTTAATTCTCCACATATCCAAAAGCTGGAAATCTTTAATGAGTTTTGACAATGCACTTGAGGACTGTATATGAGGTTCCTCAGTATTACGATCTATAGTAAAATTAATAGTGCAACTCCAATCTCCACCAATAACAACACATCCTTCACTAAGGCACTTTTTAAGACTCTCACTAAGTATATTTAAAAACTGTAGGCGCTCCTGTCCCACAGTTGGTGCATAAATATTTATCAGAAAAACAAGCATATCTTGAACTTGAGCTTTAACCACCAACAATCGACCCTTCACTGGTTCCTCTACACTTATAATATCCACCCTTATTTTGAAAGAAAAAAAAATGCCCACACCTCTACTTAAATTTGTACCATGACTGAGTATTTTATGTCCTTTCCACCACAAATTCCACTCAACTTCATTCATCAAATCACTATGAGTTTCTTGGAGAAAGACGATATCAAGCTTTTTTTGCTCAATTATTTCATAGACTGTAGCACGCTTTACACCATCCCTCCCACCATTAATATTTAAAGAGCCTATCCTCAAAGCCTCCATATACAAAAATAAGATGGGAAATAAAGAACAAAGCATGATAGAAAGGCAAAGAAAAAACACTGTGTAATAAATGGTTTACAATTTTTTAGATTTTCTCTTTCTCTTACTCATTGCTTTACTTTTTCTAATAGTGGTAAGAAGCTTTTTCAAACAAAAACGCTTCTTCTCACAAAGTTCATCAACTCCAACAGTCTTCTGATAAAAAGTTACAGAGCGAACAAACTTGTCTACATCAGAGAAGAAATCATTTATGTTGATTTGTTTACCATACGTTTCATCAAAAAAACGTTTCTTCCAGACTATACAACGAATCTTTATTGTAAATTCCCGAAAAACCTGTCTGAGATGCATTAAATACACTTCCCTGTTAACTACCATCATTTTCACACATAGAAACTTGGGACTCAGTATCATCAGACTGCTCCTCCTCCATTTCCTCATTATTCAAGATGCTTGAAAACGATTCAATTCTATCATTTGCACTTTCCCTCGTTTTAGTACCACTGATACTAGCTACTTCTTTGTTAACATCAGAAACTAGATCAGTTATGCTCATCTCAGGGGCTACAAAAGCTACAACATCCTCATTTCCCGTGTCAACAGCCGGTAACACAGCATCTACATTCACAGCACTCACCTCAACTGGTGGAACAACCTCATCTTGGGCCGCATCAACGCTATTGTTTTCGCTCTCGTCCTCTGCTCCTGTCGCGTTTTCTGCACCTGTTTTCTTATGTGGACACATCAGGCGCTTGTGTCCGATGTCTCCACACTCGAAACATCTTATGCTGCCAGTAGTTGCATACACCATAAATAATCTTCCCTCGTGTTTCACACGAAAATTAATATCCAGTGTATTCTCAGGCGATTCTAGCACCATGTAAACGTACCGTCTGAAAGACGCAACATGCTTCAGAGCCGGATGTTTACATCCAAGCGCAACAGTTTTAAAGGGACTGACAACTTTTCCAAAACGTGCTAACTCACGTTGCAAAACGTCATTGGATATGAAAGGCGGGATTTGAAATTGTTACCTTTGTTGTCGATATATACATTGGAGAAAGTTGCACAAAAGCATCTTTAACAGTAAGGCCATTTACTATCAAACGATTCACTAAATTTTGTTCCTTCAAAAAAATGACGACAGCCTGATTCATCCGTGATGCAGATACAATGTTCTCGTGGCCAATTTGATCGCCAACTGCAATTAACACATCCTCCACTGTAGCATTATCCTCAGGAACACACCTAAACCATTGCGGAGTGATAAGGACGGCGCCTCATCAAGAGACGCCATCCTGCCACACAACTACCACTATATTTACAATTCGTTTCCTAACCCATGTATTTTCTGGAAGGAAAAAAGAAAACAAGAAAGTTCTCACCCTCATACAACAGCTCTCACCACCACCACTATCCCCAACTCCCAGCATGCAACAGAGAGAGAGAGAGAGAGAGAGAGAGAGAGAGTCCCCACTAGTGGTAGTAATGGCAGAGAGAGCAAAATAAAAGTTTGGTAGTAATGGCAGAGAGAACTAAACAAAAGTTTAGTCTGGTTACACTTTAGGGCTGTGATATTAATCTAATTTTGATTTTGTGTTCCAAGGATTATAAAAAGAAGATATTTGAGGTAAAACTTTAACTAGCCACGTTCTGTCTAGCGCAACTTCCTTCCCTTCACAGCAGTGAACATTTCTTCCTCCCTAAAACCCGAACTTCACGTCAGAATCAGCACAATCTGTGGTTGTTGTAAACTAATACCGGCGAGAGACACTGTTTTCAACTTCAAGGTGGCTCGTGTGTGTGTGTGTGTGTGTGTGTGTGTGTGTGTGTGTGTGCTCTCCGAAACTGACCACAAAAGACAAGCAAATTATACATTAAGCTTCGTGTAGGCCTACGTCTAAACCATCAAATACACACAAAAATATGACAAAATGACCGGCTTGTAGAGTATTCACTTAAACACAGTTTATGTCTTAAATAGGCATAAATAGTTAGGAGAAAATATGTTGTGTGTTATAACTGCATTCGCTCTTAAAGGGGCAGCAGTCTAATAAACCTGCTGACAATAACACCATTAATGCGAATCAAACAACAAAAGGCAAATAGAAGATTACTCTTGAATTACAGGTGGGCAATATGGCAAAAATATCATATCAAATTCACGATTTTATCATGTTTCTTTTTCATTTTGATTTTACTATTTTGCAAGTAACCATTACAGCCAAACTAATTTCCATATTTTAAAAACAAAGCCTTACAAGGAAACAAAATATGAAATAAAAAAGAATGGGTCACATTTTAGCCAAAGTGGCAAAGTCATTCTTTGTTATTAAAAAATAAGAACAATTCACATTATATATACACAAAATAATATACAAATGTATATACAGTATTTTTCAGCTACAGTAGGTGTACTTAACCTACCCACGGACTAAATTTACACTCTATTCAACAGGTTTTAATGTAAAACCTTTTAAACATTTAACATATTTATTTAAGGTGTGAATTTTTTGTAACATTAAAGCAGGAGATCATGACTTAGGTGCAGATCCACTTGTCCGTGCGACACTTCTGTCGTGCCGCACTCCACTTTATTCCTATGGCGACTTTAACGCGCCCGCAAAGCATCCCGGGAAGGTGGCGCTGCATTTGGAAAAATGCTACGCGTCAAAAAAGCAGGCCGTTGCCCATCTTTATGCAAATGATTCCGTTGAACGCGACGCGACTATCCAATAGAAGTAGAGCACATGGAGATGGGGGAGGTAAACTTGAGGAACGCCCATCAACGTTAGCAACCGTTACTCTGTGTTAAAAGTGATGCTCGGAGCTCCGGTGGTTTCCTCTGTGGGTGAACGAAACTTTCGGAAGATGTTGTAGCAGAATCACGTGAACAATTCCAGGATATGCTTTTTTTTCATTGGTTGTTGCGTTAAATCTTACCCAGATACAATAGTGCTATTTTCTGATTGGCTATTGTGTAAGCCCCTTTCTTTTTTTTGATTGGCAGACTCGACTAGTAAGAACTCCGGATGAGACGCGCTTGATTCCTGCCGGGTCCACAGTGAGAGCAATTTTG
The DNA here is from genome assembly GCF_051911475.1 of Siphateles boraxobius. Taxonomy (NCBI): domain Eukaryota; kingdom Metazoa; phylum Chordata; class Actinopteri; order Cypriniformes; family Leuciscidae; genus Siphateles; species Siphateles boraxobius. The sequence continues at coordinate 935,280 of NW_027509210.1, read as the reverse complement.
AGAAATTTCTGCCGCTGCGTCATATTAAATATATTATAAATAGTTTTTCCGCGTGAGAAATACACAGAAAAAAAATAAAAATAAAAAAACGCAGAAATATGTGTGGCGGGAGAACGTGACAAAAGGAACTCAATGCGTGACACTTGAGAGCCCTGCAACTTATTTGCCTAGCTAAAAGCGGCATCCACCTCCGACTTCCGGTTATTAACGGCACCTGAAATCCGGTTTTATTGGCAGCTACTGTCACATTTCACTTCCATTCTTTTGGGCTAGGCCAGGGGTAGGCAAGTTCGGTCCTAGAGAGCCGCTGTCCTGCAGAGTTTGGCTCCAACACTGAAAAAAGACCTCACCTGCCTATAGTCTTAGTAATCCTGAAGATATTGATTAGCTTGTTCAGGTGTGTTTGATTAGGGTTGGACCTAAATTCTGCAGGACAGCGGCTCTCTAGGACCGAACTTGCCTACCCCTGGGCTAGGCTATATCAAATACACTGTATTAATGAAACAAAACCATATAGACGTGTGAAATTAAAAATGTGGGAAAACGTCTCGGTTACGTATGTAACCCTAGTTCCCTGATAGGGAACGAGACGCTGCGTCAAACGCTCTGGGAACGCCCCTGCGTTGTGCGTCATGAAGCACGTATGGAATCAGCCCAATGGAGAGATGGAACGTCATAGGCGGGTGACGTCATCGACCAGGAAACTATAAAGCACCCCATAAACACAAGCGCAACAGCTTCTGATAGGCCTGAAGGAAGCGCTAGCGGGAATGCCGGGAGTATGGTGGAATGACGCAGCGTCTCGTTCCCTATCAGGGAACTAGGGTTACATACGTAACCGAGACGTTCCCTTTCAAGGGAACTCGAGCTGCGTCAAACGCTGTGGGAACGCTATCTGCTCTGTCTGAGCTAAAATCAACCAATCGTTGATGTAATTGAGGACACGAACACCCTGAAGCCTCAGGGGCACTAGTGCTGCGTCCATGCATTTCGTGAAAGTACGGGGAGATAAGGCTAGGCCAAACGGAAGAACCCTGTGCTGGTACACCTCGCCCCCGAAGGCGAATCTCAGGAACTTCCTGTGTTGTGGAAGGATGGAAATGTGGAAGTACGCGTCCCTTAGATCTATCGTGACAGACCAGTCCTCGGATCTGATTTGTGACACGATCTGCTTGATAGAGAGCATCTTGAATTTTGGCTTCCCTACCGAGCGATTCAATAGGCGCAGGTCTAAAATTGGATGCAACCCCCCATCCTATTTTGGAACAATGAAATATCGGCTGTAATAGCCTGACTCCACACTGGGAGGAGGAACCCGTTCTATAGCCTCCTTTTGAAGGAGTGCTTTCACCTCTTGTTCCATAACCAGAGCCTGCTCGGGGCCCACCACTGTAGGCAGAACCCCTCTGAATCTTGGTGGACGACACCTGAATTGGATAGCATAATCCCTTTCTATTGTCTGCAGGACCCAATGAGATATTTTTGGAAGGCTTTTCCACTCTGCCAGAAATTCTACTAAGGGTACCAGTCTCTCGAGACTGGCCTCTGGTGTAACTTAAGCAGCAAATGCAGCGCCCTGTAACGGCACACCGGCAGGGAACAACTGGTCTAACCGCTCTGAAACCCTCCTCAGATGGAGCGAGCGTCCCTCGGGAAATCGCTCGCTGGGACCGTCTGCGCCCCGGCATGAAGGCGGGGTTGGCAGAACGGGCCCCTGAGGGCACTGAGGAAGAATGGGCACCGTAGAAAGAGGTGAACACCTTTCCGCCTCGGTGGGGACCACCCTCAGTGTCCTGCGCGCCGTGGCGCCAGGACTTCTTCTTAGCCGAAGCCTTCTTAGCTAATATAACTGTCCTCAGATCAGTTCTATTACTGGGAGATTTCGGCTGAGAGTGCCGCGGCTGAGCCCACTGTCCAGCAGGGGGAGCACGAGATGGATCCATCCAATTGAGGACACGAACACCCTGAAGCCTCAGGGGCACTAGTGCTTCGTCCATGCATTTCGTGAAAGTACGGGGAGATAAGGCTAGGCCAAACGGAAGAACCCTGTGCTGGTACACCTCGCCCCCGAAGGCGAATCTCAGGAACTTCCTGTGTTGTGGAAGGATGGAAATGTGGAAGTACGCGTCCCTTAGATCTATCGTGACAGACCAGTCCTCGGATCTGATTTGTGACACGATCTGCTTGATAGAGAGCATCTTGAATTTTGGCTTCCCTACCGAGCGATTCAATAGGCGCAGGTCTAAAATTGGACGCAACCCCCCATCCTATTTTGGAACGATGAAATATCGGCTGTAATAGCCTGACTCCACACTGGGAGGAGGAACCCGTTCTATAGCCTCCTTTTGAAGGAGTGCTTTCACCTCTTGTTCCATAACCAGAGCCTGCTCGGGGCCCACCACTGTAGGCAGAACCCCTCTGAATCTTGGTGGACGACACCTGAATTGGATAGCATAACCCCTTTCTATTGTCTGCAGGACCCAATGAGATATTTTTGGAAGGCTTTTCCACTCTGCCAGAAATTCTACTAAGGGTACCAGTCTCTCGAGACTGGCCTCTGGTGTAACTTGAGCAGCAAACGCAGCGCCCTGTAACGGCACACCGGCAGGGAACAACTGGTCTAACCGCTCTGAAACCCTCCTCAGAGGGAGCGAGCGTCCCTCGGGAAATCGCTCGCTGGGACCGTCTGCGCCCCGGCATGAATGCGGGGTTGGCAGAACGGGCCCCTGAGGGCACTGAGGAAGAATGGGCACCGTAGAAAGAGGTGAACACCTTTCCGCCTCGGTGGGGACCACCCTCAGTGTCCTGCGCGCCGTGGCGCCAGGACTTCTTCTTAGCCGAAGCCTTCTTAGCTAATATAACTGTCCTCAGATCAGTTCTATTACTGGGAGATTTCGGCTGAGAGTGCCGCGGCTGAGCCCACTGTCCAGCAGGGGGAGCACGAGACGCGACACTCTGCTTCAGTGCCCTATATGATGAGCTCGCAGACGGCCGGGGCTGCTCCCGCTCAGGAGCCCCAGGGACATGAATTTTTAAAGGGAGAAATTTCTTAAAAGCTGTTGTTTGCTTTTCCTTCTCCTGGAATTTATCGATGACAGAATTTACAGCATCGCCAAATAAACCCAGGGGGGAGAGAGGAGTGTCTAAAAGGAAAGCTTTTTCTTTTTCTTTTATATTTGTCTGATTTAACCACAGATGTCTTTCTGCGGCCACCAGAGCTGCCATAGATCGATCTACTAGCTTGGCCGACTCTCTGGTTGCGCGCAGGGATAAATCAGCAGCCTGACGCAGTTCGCGAACCACGTCAGCACTGACCTCCTCACTCTCACTCACGTCCCTCAGCAGGTCAGCCTGGTATGCCTGCATTATAGACATAGTATGCCGACATGACGCAGCCTGACCCGCCGCCGAATATGCTTTACCCACAAAAACCGAAATATTTCTAAGAGGCTTGGTGGGTAATGCCGGTGCCTTAACAGATGACGCAGCCTCGAGGGAGAGAAAACTCGCAAGCGTCTCTTCCACGCGAGGCATAGCCAAATAATCATATGATTTTGCCCCCACAATATTAGAATATGTTGAAGTCTGGGGACTAAACATTCTATATGACACCGTTTTTTTCCACGATTTCGACACCTCAGTGTGGAGATCGGGAAAAAAACGGCAAGCACCGGCGTGGAGGTTGCACTCGTGACGGCAAAAATCTCTCATCTAATTTTGATTTAGAAACAGACTCCTGTCTAGTCACTGGCCATACAATGCTGAGTTTTTCTACAGCTCTTGTTAATACCTCCACTAGCTCATCACTTTCGGGAGTGTAAGGTGGCGAATCCTCCACATCTCCCTCATTTATAACTGGTGCCTCAGCCCGAGCGGAAGAAACCGCAGCGCGTGCTTCCGAACACGGGACCGAGGCACTGGATCTCACAGGTGAAGGGAGAGATAAGGCAGAGCCCGTCTCTAACCCCGCTGAGAGATCCATCTGCGATCCCCACGATTCGCGTCGTCGCTCTGCCTCGGCAAGAGCGGGACCCGAACCGCGGGGAGCGCGCACCGAACCGCTCTCCTCGAAGAGCGCCCGGCGGGAGCGGAGCGTCCTTAATGGCAGACGCTCGCAATGCTCACAATCCGCTCCCTCGAGAGCAAACTGGGCATGCTGCACTCCCAAACAAACAACACAAAGAACGTGTGTATCCCCACTCGTAAAATAACGCGAGCAGGGAGGGACACACTTCCTAAACTGCTGTTCGTTCGCCATATCTCTCTTAATATATATATATATATATATATATAAATTGTTTGTGTGGTGCAGAGTATGTAAAGACAGACAATATTCACACAGGGACAGATTCAAATATAGCGCGACTGAAGGCACAGAAAGCTGTTGCGCTTGTGTTTATGGGGTGCTCTATAGTTTCCTGGTCGATGACGTCACCCGCCTATGACGTTCCATCTCTCCATTGGGCTGATTCCATACGTGCTTCATGACGCACAACGCAGGGGCGTTCCCACAGCGTTTGACGCAGCTCGAGTTCCCTTGAAAGGGAAAATAAATTCTCTTAACCCCAAGCGGATTTACACAAATTGAGAAAGTCAAAAAGTGTTAGTTGGGCCCCGCTCTCCCCTACTTTTTGTTATGTGTGTATTAATCGCAGGGTTGGGGAGTAACGGAATACATGTAACGGCGTTATGTAATCAGGATACAAAAATCCAGTAACTTTAATTCGTTACAGTTACGTCAAAAAACGAAGTAATCAGATTATAGTTACTTTATGAAAAAAGGGGGGATACTTTCAGGATTACAATGGTTTCATTTAAAACTAAATAAATCTGTATTTTGGCATAATAACACTATATTAAGCGTTGGTTGATTAATGACTCACGTCACGTGTGCCACCCGCTGGTGCATGCGCAAAATAACAGCTCTCTACAACAATCTCCTCAGACACAGATTATATCACTGCTGCTAGAAACGATGCTGCCCACGGGTAAAAATGCTTTAATTTCTTGGAAATTTGTATTCTCTATTTTCCTGTTGAAGAAACATTTCCATTGTCTAAAAATTATTTATTATATTTTCTTGAAAAAAATGAATTTGTATTCTCTATTTTCCTGTTGAAGAAACATTTCCATTTTATTTTTTCCTTGTACATGTCAAGTTAAAAATAAAACAAAATAATCTGTAATACCATACTGTAGCCACTAGATGTCTGTATAGTCCTTTACATAAATTTTTATTCAGGGCTGTGAAATTCTTAATAAATAAAAGTTGTTGTTTTTTAAAATAATATCTGTCCTTGAAGTAATCCAAAAGTAATCAGTTTTGTAAAACAGTAAACATTACTTTCATATTGTGGTACTTGGATTACGTTATTGAATACTTTTTTCATGAAGTGATTTGTAACTGTAACGGAATACATTTTTAAAGTAACCCTCCCAAGCCTGATTAATAGCAGTAATTAGAATACACTGCATTACTTTACATTCGCCACTGAATGTCGACAAAGCACAAGGGAGGAAAACACTTAAAGGGGCACCTATTATGCAAAATTCACTTTTACATGGTGTTTGAACATAAATGTGTGTTGGCAGTGTGTGAGCAAAACCAACCTAGAATGGTAAAAATCCACCCAGTGTTTTTTTTTTTTACAATCTCAATAAATCATAAGCACCGTCTCAGAACGAGCTGTTCTAAGGTTCGGTGCAATGTGACGTAGAATTGCGCAAGCCCCACCAACGTGGTTTGATTGACACTGTGGTTTTGGCATAGACCCCGCCCTCGGTGATCTGTACACCAGCCTCCATTGTTTCAACGACAGCCGGTGTTCTGACGATTTGTGCTGCCTTGTCGAAAATGTCTCCTAAGAAACATAAGTGTTCTGTTGTGGGATGTTATAATGTACATAGTAGTTTTCACTTACTTCCGACATCAGAGCCAATGAAAACGCAGTGGATGGATTTTACTTACGAATTAAAGGCGCCACTTAAACTTCCAAAACATGTTTATGTTTGCGCGAATCATTTTCTGTCAGACTGTTTTGTGAACGGGGGGCAATTCAAAGCAGGTCTTGCTTCAAAGTTAATCCTCAAGTGTGGATCGTTGCCTACTGTTCGCGATTCAACGTCACCTCCAGTAGAAGTAAATGTATTTTAGGATTTTTGAGCAATAGTCAAACAGTCGATGTCAGCCAATTCAACAACAAATGCGTCTAAAGTGGTTGTCGTCGTCGTAGGATATGTCTGTGAATATAATTTAAACCTTGTTTGTATAGTGTAACCACACGTTTATAAATATATATTTTTAAAGATATTGTATTAAAAACTGTGCATGTTTTCTGTAAAGACAATACATCAAAATTGCTATGTTTATGCAAAGGCCATCTTCTCACATTTGCCACATGTACGACAACAAGTAATGTAAACATGACGCAACATGTCCCTCGCATAAATGTAATTTCGTTTGTACGTAGCAAACGTTATCACAGTATTTGTGTTTGTAGTTTCAAAAAATTCCGCCAATGTTATCACAGTTTGTGTGTCTGTGTGTGTGTTGCACATCCATAATTGCAAAGAGGGCGCGATTACAACTCTATAAGTACATACATGTATCAAAAAACCTTTCCGAGACGTCCTGGTCCATTCTCATTTGTGTTTCTTCTGCCGGAGTCTCTTCATCATCTGGGTCTGATTCTGGTTCAAACATTAGGCCGCTGTTGGTAGCCTAAAAGAGGCCTAGAAATAGGGTTTAGTTCCACCAAGTGGGGCACTACCTACTTTTTTTTATATTTAACATCAGAAATATATAGAGATTCCTTAGGAAAAAGTTATCCGCACACAACCTTGCAGTTTTTGAGAAAAATCATGCTAAAGGTGCCCATTTAGAAAAAAGGGAAAACAGGGAATTTTTCACTTTCAAACCTGTTTATCATATAAACCCAAAAAATGCCGAATTACCACTTGAAGTACAAAATAAACCAGTTTGAAATGTGTGATATACCTGAAGTTGCTATCTAGGCACAGTAAACATAAGATTATCAAGAAAACTACTGTAGAATTAACATCCCAATTACTTCTCATTATGTTGTTCCAATTCAAAGGTAATATTTGAGGTAAAATCTGAATAACAAATAGAATTAAGCCAAATTATGATATATATAACACTTTTCAAAATAACACATTTAATGGTGAATTGTCAATTTGCATACACAAGCAGTAACTGCACTACATGTACACTGTAAAAAATATTACATGCTATATCTACTTAAAAAAATTATGGTAACAATATTACACATATTATATTTGAGTAGATTATACTTGCTGAAAGCTTGTATGTAGAACAATATTAAACGTTCATCAATCAATGCAGTTTTTTTTTCAGCAGAACTTGGTCATAATGCATTGTCTCAATCTAAGTCATGAGTTTGTTTTTAAGTGTTAGTAATTTCGGGGAAAACTTGCAAAGACAAACATCCAGTTCCAAGAAGAGCTTCTGAAAGGCCTCAGAAGTGTGCCTCAGTTCTTTCGGGTAGGTGAGGTTTAGTGCATACGTGAGTCCAAGAAGAACAGCACAGGCTCTTGCCAGATTTTCCAAGCCATGCCATGACTTGCATCCCCTCCAAGATGATGCTGAAATCCTCCTGATAATCCCTCTTGCAGATGGCAGTTTTCATTATGTGCTGCAGGATATCTCCATTGTCACACTGTAAAACAAACATTAAAGAAGTATTTTTATCTTGTCTGTCTCAAAAGTCTGTCCATAATTATAAAGTTGATTTGTGTACGGTTGTAAAAATTTCTTATAACAGCTTAAAATGCTAAGACAACTACAAGTAAACCATTATAGTTTATTTTCTTTGTAATCACTGAAACATAAAAATATTATGTTTCAGTGGACCACAAAGACTTTCACAATAACAGGGTGTATTCAGGAATAAAAAATAAAATAACTGTAAAATGACATTTGGTGAGACTATTGTGTGTGTGTGTGTGGGGGGGGGGGGGTATTAAATCATATTTAATTAATATATTAAAAAATATAAAAACACAAAATAGATTTTTGTCAGCCACTATATGAAAAAGGTAACACTTTATTTCGATGGTCCACTATAGACATTCTACTAACTGTAAGTAACTACATGTCAACTAACTCAGAGTATTAGTAGACTGCTAGGTTAGTGTTAATAGATGAAGTTAACATAGTTGCAGTTACCTATAGTCAGTAGAATGTCTAAAGTGGACCATCAAAATAAAGTGTTACCTTTTTTCATATAGTGGCTGACAAAAATCTATTTTGTGTTAAATATTTTCACATTAGCTTTATATAATTTAATTGGAAAAAAGATTATTGTTTAAGTTGCATTTCTATTTTTATAAATAAAAACAATGTACAATCACATTTCTCAAAACACCATAAATATAGAATAATTCTAGTCACTTACATTGTACTCTTGGATGAGGTCATCCTCTTTTTCGCCTTTTCTGATGTGACAAAAGTTTGTAAATTAGCATCACCCAAAAATAATGAAAAAATATTCATATGTTATGAAAGTAGCTTACCTGCAGCATGGGATCAATAGCTAGCTCCGTAGTGTCCGACGTTTTGAGCCATTCCTTCGCACATTGCTTGATTTTTTCCCATCGGACTTCAGTAAAGGGCTGCGGACCTTTCCCACCATCTTTTCCGACATGAAGAATACACTTTACGGGTTTTAATCGAGCTTGATCGCCGCCATCAGATGAAGATGCGCTGCTTACTGTACGTCCTCCTCCATGTTTACATGTGCGTAGTGATATTGGCTTGATTTTGGCTCTGACCTACTTACATTTTGCTGATTGGTTGAAAATCTAGCTAAACAGTTTTATATGTCTCAATACGCAGTCAATATAGTGCGTCAATAAATTACACTTTTCTCATTAACTGCAGGATAATGCGTGGAGAGCTTTTTACTTGGATACCTTTTATTAACGTTGAACAAATTGAGCAAAAGAAAATGTAGTGCCCCGTTTGTCGGAACGAAACTGAACGATACAGCTCACGTACAGCGGCCTAATTGTTACTGTATGAGTTTTCATCTTAATGTTCCTCATCGGTCATTAAAAAGATGAAGGAAAACACAGACCTGTTTGTTCCTCTGTATCTTCATCTCTTGTTCTGCAGGGTTCCTCCTCAAACTCCATCTTTCAGTGGTTTCTCCTGTGGGAAGACGGGAATATTGCCAGGATTTAATCTCTCATGGCTTCACTGACTGAAGTAGTGAACTGTCATCACACAATCCTATCAATTCTTTAAGTGTTTTAGGTTACAGTTAGTTAAGTAAAGTCAGTTTAGTTAACAGTAAACAGTTATCAATAAACATTTTTTTATCATTTCAGTTTCAAACTCATCTAGCTGCTTTCTGTGTCGCTTTTACATTATAGTTATCATAGACTGATTCAGTTAAAGAATTAGGGAGGTTTTTGCTAAAAAAACAACACTCTTGAACTCAAATTGTTGTTATATTGTAGGCTATTTCTGAAATAATATATTCTTCAGTTGCTATTGTGTCTACCAGGTTTCATTCATTTATTACATTAATTATTGCTCAAAACAATTCATAAACTTCACAAATTTGTCATGTGACCATCTAGTCAGCACGAGCTGAGTTTTACGCGCGTAAATCTACAATGGTTAATTTTAAATCGGACATGACGAAAGTAATAATTTGGGTATTAAACAAAGATTCGGATTAATTCAGAGTTTAGACCAAACATTTGAGATTTATATTATAACTGATAATTAATACAATAAATGTACTAACGGGTTGAACAGCAGATTTACAGTAGCGTGTTGTTCTTGTCCTCCAGTCTCCTCTGACTGAGACTGAAAGACGCGGCTCGGGTCAGTGTTGCCACCGTGTGGACAAACTCATTAACACACACTAGTTTTCAGGATCCCAAATAAAATTTAGTTTGTAGTATAAAAAATCTGCTTTACTGCTTCAAAGTACCAAAGTGATTAATAATACCATATGTTGCTGTCATTAACTAAGTTAAATGAAATAAAGCTAAATTAGCACCTTATTTTCACTTAATTTAACTTTATTCCTAAATACTTTATTCCTCTACTATTAAAGTAGAGCTCTAGCACTGTTAGTAAACAAATACATAGCCTAAATCATTTTTTACACATTTTTGCTGTTTTTTATTTTGTTTGGTTTTTTTCTGTTTAAACTTCACTGAAAAGCCATTAAATGGCCCATAATACATATTAAGTACCAATATGTTGAGAAATATTTTTTTAAAGAAATAATTTCAAGTGTCAATTTCATCAGTCAGTGTCAATGAACAGACGGCTTACAGTGTGACATCATGCCCCATTATAGTGGTCAACGTTTTTCCCCCTAGACAATAATGGAAAATGTTCAATACATTTTTGTAGTCAAGACTGTAATATTTAAATCATAAACTTGCATAAACTGACTGCTGATATGCATTGAAGTAAAACGTGTGAGTCTAGCAGCATGCAGTATTCTCTATAGGGAAAAAAAATAGTCGTTGGATCAAAGTAAAAAAAAGGACTTGTTACAAGTAATCGGTAATTTTTCAAACTTTTAGATATTAAATATCAGAATAAATACAAAACAAAATTAAATTAATTAAGGGCGTGGCCACTTGAGCGACAGTTGGATTGCTGCTGATGTCACTACCAGCGTTTGTCTGCTGTCTGTTAGCGTCGCGTCACCTCAGCTAATCCGCCTCGCTGCACATTTTCGTTTATCCGCGAGTGACGGATAATCCGCCAAAATGGCAACGGCCGGTTCCGCCCACTTTGGGCTTTAAAAATGCTCTTCAGAAACACCATAGATATAAAAATAGACATCATATAGAGACTAGATGCCCTATAGAGAGCCTAAGTCCCCCCCCCCCCCCCCCCCCCCCCCCTCTGCTTCCGGCTCATGGGACCTTATTTCGGAAAAAAAATTGTATGGTAGTCGATGGCGAGAGACAACTTATCTTTTTATTCTGTCTGAACTGTGCCCTGAATTACACATATGATGTTTGTCAATTTAAAAGATAATTATGAAAGTCAAGAAAGTCACAGTTTGTCATAAAACAGAAGAGTAACATTTAGTTTTATGTGAAAATCACTCAATGAACTACATCTCTCGTCTCGCACTATGTACGTCACCAAGCTCGTGTGTGTGCAGTCTGGTACAAAACACACAGGTATGACGGCGTAACGTTACGATTATAACGTTAGTATTAGGGACCCCACATAAGAAGTATAAAATAGACTCAGATATTTGTATTTTAGTAAAAATAATAATGGCAAATCTAATTAAATGCATTTAATGGATACGGTAAATTTCGTGAATTAATTATTTACAATCATTTATATTAAGTTTGTTGCCATGTCTCTTTGAAATGTAAACTCCCGCCCCACATCTAAAGAGCGCTGTGCGCGTGACATCGGTGACAGGACTGCTGGATTGGTGCCTCTTCGGTGAAGCTAATTTTAGCTTTAAAAAAAAACAGAGAATAATAAACCTCCACCCACATTGCATTTCTGTCAATAGATCCTCAGAAATATTACACATTACACCTTTGAGTTAATAATATTAAGTCCTGGTTCTACGGGAGTGCTAGAGCATCTTGATGAAAATAAGTAATAAGTAATTTTCATGCTGCTATGGCCAATGGCCACGTACACATACACGCTGCAAAGTTTTGGGAATTACATCCGCATTTATGCGGGATTCACTCTTGAAAAAGCAATTATTGACATTGATAGCCATAGTATTGTTTGTTCCTGAATAAAGCAGCCTTTTTCACTGAAATGGTTGATATGCTGCTGACTGACTCATAACAGTGCTTTGATGCCACACACTGGACGTGACTAATGTAAAAATAGTATGTAGGCCTACTGAAATAATTAAAAAATCCCCACCAACTCACAGACTGACAGCCTGTATTTTTCACAACGTATATGTTTAATATCTAATAAACTAGTTTTTTTTTTGAAGATTTCCACTTGAATGGAAATGAGGCAATAGGTACTAATGTATTCTGTACTGTATACATAGATTGTTTATTTTAGAGAGGAATAAATCATCTGAATCTGACCCTGGCGGTCAGTGGCGAGCCAACCACAGAAATCATTGAGCGGACTGAGAGCCTGGTGTGGCCAGCCGTGGCATCTTCGAGTCCTCATTATCCTGTGCCTTAATTTACATACAAATAAGAACATACATACATCTACTGTACCTGGGTAGTGAAACGAACATATACTTTGAAGAACACACACAAACACCAAAAACTTTCACGGACTCTTTCTTTTGTTTGAAATTGTTTATTTTGGGTTCATTGTGCAAATGTGCGCTCAGGAAGCCGGCTCAGATAGGCAGGGAATGTAAATAACTGTCATTAATTGTATAATACATCTCTTTAGCTTTACTTGGGTTGTGTTGTCTGTTTTCTGCTGACTTTTTATTATTTCAGGCGCCGTAGTCGGACCTAGAGTTCTGATATTAGCCCAGTTTGATCCATAGCTAATTAATTAATTAAATTAGTCATCAGGTATACTTACGAAACCGCTAGAAGGGTTATTACACAGGCATCCGTAGTGTAATTCTGAATGAATGCATTATGTGCTGTAGTCATGTGGCAAATCGAAACAACCACACACACAAATAACAAAAGTAAAACAAATCAAATAAGTCACACTGTCTTTTAAACGCCCCAAGGGAATAACATGTTTAGGTTTTTTAGTGGATGAATATTTTGGTGGGGCTTCTATCAATTACAGACGACTGCAGATGTTCTCCAGTGAACTGAACACTGTGATGGACCAGCTGTCCAGAAAGTGTGTTTCTTGTGTGTATGTGTAACGGAGGACAATTAGTAGTCTGTGTCAATTACGGAGGCTGTGTGAGTAAAAACTCACTTCCCTGAATGCTGGAGTCTGCAGTCTTTAGCCTGCATGTTTGAGCGCCTGGAAGACCAGGACCCGGGTTTGAGTAAGACCTGGGTGAGGTATATATGTATATATAAATACATAAAGCATGTGCAAGTGTTCACCATCGATACACACTATCAGAGGTAGGAAACACTAGTGTGTCACTAAAGCAGCTGTGCAGGATTGAGACACACATCTGAGGAAGAAACTGTTCTTTAGTCTGAAACAATCTTTCAAGTCTTTAAGTCTTGTGCATCACAGACTGATGATGATGAAGATGTTCAGGTCTTCTGGTATCTGGACGTCAGTGATGTCGTGTGTTCTTGAGAACATGATGAAGGGTTTGATGAGAATCTCGCCTCAGTTTTGACATCAAAATCAACCTTTACAGGCCCGTCTGGATCACAGGAGACTAGAAATCACAAATATATATCAGATTATCCTCATTGTCGTTGTTATGTCTAACACAATCTGTCAATTAAACACAATCACACATCTGGTACGTGTGAAGACAATAATAGTAAATCTAGCAAGACTATAATAACACTCACATGTTGGCTTTAGTCTCTCCATACTGTCACATCTATGAAGTCTCTGTCCTCTTTCCTCTTGTGATTCACTGGTTTGTGTCTCATTTCTGTCCTCCATTTTTCTCTCAGTCTTCTTGTTTTCTGCTGATCTGTGATTTCTGAGGCTCCAGCTGCTGATTTTCTTTCTCCACTCCATTTGAATCTGTTCAATCACACAGATGACATAAACAGTTTAGTTAAAGTAAGATTAATGTAGTATCAAAAATAAAAGGAATATAAAAGTGCAGTAAAATTAACCATCAGCATCAGTCTTTCCTCATGTTCCAGTTAATCCCTCTATAGATACGAGGAAAATAAACTAGGCAGAGGAATCAAAGAAAGATGATTTTGTAAATTGCTAAAGTATTTTTGTAAAGTTATGAAAGTTAAGCATCACTTTAAAGCATCTTTGCTCATGAATCCTTTAATCTAAAAAACGTCATTCTGTCATTTACACAAGAAGAACATTGGTAATTAAAACTATACAGATACTTTCTTGCATGCAAAACATCACTTTATTTCCCATTACAACATGACAATAAATCACAGTTCATCAATTCCAGTACAGGAATAAAACGGTTCAATATAAAAAGGTTTTATATCAACATGTAAAAGGTGTAAAAAGCATTAAATAAGTAGCTGCTCTAATTTAGAAGCTCTATCTAAGATTTATAAGCCTTTTTGTTCACCACACTTTATGAAATTTGTCCATCAATTTAGTTTAGTTTATAGCGGAGAGACCGCGAGAAAACCGCGATGTCATCGTCCAGCTCAGTTCAGTTCTCATGACGGTGTTTATGCAGGAGATCAATAATATTGTTAAATATTAAATTAAATGTCCCCAACTAAGCAATCCAAAACCCAAAGGCAACAGTGAAGGAACCCAAACTCCATCAGTGACAGAATGGAGAAATAAACCTTGGGAGAAACCAGACTCAGTCGCTCAGTTCTCCTCTGGCCAATGAACCAACAGTGTATGATTATGATTATGATTCAGGCATTATATGTCAGAAGTCAGATCTGATCAGAGCATTCAGAAAATTATCCAGTTCCTCTGGTTGAAGATCGGAGTCACGCCGGTATGGAGTTTGTTGAGGATCAATGGCAACGGCTGTCGTGTCGATGAGGCCCGGATCCGGCTGACTACATCATTATATGTAGTCAGCCGGATCCAGGCCATATCCAGACCAGATGGAGGACCTGCGCCTAGAAACGACCACAACACATGATGTAGTCAGCCGGATCCGGCCCGTATCCAGACCAGATGGAGGACCTGCTACATCATTATATATTTTATTTTTATATTTTGCTTTGTATTGTTGTTGTTGTTTTTGGAAAGCACTTTGGTTCACCTTGAGTGTTGTAAAGGGCTGTATAAATAAATGTTGATTGATTGATTGATTGATGTGTTGTGGTCGTGTCTAGGCACAGGTCCTCCATCTGGTCTGGATACGGCCCGGATCCGGCTGACTACATCATGTGTTGTGGTCGTGTCTAGGCGCAGGTCCTCCATCTGGTCTGGATACGGGCCGGATCCGGCTGACTACATCATGTGTTGTGGTCGTTTCTAGGCGCAGGTCCTCCATCTGGTCTGGATATGGCCTGGATCCGGCTGACTACAGTAAACCTCGGGATAAACAGAGAGACTAATAGTAGCGTAGACGCCATTCTTATGATGTAACCAGTATATCAGGTATTATAGGAAGTGTTCCCGGTTCCGGCTGACGTAGATTATGCAGCTTAATAATCATTTAACTGATTTGAATAATTGAAATGTATAATGTTCTATGTCTATGTCAGGTCAAAGAGATGTGTTTTTTGGTGTTAAATAGGAGAAGGATCTACCGCCAGCAGTTGATTTTAATTTTCTGATTCTGATTTTATCAACTAGCTAGAATTTTGAGATTGCAATAGACGTGAAGGACTATAATGCGTTAAGAGCTCGCTCAAGTACTGGGGAGCTAAACCATTTAGTGCTTTGTAAGTGATCAGCAATATTTAAAAATGTATATGATGTTTAATAGGGAGCCAATGCAGTGTTGACAGAACCGGGCTAATACGGTCCTACTTCCTGGTTCTGGTAAGAACTCGAGCTGCTGCATTTTGGACCAGCTGTAGTTTGCTTATTAAGCGTGCAGGGCAACCACCCAGTTGAGCATTACAATAATCTAGCCTTGATGTCATGAACGCATGAACTAACTTTTCCGCATTTTTCAATGAGAGCATATGACGTCATTTAGATATATATTTTTAGATGAAAGAATGTGGTTTTATGGATGAAAAAATTTGGCTTTCAAATGTGAGACATTCAAACCAATCAATCAGATAACACAACTTCCCCCACCGTACTAAAGTTGTGACCGTTATCAGACCATCTCTGTACACACGTATTGCTCACTGTCAGCACTTCTGTGTCTTTAGGGACTCAAAGTGGCCCTTGTGGTAGAAAGAGTGTGACGGATATGTTCTGAGTCACATGATGTTCTGAGTCACATGATGTTCTGAGTCACATGTTGAGTGGAGCACCTGGCTTAAGAGAGTTTGAAGATGGCAGTTGAGCAATGCCTTGTGCAGTGGAAAGATTTGGGAAGTTAATCCCTGCACATCTCCTAAACAACCTGTGAGGTAAAAGGAACATTTCATTGATTTGCCTTGGGATATATGGATCTTTTGGAAGTTGGTGGATGTTCAGAGAAACTACCTATGGTCCAAACGGCAATGGAGGACAGATAATTTCTCTGACTGACTGGGACAGATCATCAACTGACTGACTGGGCAAAAACCAAACAAGTATTGTTTTTTTCTTATATTTTTATGTTGGGTTTTCAGTTGAGACTGTTGACCATGATACTTTGTACGTATTATTTAAAGTGCTGAGAAAGCTCTTTTTGAACTGCACAGTGGACTGGTTGCTCAGTGCTGGTCTGAATGGACTTAAAGGTCTAAGTGCATGTACCAGCACCTATGCTGGATTGAAAACTCGGTCAAGAACTGTTAATGTGGACTTGTGACACTGGGGGTTTGCACTCTAAATGAGTTGAAAAGGAATTAACTGAATTTGAATGAATTTAACTTTTGAATGAACTGATTTGTTTGTGTTGAAAGATTTTAACATGTTAAATGAGCCCCATTGAGTATTTGAATTTCTGGGCTATTTTTCTTCAAAATTTAATAATTTTTTGGTTTCTGGTTTTGTAGGGTTTTTGTTTACATTTGTGAACCATGAATGTTTTCCCCTGACTGAATATTATATTGCTCAAAAAACTAATAACAGTCTATATGAATTGAGCCTGTTGCTGGTTGTGTAGTAATTATTCATCCACATATTAAGGGTACCAACTTTTTTTTATGTTTGAATCCTTTGTATGGTTGACTGACTTTAAAGAAATTTAGTAGGTTGAAACCCCTGCTTGGCAAATTAATTAGGTCAATCCGTTACAAGAGGGGGTTGAAAAGGCAAAGCATGTCTGTTCATTTTCAAAAATCTTTGATTATTTTCAACCAAAAGTCAAATCAAATTAAAACTGAGACATTTAAACCCACTCCCACACATATATATATAAAGAAACCACACAGGAAGTTTTGTAAGGAAGTGTGTCTGTGTGTGATTTTCATCTCTTGTTGTCGAGTGGAGGTCTTGTGCAGGTTTAGTGTTGGTTTAGTGTTATTCCGTGCTGTTGTTGCTCAACACTGAAAATAAGCCGTTAATGCTACATTTAATGCGAGGGTTTTTTGTATATTTGATGATTGCGATTCTTATTTTGAAGATTATGTTTTATTCTCACTGAATTCCGTACAGCATCTGAAAGTTGTGTTTGAGAGCGGTTCACGTGTAAGTGGAGTGTTTTGCGAGTTAACTTTTTGGATTTAGGTCATCCTGTGGTTTAAATACTTCAGTGCATTATATGTCTATTTTTTTTAATTCATAACAGCAACACAACTACATTACACAATTAGTCATTCTAAGTCTACATTTATGCAAAAACAAAAAAACAAAACTCCATGAAAACACAGCAAACTTGATTCAATATCTAATAGTTCTGTCTAAACACTAGCACTGGTTCTCTATCCAACATGAACATATAGTCATAGCACAATAACTGTCTAATATTAACACCAGCTGGATTGCAAAAACTGCATTACTTGTAATGTTTCAGTTATTTTGCATACAATAGAACATATGAAACAAAATCATAAAACAGTGTTTCAACAGCTTTTGCTTTTGAGGAGTTCATCATGTCTGATCTTGTTCTGAAGCACCAGCACTATTATCAGTCATAACACATCTCAAGGTTATTAAAACCTTCATTGATGAAAAAAACAAACTTTTCTCACAGCACATCAACCAGCGAATGACATGTTTAACTGTTTAAAGCACATGCAAATAATGAACTTTTGTGAATTGCAGTTTCCCATTAATGTAACTTTATTTCTGCGTTAACATGTGATGTGAAGTGCATCGTGTTGTACGGAGACGGAGACGCCAGAACTGAACTGACAGAATGCACTAACACGATACTACGATATTTCTTCAAAAGCTGATCGTGGAGACATTTTAATCGTGATATCACCCTCACACACACCTAATCTACTGTTCACTCCAGCTCCATCTCACACACTTCTTTAAATGTGTTCACTCTTTATGTCTTCATGTGTTTCCTCCTGATTTAGGCTACATCTAATTTAAACAATGACAAGGAATATAGTGACAAACAATGATTAACCTTTTAAAATATTACAAACGTTCAATAATTTACAAGTAGCAGCTATCAGCGCATTTATGGTAAAATAGCAAATAATCAGACAAAAAAGTCAGAAAATAAAGCTCTTCGGTAAAGTTGAATGATTAATTAAATCATGTGTTTAGAAACATGTTTCTCACCTGTGAGAAGAAGAGAGATGACTAAGATAAAGTCATGCGGTGATAATCCTAGTCTCAACAGTACACACACTGCTGATCTCACACTATTTTATATGGGCTTACACACAAAGGCGGAGTCAGTGGACAGATGAAGCATGGACTCGAGGCTTTGTTAACATGCTTGTGTATCTTTATCAGATCGTGCGCACATTAGATGTGTAATCTATGTAAATCTGATGTTTGCTGTAATTGTTTACGTCACATCGTGTCATACTGCTATGTTGCTCGGAACTGCACCTAAGAATTTCACCCACTGTTGCACTTGTGTATATGGTAGTGTGACAATAAAAGGATTTGATTTGATTTGAAATGAAATCGCGTGACATGAAAAACGAAAGCCTATATAGGCAAAATGGCACACTGAAGCGCTTAGGGAAGGTTCGCAAGTGCGTGTCTAAAAGTGGAGAGCCAGATCTACAGAGAGAACGTTTGTAATATTGTAAAACAAGTGTTATAAGTATCAGTAGCTTCAGATATGTGTCTGCATCAGGTCAGTTGGCATGATTGTTCTTCCTATGTGGAGTAGCGTATGAAATTAATGAAAGTAGCCAATAAACCCTTTCGTTTAAACATGCTAATGTAAATACGTTTTATATAGCCTACATTAGTTCTGTTGTGTTTGTTTTATGTTTGTTCTGAGATTAGACATTACTTTTTTCCTCACTGGATTTCCTAACTTGTAATAGGCTATTCTACACAACATTCGGACGCAATAAATACATTAAGGCAATTCTAAGATTTTGACGTGAATACTAAACTCTGTCATTATCATATCATTATCGCCTCCTCGGGCTGAATAACGCAAGTGTCACGGTTTATGGATTCACTGTCTCGCCGCTGTAGTATGTCAGTGTTTGGTGTGCGTTAAGTGTGGCCGTGGGTGGCTCACTCTGTGGCCAATAAGATATTCTGTCCCACAACATTGATTACTTTCACTTTCATTTTAGCGTGATTTTGGGTGGAGCGTGTCAATTAACAACGGAAGGAAGTTGTATTTAAAGGGATTGTGAAGTACCTGAATTTGGAGCGTCATCCGTTTGTTTGCACATGAGGTTTGCCAGTATGAGTGATGATTTGGTGGAAAGACGGCGTGCGTGTCAATCAGCTGTTTCATGTGAAACGTAATATGTCTGGTGCGTGACTGAAGCAGTGCGCTTCCAGACCGACCGTCGTGAGCTGTTCTGAAGGCAACGCGGAAAACTGCTTGTCCACCTATCTTGGTGTCTGATGACCCGCGATACTCATTGGTGCCTACAATATCTGCAAACTTGGTCAGTACCTCTGCGCGGCCATTACACGCACTTCTATCCATGCACGCACCCACTCACATAGCTTTCATATTCGCACATTATGTGTGCTTATTTAAAATGATTGTGCTGTTGATTTAATGTTGGTAATTTACCACGAATTTAATGAGATGTTTATCCAATGTTTTCTTTTTTATTTCTCTCTTTTTTTCCTTATGGACAATTTCGTTTTTTGAATGAATGTGGACACGAATCTGCAAACGTGGATAGCGTGACGCGGTCTGTTCCCGGCACAGATCTCGACGACCAGAGACCGCTAGTGTGAATTTCACTTCTGATTGTTTTTTTTTCTCCTTTTTTTTGTGGGTCCATTTCGTTTTTTTTTTGAGTGATTTATGATTATGAACATGTGTGGAAAAATAAATATCCCTTGCGAACTGACCTTTTTCTGGGATTATTATTATAATTTGTTGTGTAACAGGTGGTTACCTTTTCTGCTATCCTGGGTTAAGTTAATTGTTTGACAGGTTTAATCCTGTCTGGCGCCTGAACTTTTCTTTAAAGTCATTTATTTGTATTAGGGAGGCAGCCACCGTTACAACTCTATACACGATCTGATTGGGCCTGACCAGTTTTTGTTTTTTCCAGCTCGAAAGTTAACGGAGAGTTTCTAGAGTACACTTGCTGCAAAATAATTTTTGCTGCTGCTAGGGTGCGTCTAGATTTCTAGGCTAGCCAGGAGCCATAAATGATTCTGTACAAAGCGACATACATGCATATAACATAATTAACTTTTGAGAATGTACATGAGATTAACATTTGCATGAGCTTTAAAGCCTAAATGTATGCCTTTCATTTTCAAAAAATGTTTTAGTAAACCCATTCATCGAGTGGGTTCCGTGCGCTGCACACACACTCAATTAGTGGGAGTTAATAGTGTTAACTGTTGCCTTGAGGTGGGGTAATGTTTTATTTAGTCCAGACAAATCCAGATCCCGTTGGCAGACGATTACAGCGGGTTTACAGCCAAATGACACCCAGAGGATACAGACTTTGAAAAGTCTTTCAGACACTGATGGGCAGATTACACACAAGCAACAAAAGCACCAGAATGGGAAAGCCTCAGGCCCAGACGGCATCTCATCTGCTTGTTTAAAAGCCCGCGCTGACCAACTGGCCCCGGTCTTCACGCAGATCTTCAACAGATCATTGGAGCAGTGTGAAGTTCCCTGCTGTTTCAAGCACTCCACTATCATTCCGGTCCCCAAAAAACCCCAAATCACTGGACTTAATGACTACAGACCTGTCGCTCTCACGTCTGTGGTCATGAAGTGGTTTGAAAGACTGGTGCTGGCCCACCTGAAGGACATCAGCGGACCGCTGCTGGATCCCTTTCAGTTTGCTTACAGAGCAAACAGGTCTGTGGATGATGCAGTCAACATGGGACTGCATTATATCCTGCAACTGTAACCCCCTTCACCCGGGTCCCACTCGACCCGCTCCGAGCGGGCCTCGAACCCGGGTCTCCGGCATGAGAGTCAGGCGCTCTAACAAGGAGGCTAAAGACTGCACCCACTAGCATCTGTCGCTAGAGAACCTTTTGAGATCAGAGGAGTGAGGTTTACACGCACAGCAACTACTAGCTGGCCTCCGTTACACTCACCCCCCTAAACCTCACTCCCATCCGGGTCACGGCACCAATGTAACCCCCTTCACTCGGGTCCCACTCGACCCGCTCCGAGCGGGCCTCGAACCCGGGTCTCCGGCATGAGAGTCAGGCGCTCTAACAAGGAGGCTAAAGACTGCAGCCCCTAGCATCTGTCGCTAGAGAACCTTTTGAGATCAGAGGAGTGAGGTTTACATGCACAGCAACTACTAGCTGGCCTCCGTTACAAAACATCTCGACAGACCAGGGACTTATGCAAGGATCCTCTTTGTGGACTTCAGTTCGGCCTTCAATACCATCATGCCTGATCTTCTCACAGCCAAACTGACCCAGCTCTCCATACCATCCTCGATCTGTCAGTGGATCTCCAGCTTCCTGACGGAACGGCAGCAGCGAGTGAGACTGGGAAACACACATCCAGGACTCTCACCACCAGCACTGGCGCTCCCCAAGGGTGCGTTCTCTCCCCACTGCTCTTCTCCCTGTACACTAATGACTGCACTTCTAAAGACCCCTCTGTCAAGCTCCTGAAATTTGCAGACGACACCAGGGTCATCGGTCTCATCCGGAACGGGGACGAGTCTGCTTACAGACTGGAGGTTGAACAGCTGGCTGTCTGGTGCAGTTACAACAACCTTGAGCTGAACACGCTCAAAACAGTGGAGATGATCGTGGACATCAGGAGGAACAGCTCAGCACTCCCCCCACTCACCATCATGAACAGCACTTTGGAAGCAGTGGAGTCATTCGGGTTCCTGGGCACTACCATCTCTCAGGACCTGAAGTGGGACAATCACATTGACTCCATTGTAAAAAAAAGCCCAGCAGAGACTGTACTTCCTTCGCCAGCTGAGGAAGTTCAACTTGCCACAGGAGCTGCTGATTCAGTTCTACTCAGCCGTCATTGAGTCTGTCTTATGCACTTCCATCACTGTCTGGTTTGGTTCAGCTACCAAATCAGACATCATGAGACTACAACGGACAGTCCGGACTGCGGAGAGGATCATTGGTGCCCCCCTGCCATCCCTCCAGGACCTGTACTCCTCCAGAGTGAGGAAGAGAGCAGGTAAAATCATCACAGACTCCACTCACCCTGGACACCACCTGTTTGAACTGTTACCGTCAAGACAGAGACTCAGATCACTGGCCACAAGAACATCTCGGCACAGGAACAGTTTCTTCCCACAGGCCATTTCCCTCCTGAACAGTTAACACTCCTCCCAAGGCATATGCCTGTAAGTGCAATACTCCCACTGTTTAGTGCAATATCCTACAACTCAGGTGATACTTATATGTAGATTTATTTATTTTTAATATTCAAAACACTGTAAATATGTTTATAATCTGAAATGTCTATTCTGACTAAACCCAACTGTGATACTTTTATTCTCATTTATTTTTTATTCTTATAATTTGTAGTATTATGTTTCTTGTTGTATTTGTATATATGCACTGGAAGCCTCAGTACCAAAACAAATTCCTTGTGTGTGCAAGCACACTTGGCAATAAAGCTCTTTCTGATTCTGATTCTGAATTACACCAGAATCCAGGAGTCACTGCAAAAGATCAGTAACAATGACAATACCAACACAAAAAAAACAATAAAACACATATAACACAAACCAGTGTCTTACTGCACAGGATTAATCAGGACACTGTGTGTGAAGATGGACAAACTAGAGAAAGCCATTCTGTGTAATATGTGGAACATCTGCAGTTTCCACAAGACTAGCACTGCTTTACAGTTGACCTGGATTTGCTGTTCATTTGATAAAAGTGTGTTAGTTGTGTGTGTTATTGTATGTTTTGTATTATATTAGGTATTATTTCTATAGGTTGAACAATAGGCCGATGTGTTTCAGTGACCGACACAGAAACTGTAATCTAGAGATCCAGAGCTGACGACTGATATAATGATAATATAATGATGACATTTAATCACTGAAATATCATTTGTACAGTCAAATACGCAAATATCAGCTGATTTATCAGTCAATATTTCATACAGTCACTGTATACTCAAATCATCTCAATCACCTTGATCTTACTTTATTTGTTCATCTTTATTTTAGTGTGTCTGGTTTTAAACAACCTTTCACAGTGATCACACTCAACAGATTTGATCATATTCCTTCTTGTAACTCATAACATTCTCGCGTCTCTTGGTATTACCTGTGTCCATATTATATATTGAGGTTTCACTTGCTGCTATGGTTGCGGGACTTACCACTTTCAGGGGAAATCACCTTGATCTTATTATTAGTTTAATTAGTTATTTATTATTAGTTTAATTAGTAAATACAGTCCAGACATGCATGCGTTTTGTGGAGGAGTTTCTCCCGGTCACACAAACTTTCCCTTTTGGTCCTTCACACCAGCACACACTTTCTGTCTTCAGCACACACTTTCTGTCTTCAGCACACACTTCCTGTCTTCAGCACAAACGTCCTGTCTTCAGCACACACATCCTGTCTTCAGCACACACTTTCTGTCTTCAGCACACACTTTCTGTCTTCAGCACACACTTCCTGTCTTCAGCACAAACGTCCTGTCTTCAGCACACACATCCTGTCTTCAGCACACACTTTCTGTCTTCAGCACACACTTCCTGTCTTCAGCACAAACGTCCTGTCTTCAGCACACACATCCTGTCTTCAGCACACACTTTCTGTCTTCAGCACACACTTTCTGTCTTCAGCACACACTTCCTGTCTTCAGCACACACTTTCTGTCTTCAGCACACACTTTCTGTCTTCAGCACAAACGTCCTGTCTTCAGCACACACATCCTGTCTTCAGCACACACTTTCTGTCTTCAGCACACACTTTCTGTCTTCAGCACACACTTCCTGTCTTCAGCATAAACGTCCTGTCTTCAGCACACACATCCTGTCTTCAGCACACACTTTCTGTCTTCAGCACACACTTCCTGTCTTCAGCACAAACGTCCTGTCTTCAGCACACACATCCTGTCTTCAGCACACACTTTCTGTCTTCAGCACACACTTTCTGTCTTCAGCACACACTTCCTGTCTTCAGCACACACTTTCTGTCTTCAGCACACACATCCTGTCTTCAGCACACACTTTCTGTCTTCAGCACACACTTCCTGTCTTCAGCACACACTTTCTGTCTTCAGCACACACTTCCTGTCTTCAGCACACACTTTCTGTCTTCAGCACACACTTCCTGTCTTCAGCACACACTTCCTGTCTTCAGCACACACTTCCTGTCTTCAGCACACACTTCCTGTCTTCAGCACACATGTGTCATGTTACTGTCATCATCTAAATCTGCTCTCCATCAGCTCTGAAAGACCTTTACCTTTAGAAACAACAACTTTAATGCAGTCAGGTTAATTATATTGGAGTGAGATATTAAATAATCTATTTGCCTCAATGAATGCAACTGCTTATTTAAAAAAAACCATTATTATTAGTTTAAAAAAGCAGCGTAACTTTCAATATATATGTTTGTGAAAATTATTAGTTAATAATTAAATGTAATCCCAATGGATTGAAATTGTATGTGCAATTCAAATACATAAATCTTATGTTTAGACACAATTTTTTTTGAGTGTATTATGGAATGAATGAATGAATGAGGCATTTATATAGCGCTTAATATGGCGTTCTTTTTTTAGTCAAAAGTTATGAGCGTGTAAGACATGCTCACGAGCACATTATGTTATTTCACACGCGCAAAAATGAACCTTCAGCTGGCATGATAAAAGTACTCGCGCACAAATTCAACAACGGAGAGGTGTACAGGTAGCTGCGAGCGAGCGCCTGGCATACTCTCATAGGTTAACTCTGCTTGTACAGTGGAATCCTGCTCGCGCGCAGCGGCTTCTGCTCGCGGAGTGCTGTTTTGCTCGCGCAGTGGATTTCTGCTCCCTCGAGTCTACATGACTTTTGACAATTTGGGGGCGGAACCAAGGAGGGCACTGACCCTCTTATGATTGGTCACTTTAATCGTAATCACAACCACAGGGAGATCTTTGTACCTTGATGGACAGCTCTCATTACAGGAAGTCAGAGTCAAAGGATCTGACGGAGTTTTTTTTTTTGTTTTTTTTTTTTAAATGAATTTAAACTGTATATAAAATCCTTAAAAACTTTGAAAGGTCCTAAAGCACAAAAAATATATGATACCCTAAAACACTTCCCAACTAAGATAAATGGACGAACAAAGACTGAATTCTCCCCTTATGTCATGTTATATTATAATTCCTTACCGTTTATTTATTAAAATGTTTATTTTGCTTACAAATATCCTTATTTTTGTACTAAGACTACATTTATATTCTTGTTGTATTAAGAGCTGCTCCCTCTGACTATATTGTCCTTGTATCCTATTCTAAAGAAAAGGAAGTTATGCAGCCATGTTTGTCTGTAAATCTTGATATTTCAATAAAAAATAAAAAAAAACTCCGTCAGATACTTTGACTCCGTGCTTCCTGTAATGAGAGCTGTCAATCAAAGTACAAAGATGTCCCTGTGGTTGTGATTACGATTAAAGTGACCAATCATAAGAGGGTCAGTGCCCTCCTTGGTTTCCGCCCCCAAATTGTCAAAAGTCATGTAGACTCGAGGGAACAGAAATCAGCTGAGCGAGCAGGAATCCACTGCGCGAGCAAAACAGCAGTCCGCGAGCAGAAGCCGCTGCGCGCGAGCAGGATTCCACTGTACAAGCAGAGTTAACCTATGAGAGTATGCCAGGCGCTCGCTCGCAGCTACCTGTACACCTCTCAGTTGTTGAATTTGTGCGCGAGTACTTTTATCATGCCAGCTGAAGGTTCATTTTTGCGCGTGTGAAATAACATAATGTGCTCGTGAGCATGTCTTACACGCTCATAACTTTTGACTAAAAAATAACGCCATAGCTTTCATATGTACTACTGTACACTCATAGCGCTTTACAATCATGTCGGTGTCTCAATCACCAGCAGTGAGCAGACACAGTACAACAGCGCCAGTGCGCTCACCACACACGCACACGCACACAGACACAGACACGCACACACACGCACACGCAAGCACACACACGCACACGCAAGCACACACACACACACATGCACACACACACACACACGCACACACACAGACACACACGCACACACGCAAACACACACACGCGCACACGCAAGAACGCACACACACACACACGCACACGCAAGCAAACACACACACACATGCACACACACGCAAACACACACACGCGCACACGCACGCACGCACACGCAAGCACACACACGCACACGCAAGCACACACGCGCACACACACACACACACACACACCAGCTGTCGGTGGTGAGGAGAGAGAGTGATAGAGCCAATTCAGTGGATTGGGATTTTTTTGGAGGCCATGATTGGCAAGGGCTAATGGGTGGAATGTGTCCAGGAATGTGTAGGGGTTACACCCCAACTCTTTTACGAGAAGAGTCATGGGATTTTTAATGACCACAGAGAGTCAGGACCTTGGTTTTACGTCTCATCCGATGGACATTAGGCTACATTCTATATAGATTTATATATTAAGTTTAAAAAGATTTAGCTACTTCATTTTCATGTCAATCTGTGTTCGTTTAGATCTAACCTGGTTACAGAAAAAACTGGTTACACGTTCACCCAACTCTGTTGATGGCACTACTTGTTTAGTCCTTTCCATTCACATAACTAGGGTCTTCAAAACAATAAACAAAGCTTTTTTTCTTTTTTCCAAGGTCAAACCTGTGCATTATTTTAGCATTAAGCATGAAGAAATGTTTCGGTTTGACATCAACACTAAACCAAACACTTCTTTAATACTGCACCAGATTTGCTCCAAACTGCTTTCTCTGTGTCTGAAGCAATAAAGACTAATTCTCAGAAAAATCAAGGTTACAGTGATGAATGGTCCCGTCCATCTGAACCTTTCTGTAGCATGTTTCAAAATATCAAATTAGTAAGAAAAGAGCGCACTGCATACATTGAAAAGTAACATAAAAAACCCCCCACAAAAACCATTTGTGAGCAATTGTGAAGGTTTGTCAATTTTGTTTAGCAAGTGATGTTTTTATCACTCCACTAGTGTCTCATTCAGATAACACTATTTTGTTTGTTGGACTCTTTGAGAACTGTCAACATCCAGTGTTTATATAAATGCAAAATCAGAACTTAAGTGGTAGTCTTTCTGCTTGAGAGTGTTTGACTAAATTGATATTTCTTTTAGTGCAACTTTACAGCTATCTATGATTTCAGTTTACACAAAGTATCAACATGTAAGTTGAATCACTAAGAAAATAAGTTATGCCGTACAAACATCGTTTATGATGCATACAGAATACAGAAAACTCAAATCATGAGCCATTTGTAAGTTTGTTACACGTTTGTAAATATGGTTTTGCAAATGACTGTGTATTACTCCACTAGATTTAGTGAACTTGTTGAGATGACACTGTTCACATTCGTTTTGTCTTCACCTAAAACTAAACACAGACCAACAACAGTGATAGGGTCATAAATCTACCAAAAGAGGGTCATAAATCAAGTTTATGAAGGTGTGTGTTAATACTATTAGTGTGTTAAAAGTTGTATTATGAAAAAGGTAAAAGCATGATGCTAATATACTTTTAATATATTTAAAGATAGAATTTTTTTTAGTATGTTTGCAATGTACTATTCAAAAAGAGAATATTTCAAATCCAATAAAGTACTTTTTTTCACTGGATACTTACTTTAGTGAACTGAATTATAAGAAAGAAAGTACACTGTGTTCCTCTTGTGAACGGGTTTGATCAGAGACACTTTAATGAAGTGTTAAGAAGCAATACATCTAAAATCATGGCAGAAACACACCAGCAAACCCACATTTTATTTAAAATTTTAACCCAAAGGCTGGGTTTGTTCAAATTTGTCCAAAACAACCCAGCATTTCTTAGTGTAGTATGCATGGTTCAGTTTAAGCTCAAGTTTTTCCCCAGACAGAAATATAGTGTGTATATGAACACGTTCAGGAGCAAATGACAGTGTGTGAACTCAAAACTTCAACAACAGAGCACTGTCACACAGAGAGTGTTTTCTGAAGATCCTGAACACAAAACTGGGTCTCTTCTACACACAGCACATTCTCACACACACACACTGAGGAAACAGACCGTGTGTGAGTTTTCCACGACTTCCTGTTTGTGTAAAAGTAGATCTAAAACATGTCACAGTTCTCTGTGTCACAAGGTGTTTAATCTAGGCTTAAAAACACACTCTGGTTTGGTTCAGTGTGTGCACCATCATCCACATACATGTGAACTCATACACTAATAGTAATTTGTTAAAAATGGTTAATTTTGTTGTGACATATACATTCAATCAACTGCAGGACAATAAGTGTTCTCATTAACAAACAAATGTTTAATAATGGCAGATTTATTAAAAATAATAATTAAAGATCAAATATAAATTCAATTAAATGTATATACAAAGGATATTTTACAGTTTTTCTCAGTCGCTTTGGTGCATTTCTCACATCACTATTTACATTTGCACAACAGTTAATGCAGTTCTCAAAACAATAAGTACTATTAGTATTAAGTAAAGTTTCATTGAAGGAGAAGTATTTTTACTTGAGTATATTGTATTACTCTTCCATCACTGTTGCGACTGGTTGGCAATCTCGACCGACTTTGTAAAGTGTGTCAGGATATTTCTATGCAAATGTATGTGATTTTATTAAACCCGGGGAATATACGACATCTTTCGCCTCTCCTCCGCTCCGACACACAGTGTGGTGTATACAACATCTTTTGCATTACAAGTTTCATTCACATTAGAATCGTGTGATTCTGAAAACCCCTGATATCTCTTCTCAGTCATTCTCAGACCTGATGCTGTGGGCGTTTAACAACCAGACAAAACGTTCAGGAAACGAAAGTTCATGCAGTGACTTTTTAAATCGTGCTGGTATTCAGCACTGGTGGTTGTGTGATGTTGCTTAACTGTGGGTTTTTTCTTTCTTTTTTGTAGATTTCTTTGTAAGCCAACGATGGCTGGGTTTCCCTCAATGTGTGGATGGTGGTTTGGCTTTATTTGTGTTTTCTTCTTTTTCTGTGGGCGTGCAGTGTGTTTGCAGTGAGAGCATCTGTGTTTGCCACTCTTAGGTAACCCGTGGCTATCTGTGGGTTGTTTTTGTTTTCTTATAAAAAAATTTTTGTTCGTTTCTTTTCATTTATAATTTTTATTTTATTTTATTTGCATTTGTATTTGCATTTATCCTCCATCACTGTCTGGTATGGAAACTGCTCTGCTGCTGACAGGAAGGCGCTGCAGCGAGTATAAGTCTGCTAAGAGAATAACAACACATGACAGCTTTCCTTCCCTAGATGACATCTGTGTCAGCAGGTGCAGAAGCAGGGCATCATATATCATGAAGGACTCCACTCACCCGCGCACAACCTGTTTACCACCCTCCCCTCTGGCAGAAGCTTAAAGCAAGAACACAAGGCTAAAGTGCAGCTTCTTTCCAGAGGCTGTGAGGATGATGAACTCCTCGACTTAGAGCTCCTCCTGCCCTCTCCACACTCACTGCTGTACTGCACATGACACTTTAATGATGTCACACGCCTTAATTATGGTTTTGGATTTTGTTTATTATGGTTAATGATTTTTAAATGTTTTTATATAGGTCTATGTTTTATGTTTTATATAGGGTCTATCCTGAATTGTAATTTATTTATTCTAAATTTACGCTGCTGGAACTGGACTGGACGGGACTGGACGGGATTGGACTGGACTGGACTGGACTGAACTGGACTGGACGGGACTGGACTGAACTGGACTGGACGGGACGGGACGGGACGGGACTGGACTGGACTGGACGGGACTGGGCTGGACTGAACTGGACTGGACTGGACTGAACTGGACTGAACTGGACTGGACTGGACTGGACTGAACTGAACTGAACTGGACTGAACTGGACTGGACGGGACTGGACGGGACTGGACTGGACTGAACTGAACTTGACTGAACTGGACTAAACTGGACTGGACTGGACTGAACTGAACTGAACTTGACTGAACTGGACTGAACTGGACTGGACTGAACTTGACTGAACTGGACTGAACTGGACTGGACTGAACTGGACTGAACTGGACTGAACTGAACTGGACTGGACTGAACTGGACTGGACTGAACTGGACTGAACTGAACTGAACTGAACTGGACTGGACTTAACGTCTGTCCCACTTTTTAATATGTTTAATTATTTGAATAAAAAATATCTGTTGATTGAAGCTGCAGCGCCTGATTATTTACCCGTTGTGGGTCATGATGTTATAAAGGAATATATATTTGTTCTGTCCATGCATGGTTTAATTTAGTAAATCTTATTTGCAGCACTTCCACAAAAAATAAAATGATCAAACTTGACATTTGCTTTTGATTACCACCGTTTTTGATAATATATTTGTATTAAATCATAAAAAGAAACATTAATTGTCTGAATAAAATACATTTTATAGGACTTATTATTCTTAAACATTTTAATAAATTATTAATGTCAATAATAAGTTGTTAATCTATAATTCATTATCAATTATTGAATTTAGTTGATTAGACATTATTGAAATTTTAATAAACATAACATTTAGTTTGTTATAATACAACCATTTGTTCAACCAAAAAAACTGTTTTCATTCATTAAACTTTCATTTTAACAGAGGATAATAATAATAACCACAATCTAATAATACCGTTTATTTTATAATTGATTAATACCGTAAACCGTGAGATTTTTAGACCGGTACTTGTACTTAAGTAAAGTTTCATTGAAGGAGAAGTATTTTACTTGAGTATATTGTATTAATCTTCCATCACTGTTGCGACTGGTTGGCAATCTCGACCGACTTTGTAAAGTGTGTCAGGATATTTCTATAGAAATCTTTCTTTTTCAGATAGTCATCTCATGAAACCCCAAATATATTCTTCTCCTACAGCAATGAGCAGACTGAGACAATACTGTCAGAGTTTGAGTCAGTCCTAGTTGTCATTTCATTATTTCTTGCAGCAAAACACACTAACACACTTCCATGGGTTTGATAGACAATCACACGTCTAAACTTATTCTGTCTTTACTCAGAGTGTGTTCTCCTCTAATGTCAGTGTCTCTCGATCTTCTCTCGATCTCTTCATTTGATTGATTTTGTAGCTGGCATCCACTTGTTCTCTGATGCTTCTACTTGCATCAACATATTTCTTAAGTAAATTTTACTTATTGTTTTTTTCAGTGGAAATATCTGTATATGCAATATGTAACATACAGTAAAAACACTGATTACATCAATGATTACTGTAAAAGACAGATTCATATCAGATGCTTTCAGAAAAACGTCTATTTAATCCAAACATATACTATATAAATATAAAATGCATTCATACACATTCATCTTTACTCTAACAGCGCCCGTCTAAACCTTGGTGTGGTTTTTGACTCTGATCTTAAATTTGACCGGCAAATCAATTCTGTTGTTAAGAATATTTTTTTCCATCTTATATCAATATCAAAATGAAAGTCTATTCTCTCTTTTGAAGATATGGAGAAGGTTGTTCATGCCTTTGTGTAATCCCGTTTGGACTACTGTGTGTGTGTGTGTGTGTGTGTGTGTGTGTGTGTGTGTGTGTGTGTGTGTGTGTGTGTGTGTGTGTGTGTGTGTGTGTGTGTGTGTGAGTGTGTGTGAAAGACAGACTTTAATGGGTACTAAGGAGAGAGAGAGAGAGAGAGAGAGAGAGAGAGAGAGAGAGAGAGAGCATTGCTCCTGTGTTAATTAAACTACATTGGTTACCCATACGATACAGAATTCATAAGCGTTGTTGTATGTTTTTAAGCCCCTGCATGACCTATAGCATCAGAGTATATTACTGATTTAATCAGTCGCTATTTAATCCAGTAGATCTCTGCGCTCAAATGATCAGTTGCTCCTCATGGTTCTGCGATCTCTAGAAACGGTTCAGTGGCAAATGATTACATTACATTACATTTACATTTATTCATTTAGCAGACGCTTTTATCCAAAGCGACTTACAAATGAGAACAATAGAAGCAGTGAAACTAACAGTAGGACAACAATACGCAAGTGCTATAACCCCTCTCAGTTTAATTTTAGTGCAGTTTTTTTTTTTAAATAAATAAATAGAAGAGAAGAGAAAGTGTTAGTACTACTGAGTCAAGTGCTGCCGAAAAAGATACGTCTTCAGCAGTTTCTTGAAAGTAGCTGACTCAAAAGCTCAGGTTGAGTTAGGCAGATCATTCCACCAACAGGGAACAGTCATGGTGAAGGTCCGAGAAAGAGATTTTGTGTTTCTTTGAGATGGTACCACAAGATGGTCCATGATGTTTCTCCTCCTTCTCTTCCTCTTTCTTTTACTGTAACGTTGTCTTCCATTTTTGTTAAGGACAGGTAAACTCACATATTGCCTTTTTTAAGTTAAGCACCAAGTCAAGTCTCCTTCATTTATACAGCGCTTTTAACAATATAGACTTTCAAAGCAGCTTTACAGTGATTACAGTAACAGATTGTTTTGGCTTCACAGCAGCTCTAGAATAAAGTTATTGTCCAGCTAAAGTTAGTTTTGATTGATTCACGTCCGTCATAACGATCATTGGTTATTAACTTAGGATCCGCTAACACGACACTAAAACCCTTACAGTAATGCGATCCGGCCGCTCATTCACACACAACAGTGTCTGGAGCTCGAGAACACAAACCTTGAAACCGGTTCCAAGGTGCAAGCGCTGAATAATTTAAAAAAATAAAAAAAATAATAATAATCTCCCCACACACTTCAAAAACACAAACCTGTGAAAACGCAGACGGCGTGCACATGCATTAGTCTGTGCACTTGAATCTATATATATAGGCTATATGTGCAGGCGTGTGTCTTTACAAATTGACCTCAACAAACTGCGCTCCTGTCTGGCCTTAAAAATGAATAGCTAATACAGAATTTGTTTTATCGCTTCTGCGTGTCCATGTGAACCGGAATATTTTTGACAACGTTTATCTGTGCTGAGGTAAAGGGAAGGACCTGTGTCTGCACTCGACCGTGTTTGATCGGTTCATATGAGATGTATTACAGTAAAGATGGCCACTGTTTCTGCTCTCGCTACAGATACTCGTTCTTCTGAGGCGTCCGCTCTCCTGAGCTTCATTTATCAGCAACATCGATCTCTAAGATCTCTAAGATGAGCTTATTCCTACTCTGTGTGGGTCCTTTAAGAAACAGGTATAAGCTCCTTCATGATCACTTTGGGGAAGCGTCTCATTATAAGAGGCTTTAGTAGGAAGATCCTTTTTTAATATCAAGTTCAAGTTCAGTTTTAATTATTTCACATTTACAACAGTCACTAGACATTTATATTAACAGCAAAGACACAAAATTACCAATAACACACAATAAAACACAATAACACACAATAAAACACAATAACACACAATAACACACACTCCCAATAACACACATAACACCCAATAACACACATAACACCCAATAACACACATAACACCCAATAACACACAATAACACACATAACACCCAATAACACACAATAACACACATAACACCCAATAACACACAATAACACACATAACACCCAATAACACACATAACACCCAATAACACACAATAACACACATAACACCCTAACACCCAATAACACACAATAACACACATAACACCCAATAACACACATAACACCCAATAACACCAGACACCTAGTGGACATAACTAACTTTACTAAACTATACTATACTATACTATACTATACTATACTATACTATACTATACTATACTATACTATACTATACACATACTTGACTCAATGAGGGCCTTTTGTACACTAAACACACATCCAGATGCTGAGAGTGATGTTTAGATGAATACCTGATGCGCTTTCCTCTCAATAACTAAAAAACACACATCTGTATGAGTGTGTGTTATTGTGTGTTATTGTGTTTTATTGTGTGTTATTGTGTTTTATTGTGTGTTATTGGTAATTTTGTGTCTTTGCTGTTAATATAAATCCAGCACAATACCAGCACAATATTATCAGCATGAAACAGTATGTTATAGGCACTATGTATTTTAATAATAGGCTACACTTTACAAATAATATATACACAACAGATCTGATTATTTTGCAGTTTTGTTTTATTTTCGTATTATATTCTGGCAGTTTCTCTGACTCTTATGTGACCTCGCCACTGGTTTGCCATATCAACCATTACTAGTGTCAGTTTAATGAAAGTTAAGGAATTATCATACATCAGGAGACCACATATGAAATCATTAATCACAATATGAATCAGAGCAACTTCCATTAAAATGAACACAAATATGGACACATTTAATGGCATATATTTCAGAAACAGAGAGATGATTCCCTCAGACATTTACTGTTTGGATTATGAGTGATTGTTTTATTCACAGTTCAGTCTTTCATCATTAAAGCTTCTCCATCTGACAATCTTCACAAGCTTCATGATTTCAGTGCTTTGTGTCTTCATCTCTCTCTCTCTCTTCATGCGTTTACTCATAGTTTCCATCTACTGTCATTTAAACAATCAAACACATAAAAAGAGATACGATCAATATGAATCTGTTCTCTCACGAAGAAGTGAGAAGTCATCAGTGGAGTTTCGTTTAGTGGAGCTCGTAACCCGACTTCACTGAGTAAACGCTTATTCTGTCAGTCTCCAGATCTGTGTTTCTAGTTTCCTCATCTACACTGTGATCAGCCGCAACCCCAAACACATGCAGCAATTTATTCCTCAAGAAATGCACATTTGTCAAGCAAGTTCAGTGGAGCAAGAAGACAGGAAACTGACAGAGAGAAAGAAAGTGTGTTTTCCTCCTCGTCTCACACACCCGTCCCAGAGCGACACCACAAACACCACACTCACTCAATAATGCATAACGTCAAGACACCAGTGGTTTTTACAGTACAGATCAAAGCTTCACCGTGATGACATGAAAATAATACAACAGTTTGTTTGAAATAATTCCAAGTTTGTTTCTTGAAGAAAATTGTGTCGTCGTCCACCTGAAGTAAGGCAGATCAATAATATTGTTGAATATTAAATGTCCCCAACTAAGCAAGCCAAAAGTAGGCCTATTCATAAAGTATTCATAAAAGTATACAGTACAGTATTAATCTACATGTAATTGAGGGCATTCTGAAAGACTGCTTATGTGTTATCATGAACATGTCAATTTATTATAAAACAACAAAAGTCAATGACATTTACAGAAGAGACTGGACTGATCTTATACTGTTTCTGTGAATCACTATCTCAGCAGTTTACAGCTCATTTAGCCTTAGATGTTTATGAATATAATCTCTGGAACAGAGTTTCCGCTAGAAAAAAATGGTGCCGGTCAAAGTGACCGGCAGAGGTTTCGTTTTACGGACATTTTGATGATATGCCGGTCAAATATCGCCTCTTAATTAGTCAAGTTGAGGAAAACTGGAGGCAGTCTATGTAACTTAAAAAATGACATAATCAGGCCGTATAGAATGCAACATGTTATTATTAGCTTAACTTTCAAATAGACGGGAAAAAACATGAACGTCCGATTGGCGTCAATCAACGCCAATTATTTTTTACTCTGGTTTCACACACATTCACTTTTTGAAACATTGAGGCACGGATGTACCTAATACAAATAAATAAAACATCTCCAGTTAACTAGCAGATCATTCCAAGTACTCCTCGCTGCAGACTGTAGCGCGGTGACGTCACGTATATACAATACGTCACGTACGTACGTCACGTATGTGTTACCACGCATGCGCATGCGCGTACGCGGTTACGCCACGTGTTTTGACGTCCTGCGAAACGCATGCGCAAATTTTACATATTTTTTTTAAATGTTAATGTATTAAAAAAACTCTAAAGTAATAATGAAAGCAGCAAAAAGGAGTACAGCGCACATCCATAGTTTTAACTATGCCTGATTTAAGGTAAACTTTCAGAGTATATATTGTGTAATATCTGTGTAATATTTTTTTAAAGTTTATTTTCACATTCTGCTGCACTTCACTTTGTAAATTACAAGATTACTGTAAACATTGATGGCACCTTATATATTTCTTATTTTAATCATTCCCCTTTAATAGTTAATAATTGATTATTTTTTGTGCATTGTATAGGTTATCATAAAACGTTTATTCCAATAAAGTAGTTTGAATTAAACCAACTACATACCGTACATTGTCAATCTTAGTATCCAATATTATTCATGCCAACTCATAAAACCAAACTCATAACAGTGATAACTTTTATTTCAAAACAAGTGTACAAATACAGATAATTACATACATCTGTACACACACACACACACACACACACACACACACACACACACACACACACACACACACACACACACACACACACACACACACACACACACACAC
Organism: Siphateles boraxobius; assembly: GCF_051911475.1. Classification (NCBI taxonomy): domain Eukaryota; kingdom Metazoa; phylum Chordata; class Actinopteri; order Cypriniformes; family Leuciscidae; genus Siphateles; species Siphateles boraxobius. The sequence continues at coordinate 898,497 of NW_027509210.1, read as the reverse complement.
ACACACACACACCTACTCAGCTTGAAATTCCCCTCCATCATTGAAAAAACAATCAACTGAGCAATAGCCCTCCACCTCCTTATCAGAATAAAATCCACGCAGGACTCCCCTTCTGCCATCACCCACACACCCAGGTGGGCAGTCCTTGTATAGTGCATCGCAGTGCAAGCACAGAGTTAACGAGTACGGCACCCGGAACTCTTGCTTGTATTGTCTGGAAAATGCACTCCAGTTCACAACACCTAATTTAGATAAAATACAGAACAAACTATATTGAATAATTTTAAAGAAAGGCATTAACATAGTACAGAGTCATACAAGGTATTTAAAAAAAAAAATTTTTTTAAACAAAGTTATTGGCTTCGTCTGTAAATTACCTAAGAGACATTTCTTAACAACATAAACTAGTTTAAAAAAAGTGTGTCAAAACAAACTTTAGTTTGGCTTGAGAAAGCCTATCCTGAAAGTTTGAAATAGTTTTAAAAGCTTGAAGTTTTAAAGGCAATACAGTCTATCAGACACAGACAGAGAGACAGATAGACATGGCAGATAGAGATAGATCGATAGAGAGACAGATAGATAGGAAGAACAGACAGATAGATGGATAGATCGCACAGACAGATAGAAATAGATGGACGGAAAGACAGACTTTCTCAAGTACCTTTTACAGTACTCACAACTTAGATTTAAAGAACTTACTGTCAAGCCATACAAAGTGGGCCTCTTCTCTGAATTTGGGCTTGCTGACAACGTCCTTGAAAACCTTGCACGTCATTGAAAGTCTCCAGAAAGCCACATCGCCGTCGTCTGTGACAACTCCCATCAGGATCCGCCAGAGGATGTCAGATGGCATCTGTCCAAAGTAGCCAAGAAACAGTCCAAAATGTAACTTTACATACGACTTATTAAAAAGGGTAACTGATAGATTGACAGGAGTTTATGATGTGCTTACCTTGGTCAAGTAATCAACAAGCAGGGGGGTTTCCATCACCTCTAAATTGGAGAGTAAGAATAAGAGTAGCATCATTTTAAAACCCTGTTATTTGTACTGTTCAAGAATTAAAGTGGGAACCAATACCTGCTCTTTCTACTCTCCTCTTTTTCCGGAGTTCTTTTCTTTCAGTGTCTGATCTTCAAATGTTTAAAATATAAAGTCTCATGAATTAAGTTTGTTCTTAATGACATCCCCAAGACCAGGATTGAAATCCACTTGTTAAGATTGATACATGTAAATAATTTATTAGCAATCTATAAACACTTATTTATTTTAAACTGCTACATTTATGTTCACAGATATGTTGGCAACATTTTACATACAGTACAACTTGATCTAACTTACTTCAAAGGATAGTTACTCAGCAGAAACATGCACCACCATCTTCTTATTGTTAGCATGTCACTCTGTAAAACATAGCACTGATTAGCTATTGCTAACTAAGGATTTCAAAAAAATTAAATAAAATAAAGGCTTACTTCATTGAAATCAAAACGCCCCTCCATTACAATGTAGAGAGCATACTACAATATGAATTAAAGCACATCAGATCAGACATTAAAGAAATGTACAGTATACTAAAATGTTTGTTAATACAACCAACAAAAAACTAAATGCAAAATCTTTCAGATGTAGGGCATTTATTATACTTTCTGGTATGACTTGAGTTACAACGACTTACCATCAACACAAACACTCCATAGTTATTGGAATTTTGTTGTCTGGGAATGTCCTGAGAATTAAATAATAATAAAAATAATAATTCTGATGAAGTTAATACATCAAAAGCTGGTAGGCCTGGTTGCTGGCTGCTTACTGTAATGTCGTCACAGCTGTACTCCCTCCATGGCCCAGGATTTACACGTTCTGCTAGTTGTCTGCGAAGTGTAATAAAAAAAAAGAAAGAAAGTTAAGACAAACTTATATGGGTGCTTGACAAAGCTAGACCTGAAAGTGTAAACCAATTTTGAAAGCTCTGATATTCTTACAGGGCCTAAAGCCAGACAGAACATTGAATACACACACAAAATATCTGAATGAATCCATCAAGCAAGAAAATGGAACCTAAAAGCAACACAAAATGGGGATATGGTTTAAAACAGAACTACCATAACCCCGAACTCATGAACTCTGAACATTTCATTCGTAAGACCTGTAACTGTTCATGAAACGGCAATCACTGAAGCCACGTCCATAGAGTGAATCAAGCCAAAAGATCTCCCTCTTTTTTGGCTTCATGATCTAAAACAGTGTAACTTTGACATAAACTGTCAAGTGCTAACACTTTGCTTTACATTTTCAATGTATGAAAAAACGAAGCAGAATTTTCTGATTATTTGAACATTAAAAATAATTATTTTGAGACCTACACAGATCATCCAATGATTTCCAGTCCAGGAAGGCAGCAGAATGAAGTCATGACTTGCTAGATTTTCCTTAATAAAACAACACAAAATTAGATATAACATTTAGAATTTAAATATTTTAAAAATGGCTTCATACTGCCTCAGTTACAAAACCTTACAATGATACTCACAGGAACATTAGACATTGGGTCAGCACACAAGGGTGGCAACCAAGTCACGGTCACATACGAATTAAAGACATGGACCATTATGTCCTGTTAAGTAAAAGTGCAACAATTGAAAAAGGAACCACATTCCTATTTTTACACACATCATGCATACAAAATATTTGATCAAAGTAATTATTTGCATTACCTGAAGGTCAGCAATATCCTTCAAAACTGAAAGACAGGCATTCAAAATCTGTTAACGTTAAAAGAAATGTATTTAAAATCTGTTAACATTCAGGGACATATTTATTAGACCCCATACTACTGTACCGTACTGTATGGGTTAAATGTTAAAATAGAGTATGTTTGCTGCTTCTCACTGTTGCTTCAACACAACGAAGGTATCCTAAAGCAAGGAAATCCTTCCTTGTGAGGACTGTGTTTCCAACAGAAGCCAAAAACTCCCTTGATGGTCTCGTCTCCATCAAGGCATAGTTTAGCTATAAAAAGGAAAGTGAAGACTACAATATGTATCTCTTTTTTGTTGTTGTCTTAAAACAATAATAGAAACCTAACAGTAATAAAAAAAAAGAAATAACCTGGTTCAGCTGGACTGTACTGGGTGACTGTTTCCAGCATACCTTGTTTGGTTGCACATGTCGCAAAGCAGTAATACCCACCGTGGAACACTTAAGGACTGAGGAGCACATAAAAGTGGGAATAAATTGATTAAAAAGACATCTGGTTTAACATCAAATTACAATTTATTTAAAAAAAAAACATGCTTACATTGGTCGTCTTTTTGTGTTTTGTCTCCTGAGGGTTTCTCATCAATTTGAACAGGTTCTGGAGGTGTGCCTTTAGATGGAATAAAAGTTGATGCATTATATACTTTTATATAAGGATTGAGGAGCACATAAAAGTGGGAATAAATTGATTTAAAAAAAAAAACCATCTGGTTTAACATCAAATTAAAAAGAAAAATTTAAGTACATCCTTACATTGGTCGTCTCTTTGTGTTTTGTCTCCAGAGGGTTTCTCGTCAATTTGAACAGGTTCTGGAGGTGTGCCTTTAGATAGAATAAAAGTTGATGCATTATATATGAAATAATGCTCTAACACAAAACATAGTAATAAGAGAAATCTTACCTACAATAACCTGACCATTATCATTCAATGTCAGCTGATCATTTGGTGACACAATTTTTCTGAGGTTTTCTTTCACACTTTCATTTTGTGATTTGTTGTAGAGGTGGATTATGTTGCGCATTAAGAACACATTTGCTGAAGGTGTGAGCATGTTCATGAAGTAATTATTCTTCCGCATGCAAGCAAAGAGTTGTTCAGCAGTTTGGGTATTTAACCATCCACTTAGTTGTGGGACTAAGTCAACTCTTCTGAGGACATCTTTTGGGTCTTTTGTGTTACACTCGTGAAAGCGGTCGTACAGAACATAATGCTCAGAAGACCCAGTTAAAGGATGGCAGGTGGGATCCTTTTCCACCTGTTTGACTTTTAACCAGGGCAAATTCACTGTGAACTTGCTATCTTTAGCCAGCTGAATATTTTCAGCGCTTGGCTCTGCAAGTCTGCCTTCATGAGGGCTAAAAGGTAAAGTCTCTGGGTCCCGGAGGTTAGTGTGTGTTGCTAGTCCTCTGGCAAAATCATATATCGACACATTAGGTAAGTGCTTCCATGACAAGAGCAAATCAGCAAAGTCTCTTGGAGACTCTGCTCTAATGTTAAATTTAATTGAGTAAACTACTCCACAGGGACAAGTAATTACTGCCCATCCACCTAAAAAAAGAAATAATTAGTATAATGTTCAATTAAGTGTTAGGTAGAACTTCAACTTTTAGAAATATAACTGTTGTTTGAAATGTTTCATGTTGTAAAGGCTTGTATCAAGCATACTGGACCCTTTATTGCTATCCATCTATTGTAATGAATACAACATTAAATCAATGATACATAATAATATTTATAATAATAATAACTTACCAGAAGCACCCCAGATTTGTTGGAACACTTTGTCATATGAGGAGCGGTTTTGCATCTCATCTCTTAACCTTAACACAAGGTCCATCTTAGATCCTTTCGACTCCAAACCACACTCTTTGCAGAGTTTCCATATGGCTTCAACCTACACCATCATTGACATAAATAAAAAGCATCGACTACTACTTTATTAAACAGTATTATCTAGGATCTCACCTTCATCTTGAAGAGCTCATCTCCAAGTCGTTCTTCAGTTATATGAAGATCAAGCATGTCACACGGCTTGGTTTTCTGAATTTTTGCAAATTCAGTGTTCAACACCATTTCAGATTTCCTTGTGTTGACACCAATCCATGGAGCCCAACAATCGTAACTTGGAGGAACTACGAAGGGGTTTTTCCTTCCACCTTGCATTTATAAAGTGTCTCCATATTAACAACCACATTGTGCAGCACACAAGTTAACAAGCAACACTATTAATAACAAAAACAATGAATCCACCATAATAATAATGAAAATAACAACTTACTTTGAAGAAATCCCCGTCCAACCATCTCTTGTGTCACTAGCTCCCAGAAGGACACACTGTTGGTGTCTCCCTTAAAGTCATCAGGGGGAGATTTTATTTCACTGACTGAAAAGACACAAATGGAATTCATGAGAAACACTAGCATAAAGATATAATTTCTAGGTGCTGTACAGTGAAGTAACTTAGAAGTCACACTGAATACTCCTTTTTTGTGGAGGTCCATGATTACCACTTTAGGGTAGTATCCACAGTTGATGCAGGAGTACATGTAATCATGGTTTGTCAGCGCTTCAAAGTGAATGTAAGCATGAAGCACAGTGTCATGGCTGGGAAATTTTGCATTTTCAGTGGCTTCAAGCAGGCTCAGGATTCTGCTAACAGCAGTGTGATTCTACAAGAACAAATCAAACATTTTAAAGGCAAATTCGCCTTTGGCTAAGCCCCGCCCCCCTTAGTTACTGTTGCTACGTCCGACAAACAAACTTCATCTGGGCTCTGGTATCAACATGGCTTATGCTGTGACAGCTCTCCCTGCTGAAATTTTATCAAACTTTTATAAAGCAGCAAATAAAGTGTCCGATAGAAGTAGGCAAAAGGGGCTGCAATATACGTTCGAAGGGTATATTCACGACATACAGGTGAAACGCAAGGAACAACAAGGCATCCAAATAGAGGGCAAAAGCATACCGGTCACAGTCAAAAAATGAACCACCGCATATCCTACTAATCGAGACGGAGGCTGGGACTAACAATATCAAGGAGCAACACTGTTCATGCAAAGCTGGGTAGGTCTATTCACTTCTATAATCGTTATTACAAAGCAAACGGACTACGCGAGTATAACGTATTTATTAGCAGCGTGTGCTAGAGACTTGTCAGGATTTGAATTCGGTTTGGGAAGGGAAAAAAACGGACACCCCCCTCCAACCTCTCTGGGAAACGCGTATCTGTGTTACAAATGCCCCAGGCACAACGTTTAACCATATTTTTGATAAAACTACGACGGTAATAGCCTTCCGAGACCAAAAATATGAGACGCCTGTGTTAAAGTCAATGGAGCGCTGTGAAAAAGTGTCGGACCTCTGTGGGAGCTCGTTCTTGGCTGCGCTGTGATTGGTCAATCTACATTCTAGGGTGTGGCTTAGCCAAAGGCGAATTGGAATCTTAAGGTTAAAGGATTTCAAATGCAATACATTTAATGTTTCTAATTTAAATAATTTATTTCAGCAGCATTATCAGTACTATAATGGGTAACATACCTGAATAGCATTACGAAGAATCATGCATAAATGCAAAGAAATCAGCAGGTGGTCATTAAAATTATGGATCCCATCTGTGAACTCTTGATAACGAAACATCATTCTGCAATTGATGCAGACTTTGTAGTAGGTGGAAATCCCTTAAAAGAGAGGGGTTTGCTTTTCAAACTGCAGTAACTACCAACATTGTTATTTTAAAAAAAATTGATTTTACTTACCTTCCACAACTCCTGTGAAGGTCAAAATCTTCGCTCTGGATGTTATGAGAATCGGCTCGCTTAGCATCTGATTCCCCTTGCATTGTGAGCAGAAAGTCTCCTGTGGAATTAGGCTGCGTGGGAATTCACACCTAGGTTGAAGGCCATTGATCAGTTCCTTTGGAAGGTCTGCAGGAAGTCTTTTTTCTTTTAGTAAATAAAATACCATTTTCTTTAAGCTTGCATCATTTGGTGGGTATTGTTGATCTTGTATATCTTCTGTTTGGTGCTGACAGCTCGGGACAGGATCAGTTCTTTCTGTGGCCCTTACTTTTCTAAAAAGGGACTTCTGAGTTTGAAATAAGTGCCACTTAGCAATTGATTTGTGCACACATGACTGTTTTGTCTTGTTACATGGGCAACTCCATGTGATTTTTTTGGAGTCAAACACAACAATCACTCTTCCAAGCCGGCTATAATAGGATGTTTTAGGTTCATACACTGAAATATATTTCTTGGAAGAGGGTCCAGCAATTGTCACCTCCACTGAGAGTGGCACACCTATAATACTTGCTGCCTTCTGCCTTTCAATACACTTCTTCTTTCTGTCTTCACCAAACCACTTTTGTTGCACCATCTCCATCAGTTCTTCTTCATTTAGAGTGTTAGTGTCATCAGTGCTCCGAGGACAGAAAGCCAAGGATTTTATATGGTTGCATTCAAATGCCTTCAAACCACTTCGAAATGCAAAGTCAGTGTTTGTGTTACACTGGTCTACCTCACACATGATTCTGTGGTTTGCCCCCCATGCCCTCTTCTGCACATGTATTGGCAGTGAAGGACCAAAGAAAGATTTTTGAACAGCAAAAATATCATTCTCACTGTCAATGCACTGGCTAAGGAAGTGTCGTTCATTTGTAATTGTTTGTTTCACATCTGTATGTTTTCTTTGAATGTGGAGGCGTAGGTTCTTCTTGTTAAGTTCAATTCCACAGTGAATACATTTCACTCTGATTCGTTTTGAACTACTTGGGACATGATCTTTAGGAGACACAGACGTGTCTGGTCCACTTGGTAAAGGCTGAGGTTGCAGTTGAAGTAGGGGTGCTGTCTGAGCAGACCCTGAGGGTTGAGGTGCATTACCAATCAGAACCGTTGGTGCTGCAGTTTTTTGCTGAGATTGAATCTTTTGTTTGCAATTTGAAAGGTGAATTTCTAATTGTGCTTTACGTAAAACAGTGGTGGAACAGTATAAGCAATGAAAATGTGAATTATCTCTGCACCTTAGGTTGCACCTGATGATAATGAAATCTGAAAATGTAAGCAAAACCATTGTAAGATGCAAATATAATAACAAAATAATATGTTGTATGGATGTTAAAGCACTACACACACCATCTTCCTGTATAGCTGTCTGCAGATGATGCTCCACATGTTTGACAACACTGTTAAAATCCTTTGGTTTGTAAACCCAGGTCTCACAGAATGGACAGTGATATTTGTCACAACATGAGCTGCATTGATTTATTTGAATGCTTTCACCTTTTTTAAGGACACTAACATGCATCTAGAAAAGAACATCAACAATCAAGTTAAGGTTTGCTTCTATATCTGACATTTACAGGGTTTCTGCCACATGAGGGTCAATTTAAGATTTCCTTTAATACCTTTTTAAGAGTAAAGAAAATTTATTGAATAAATCTAAGGGAACTCACTACATTAATATGCTATCTAAATAATAAAAACAACTAAGGATAATCACAATGAATTTTATTTTAGCAAAATACAATGTTCAATAACTAACAGTACATTTACTACATTCAGGAATGTAATTTTAACAGTATGATCTGATACTGAACAACAATTATTTTGCAATGGATGCAACAATCAACTACATGAATTAATTAATTTAAGTATTTCTGCTCTATTTGAAAACATCTTTCAAGGCTTAATTTGTTTAAAGGCGAATTAGGCTATGACTTCTACATATCATTTTAAGACTCGCTGAAACCCGGTCATTTTGATTATATGACATCATAAAACATATCATAACTTTTTATTTTTAAATCTAAAACATTTATGACGCGCTCTATGGCATCTCTTACAATTAAAAGTCGTTAACACAAAAGCACAATTGTTAAAACAGCATAAATAATGCTTATTGACTTACTGCTATCGACTCCATCGCCGGAATTGATTGTAACGAATTGCGCGTGCGCACTTGCGTATACTTTGCGCGTGCGCAGATGCGTATACTTTGCGCATGCGTGGTAACACATACGTGACGTACATTCGTGACGTACCTACGTGACGTCACTGCGCTACAGTCTGCAGCGAGGGGTATCTCGATCATTCATTTAGTTCGTTATTAAATAAGAGATCTAGCGCTAAAATCTGTTGTTTTTGAAATCAAGCTGAGCGCTCGTGTCCGCTGCTATCAGTTGCATGGACGACGCGCTGTGCGAGTTGCGCAATCTTCACTCGGACGCGCGTTTCAATCTATCACCGTTGCGAAGACTCTCTATTCATTCAGGTGAAATCACAGAATAAAATGCACACAAACTTGTCCCTGCTTGATATAGACTGTAACCACTGATGAACATAGGCTATTCAGTTTTGATGAGAGAAAAAAAAAAACTGTACGAGTGCGCGGATTAGAGATGTTCCTGATTCACCATCGTCTGCCTGGGCCTGGCCATATTTGAAACGTCTCACTCAATCGTTCGTTGTTTATGTCTATATTACAGCCGTTTTAGGCGTGCGCTTTATTTGAAATGCAGCATGCGATGTTGTTTCATAACTTTCAAACGGTAGAGCCTGTTCCCTTATATTTATAGCCTAACATAGCCAAAGATCGGTGTATTTTTGCTTTATACATTTTAGGCTTATTCTCAAATTCAGATTGTGTTAGGGGGGCGGGATTATTAGGCAATTTTAATCGGACAATTTGACCGGAGAGATTTAATTTAGTCGGACATTTCATTTTTTTCCCGGCCAATGTCCGGTAATTACCGGACAACGGAAACCCTGCTCTGGAGGACAGTATCAGTATTAACAATGATCAATTGTGCAGTTCTGTCACCAACACTCAATCATTACAGAATATTATGAACTGAATTATAGAGGACACAAAAAGTGGTCCACATCCTCTCAAGCACTTCTTCCAAAACCATCGTCAAACTATCAGCTTAAATACACATCCAGGAACTGCTACAGGACAAATAAACTTAAAATAAGAAAAACAACGAAGGTTAATCTGAGAGACACACAAGAGTAAAGACTCAAAACTCCAAAACTATAGCAAGGAGAGTCAAAGAGAAGATATTGTTTGATAGAAAACCTTTTAAAATTTTAGAAGAAATAATTAATTTCATTTGGACATTCTCATGCTTAGAATTATAATTTTATATTTCTTATTTGACATGCAATAACTCTGGAAGGAAATACGGTAGTAGGACATTTCTTTTTTTGGTGATGTTCCCTAAACCACTTTCACACAGAGATTCCGTAAAATACACGGATAAAGTGACCTGGGATTTGACCCGGGTTCGTTTGACTTTGTTTCATTCACACATTGATTTTCCAGAATCAGAGAGTGCGTTCACACACAACCATAAACAGTAAAAGAAATGGACACAGCGACCCCCTTGATTTCAACAGAGAAACGTGAAGCCCATTAGAAGCACTCACTTCCTGATGGCTGAGCGACTGCGCAGGCTCAAACTGAGCTTGACGACGTAGATGTGACGTGAGCGACCTGTCTGACTGTTGTAAATCTTCTAGTAGCTGTGCCACATACCGAATTATTTCCAATTCCTCAAAAACGTTGTTAAAATATTTTGTCCTGTTGCTTTTATGGACTCTCTATCTATTAGAGGTGTGAACCTACACTGGTCTCACGGTTCGGTTCGGTTACGATTATCATGTCATCGATTCGGTTCAATTCGATATTGCGATATTGAAGTCGCAGTGACAAAAACAGAGACATTCCAGTTTAAGTTTCATGGGACTAAAGCCTGTTTATGCCATTAAGAAAATGAAATTCTGTCAAATCAATTTTGTTTTAAAGAAATGTGCATTTAAAAGCAGCGCTCATTCATCAGTGTATAATGTTACCCTGCGCATCAACCGTCACCGAGTCCGCTGTTGAAGACGATCATCCATTTATAATCATGCGTAACAACACAATTGTAATTTGACCATCGGGTGCGGAAGGGTTGCCATCTGTCTCGGTTTGTCCCGATTTATCTTTTACTAACCTGTCCCGGGAAATGTATCCACTCTCCCGAAAGGCTACGTAAATGTATGTTCAAACCGTGTAGCGCGCGCACAGCAGAGAGGGAGAGAGCGAGACCTTGCGTGTGTGTGCCTCAAGGAGCGCGTGTAACTTGCATGCGCATGTAATGTACGTATGTAAATGTATGTAAGAAAGAATGTTTAATTCGCACTCGCGTCTCGCCTCCCTCTGCCAGTGTATGCTACCGGCTACCGCGACAAAGCACATGCGAGATGAAATGACGTCAGAAAAGCGTCAGTACATTATAACCGGTTATGGTCTATTACTGAACCGAAACCGAATCGTCCTCGTCTGCATCGCGGTGCATCGTAGAAACGATTAATTTCGACACCCCTACTATCTATGGGCTTCTCCCTTGACTTTATGCCTCTATGTCCCCCCGTTTGCCTCATAGACAGTAAAAGATTGCCTCCGAGCTTCTCCTCCTGTCTATACGGTAATGTCTCTACTGTGCGACAGAGAGTCGCGTGGTTATGACGCAATCGTTAGCCTATTTTTACAAAAACGTCTTCTACGAGGCCATAACGTAAGATACAAAGTAATGGAGCCTTTTATACATTGTCGTGTTTCTTTAGAAATAAATAATGGACAAATTAAGTCTTTTGACGCCACAGATGTAAAGTTATTCGCTGTCAAAGTGACGCCAAAATGAATGGGAGTCAATGGAATGCTAACAGCAGGTGAAGTTCTGCTACAATGGCGGCTCCCGCGAGGCTTCAGTTCCCTTTCGAACGGTCACTTCGTATTGCGTAGCTATACGCAGTGGGGAAACTCCTTTTCCTCGATTTACTGAAGCCTTTATGTAAAGCGCATTTGCAGCTGCACAGCTAGAACATGAGCGTCTGGCTCGCTCATAGGCTGCGCTGCGGCAACTGCACATCCAATGGCGCAGGCGCCTCTGACGTGCAACCAATGAGATCACTCTGCGTCATACACGTCAGAGCCCGCCAAGGGGGCGTGACCTCAGTCTATAATAGCCCCCGAATTCGCCATTATAGCAGATTTTACTCCTTCAGCGACAAACTTCACGTCTCTGACCATTTATTGAGCCTTCGCCGTCGAACAAGCCTTCAGCCTGAGCCAGCTACAGTTCAGCAGACGACACATTTCACCGTGTTTCTCCTGACGCCGTCTCTCCTGTGGCTATCCGGCGATATCCTTTTCATTGCTCTTTGTATATTGTATTATTTGTACGAGCGTTGTTCAAATGCATCGTGTTAAGACCTGCGCCACGTGCGGATGCAAGCTGCACGAGGCGGACGAACACGCTAGCTGCATTCCATGCCTGGGACTTCACCACGCGGAGAATGCACTGTCTGCCGGCGGATGTGCGGCCTGCGAGAGCATGCCTATCTCCGTGCTGCGAACTCGGCTAGCCCTCTCCCGTGACGGCGACGCCGCCTCTCCCGCGCTTCCTTTTCCGGCCCTACTTCAGCCAAGGAAGAAGAAGCGCCGCAGCCAACGGCAGCCGGAGAACATGGATGTTAGTGAACGCACGCCGGCCTCGTCCCCGCGTGCCTCACTCTCTCCAACCCGTTCATCTCCGGTCCTGTTCGAGGGAGATCAGCGCCCCCCCCCCACGTGGCGGGCCTTGTCTCCTTCGGCGGGCCTAGCGAGCACGACGACAGCCTGTCTATCGCTGCGTCTGAGGAAGAATGGCCGGGCTCTTTCGACCCCGTCATGGCTTCCCAGCCAACGCCCAACGCCAAAGCTACCAGGACTAACTCCGACGCGGAAATGCTTCGGATCCTGACGCAGGCCGTAGCGGACCTCGAGCTCGAGTGGGCCGCGCCCGCTGAACCCCCTCGAAGTCGGCTGGATGGCTGGTTTCTGCCAGGCCACCAACAGGCCCCTCGTCACAAGCCAGCGCCATTTTTTCCTGAGGTACACGAGGAGCTTACCAAGGCCTGGCGCACTCCTTATTCTACACGAGGCCCCGCAGTTTTCGAGACGCTCTCCTCCGTGGACGGAGCAGCGGAAAAAGGCTATGAGTCGTTGCCGCCCCTCGAAGAGGCGTTGGCCGCTCATCTCTGCCCGAACACAGCTGCTAGCTGGCGGACTAGAGCTGTGCATCCCAACAAGCCGTGCCGTAGCACTTCAGCCCTCGCCGGACGCGCGTATTCCGCCTCTGGTCAGGCTGCATCGGCCCTGCACACGATGGCCGTGCTGCAGGTTTACCAGGCCAAACTCCTCCGGTCTATGGACGAGGCTGGCCCGGACCCTGAGGCTTTTCGGGACCTTCGGAGCGCCACAGACCTGGCCCTGAGAGCTACTAAGGCCACAGCGCAGGCTATCGGGAGGAATATGGCGAGTTTGGTCGTGCTCGAGCGCCACCTCTGGCTTACCCTCACTGACATTAAGGACGCGGAGAGAACAAAGTTCCTCGACGCCCCAGTATCCAGCACCGGCCTCTTCGGCCCGGCAGTGAAGGGGTTCTCAGAAAGATACACCGAGGCACAGAAAGCGTCCCAGGCCATGCGTCACTTCCTGCCTAAGCGCTCTAGCTCGGCGTCGAGTGCTCACAAGCTAGCCCCGCCGACGCCTCGGCCAACAAAGCCCACGAAGCAGGCCTCTCAGCCCCGCCCTGCGGCTGATGCCCAGCGCCAGCCGAGAGCAACCAAACTGGCAAGCTATCCCCGGTGTGTCGAGTTGGGTCATAAACACTATAAAGCGAGGTTACTCGCTCCAATTCGCTCGCAGACCCCCGAAATTTCAGGCGGTTCTCGAGACTTCGGTGAGAAGCAACGTGGGTCACGTGCTTCGCACCGAAGTACAGAATCTATTAGCAAAAGGGGCGATAGAATTAGTCCCCCCCGCGCTAAAACACATGGGTTTTTACAGCCGCTATTTTCTGATTCCGAAAAAAGACGGCGGTCTCAGACCCATTCTAGATTTGAGACATTTGAACAAAGCTCTCATGAGACGGCCGTTCAAAATGTTAACTATCAAACATATCCTCGCGCAAGTGCGCACGGGGGATTGGTTTGTCACAATGGATCTGAAAGACGCTTACTTTCACATTCAGATAAACCCTCGTCACAGGCCATTCTTGAGATTCGCCTTCGAGGGCCAAGCTTATCAATACACCGTTCTGCCGTTCGGTCTATCGTTAGCACCCCGTACATTCACGAAGTGTGTGGATGCAGCGCTTTCTCCTCTGAGACATCAGGGAGTGCGTGTGTTAAATTATCTCGACGACTGGCTGGTGCTGGCACAGTCGAGAACCGAGCTATTAGCTCACAGGGATTTGATTCTCAGCCATCTAAAATGCCTGGGTTTCACAATCAATGTTTCAAAAAGCAAACTAACCCCCAGCCAGAGTGTGATCTTTCTGGGTACAGTTTTAGACTCGAGAGCGATGACAGCGCGACTCACACCAGAGAGCGCGCTCTCAGTGCGAGCGCTTACAGGCACTTTCAGAGCGCGCGAGCACGCGCCACTGAAGAAATTTCAGAAACTGCTTGGTCTCATGGCAGCAGCATCGCCAGTACTCCGCTTGGGATTACTGCGCATGCGCCCGCTGCAGCATTGGCTGAAACGGCGTGTGCCAACTCACGCATGGCAGTCAGGCAACTTGCGCGTTATGGTAAATCACGGTTGTTTAAGAACCCTGATTCCCTGGCGAGCGCAGAACTGGTACCACGAGGGGGTGACAATGGGAACAATTTCCAGAAGGAAAATGGTTCTTACAGATGCGTCCAACCTGGGTTGGGGAGCGCTGCACGAGGGCATGCCTGCATCCGGCCTCTGGTCGAGCACGGAGCAGAGCTTACATATCAACTGTCTGGAGATGAAAGCAGTTGGATTGGCCCTGAAAGCATTTCTGTCGAACCTCAGGGGTCACCACGTTTTAGTCCGCACAGACAATATATCAGTGGTGGCCTACATAAATCGCCAGGGGGGCATCAGGTCAGGAAACCTGCATGCGATGGCGAGAGACCTCCTCTTATGGGCACAAACCAACCTGAGCTCTCTGAGAGCAGCGCATATACCGGGCATCCAGAATGTGGGCGCGGATATGCTTTCACGGGGCAACACTCCCCTCGGCGAGTGGTCCCTGAACCCACAGACGGTCAGTCTGATATGGAAGGTGTTCGGCGAGGCCGAAGTCGACCTGTTCGCCTCGAGAATCAACACCCACTGCAAATTGTTCTTCTCGAAGGACAGGGACGCGCTGGCCCATGTCTGGCCCAACCGTCCCCTTTATGCCTTTCCCCCCGTCTCGATGATTCCACAAGTCATCAAACGGGTCAGAGAGAGCGGGTGCCCAGTCCTTCTGGTGGCCCCTCTCTGGAAATTTATGGGCCCCCCATGTGTGGCCCCTCAACGGGTACCCAAAGACCTTCCTGAGAAGGTCTTAAGCATTATATCTGAAGCCAGGGCCCCGTCGACTCGGCGCCTTTACGCTTCGAAATGGTCGGGTTTTTCCAGCTGGTGCTCGAAAAATCAGGCTGACCCAGAGTCATGTGAGATATCTGTAGTTCTCTCATTCTTACAGGAGCTGCTGGATGCGGGTCGCTCCCCATCCACGCTCAAAGTGTATGTGGCAGCCATAGCAGCACATCATGTTCTGGTGGCTGGCCAGTCACTAGGAAGAAACGACCTGGTCGTCAGATTCCTTAAAGGTGCTAGGAGAATGAACCCCTCCAGACCTCCATCTGTGCCATCTTGGGACCTCTCCACGGTCCTGGGGGCTCTGAAAGGTCCACCTTTCGAACCGCTCCAATCGGTTGATCTAAAACCCCTCTCGCTGAAGACCGCTCTCCTTATGGCTTTGGCATCTATCAAGCGAGTGGGAGATCTGCAGGCACTCTCTGTGAGCCCTGCATGTTTGGAGTGGGGTCCAGATGACTCCAGAGTCGTCCTCAAGCCCAGACATGGTTACGTTCCTAAAGTGCTCTCAACACCGTTCAGAGCACAGGTGGTGACGTTATCAGCCCTCCCTCCTTCTGCAGAGGATGGAGAGGTTAATCTTCTCTGCCCTGTCAGAGCGCTGAGAATCTATCTGGAGCGTTCTGCGTCTTTTAGACAATCAGAACAGCTTTTTGTCTGCTTTGGTGGTAGATCCAAGGGGGATCCAGTCACTAAGCAAAGACTGTCTAGATGGATAGTGGATGCTATTTCTATGGCTTATACCGCAGCGGGTCAAGTTTGCCCTATAGGCGTCAAGGCCCATTCAACCAGAGGTATGGCCTCGTCATGGGCTTGGTCATCTGGCATTCCCATTAGTGATATTTGTGATGCGGCCGGCTGGTCCTCGCCTTCCACATTTATGAGTTTTTATAATATGGAAGTGCCTTCCCTGCAGGCGAAGGTGCTTTCGGTATGATTAAGACCCGTTGGTGGCCGGTCTTGTCATATATTACTGTGCACAATCACATTCACATATATACATGAAACCCGCTGCTGGCCGGTTGTAGTTCATACATAAACCCGCTGTGGCTGGTTATATTTATATATATATAAACCCGCTTTTGGCCGGTTATATGACATATATAAAACCCGCTTTGGCCGGTTATATGACATATATAAATTCCATACATATATAAAACCCGCTTCGGCCGGTTATATTCCATAACAGATATCAACCCGCTTTAGCTGGTTAAGATTTCATATATAAACCCACTTGACTGGGTATATGTTCGTATACTAACAACCCCGACAGAGTCTGGGTTCATTGGTGTAGTATATTGGGTATTTCTACTGATGTATACTACTGAGACCTGACGGTGTCTGGTCTATTTTTACATAAATTATGCGGTTATGGCTTGTTCTGTACGCTCAGGGGTCCTGAGTTGCAGTGACAGCCAGTTACTCAGTGCGGCGTTTTGCATGGCGTCCCCACTGCGTATAGCTACGCAATACGAAGTGACCGTTCGAAAGGGAACTACTCGGTTACTCACGTAACCTCAGTTCCCTAAGTTAGGGAACGAGTATTGCGTAGCCAGCCGCACTATGGTAACATGGCAAGTTGTCGCTTCAGTCGTTAAACCTGCTATAATGGCGAATTCGGGGGCTATTATAGACTGAGGTCACGCCCCCTTGGCGGGCTCTGACGTGTATGACGCAGAGTGATCTCATTGGTTGCACGTCAGAGGCGCCTGCGCCATTGGATGTGCAGTTGCCGCAGCGCAGCCTATGAGCGAGCCAGACGCTCATGTTCTAGCTGTGCAGCTGCAAATGCGCTTTACATAAAGGCTTCAGTAAATCGAGGAAAAGGAGTTTCCCCACTGCGTATAGCTACGCAATACGAAGTGACCGTTCGAAAGGGAACTGAAGCCTCGCGGGAGCCGCCATTGCGGGAGCTAGCCGAGTTCGCAGCACGGAGATAGGCATGCTCTCGCAGGCCGCACATCCGCCGGCAGACAGTGCATTCTCCGCGTGGTGAAGTCCCAGGCATGGAATGCAGCTAGCGTGTTCGTCCGCCTCGTGCAGCTTGCATCCGCACGTGGCGCAGGTCTTAACACGATGCATTTGAACAACGCTCGTACAAATAATACAATATACAAAGAGCAATGAAAAGGATATCGCCGGATAGCCACAGGAGAGACGGCGTCAGGAGAAACACGGTGAAATGTGTCGTCTGCTGAACTGTAGCTGGCTCAGGCTGAAGGCTTGTTCGACGGCGAAGGCTCAATAAATGGTCAGAGACGTGAAGTTTGTCGCTGAAGGAGTAAAATCTGCTATAATGGCGAATTCGGGGGCTATTATAGACTGAGGTCACGCCCCCTTGGCGGGCTCTGACGTGTATGACGCAGAGTGATCTCATTGGTTGCACGTCAGAGGCGCCTGTGCCATTGGATGTGCAGTTGCCGCAGCGCAGCCTATGAGCGAGCCAGACGCTCATGTTCTAGCTGTGCAGCTGCAAATGCGCTTTACATAAAGGCTTCAGTAAATCGAGGAAAAGGAGTTTCCCCACTGCGTATAGCTACGCAATACGAAGTGACCGTTCGAAAGGGAACTACAATTTACCTCAACAACGACATAATGAACGACACTCGTCTCATTCGTGGAGGTGGAGAAACAAGTTCTTTGTGACATGCAAGATTTATTGTATTAAAATTTAAATGCAAAAGAAAAGGCATGAGAGTCGGCTGTTTTTGTAAATTTTAAGTTTTAATTTAAAATGTTTGCGATTTTAATATAAGTAGGCTACATGGTTAAATATTTCACCACTTGCTTGAGCAACTTAATACGTATAGAAGTAATGCATGGAAGTACAGGCCTATGTTGTTTAAATTGTGTTTAAACGTGCATACGTCCATTTAAGTTTGTATACAAAGAGAATCGCAATGCTGACAACTTTTTTTTTTTTTTATAAAAGTTGCTGCATAACTTCTGGATTTGAAATAAAAATAGTGAGTAGCCTATGTGTTTGTGGTACAGCCGCGGATCAGTTACGCACTGCACTGCAAACGCAGCATATGTGAAAGCACTATAGCGCGTGCTGCTCCTGTACCGCATACGCACTGCACACGGAGTATGTGTGAAACGGGCGTAGCTCTTGCGACCCGAAAGAACGCAGCCTGCATACTAGGTCGGAGGGAAAACGGAAGTGAAAGGAAATCTCCGCGGTTTTAAAGGGGCCGTGAGCTTAACTCCCGCCCAGCTCCATCCACCCACACAGAATGGACCCCCCCCCCCCCCCCCCCCCAAAAAAAAGGGTCACCCCATTACATATATTTACCTTTTTTTAAATAATCCATTGAACCTGCTCAGAAATGATGAGCGTGAACTCAAATGAGCAGTTGCACGCACATGCCCGGGAAACTCATGAATAGTCATATAGGCTCCGCCCACTGCCTCACAGATGCACAACTCACGTCTGCTCCACATTTCACATAGACCAGTGGTGCAAAAGGGAGAGCGCGCGAAACTTGTCACTTGAAAGCGAAAAACAGTGTTTGAGACTTGTCGCAGCAGATTCAAGCAGTTGTAGTTGTGTACTTGTGTTTGTGCTAGAAAAATATATAAGACATTTGTGAGAAAATATTCTACAAGTGTGCAACTCTCATTGGATGAATTCACACACTGATTTGCGGATGAGCAAAATTTCTCAATGACTTCACATTTTTTGATGCGGGTGTGTAAATGCGTTGTGCACTATATTCACTGCAGCAACTGTAGCAAAAATGCAAGCGCACGAGTTTATTAATGTGTGATTTGTAGAATAGGATTTGTGCACCTGCATTTACGAATTTGAGAAGGTGTAACTATTGTGTTGTGTTTGTGGAAGAGAAAAGAAGTCTACAAGTTTGCAACTCTTAAAACATTTCTCTCTGTGACTTCAAATTTACTGATACACATGTGTGTCTATTCTCTACAACTACAAATTTCACTGTCACAGGCGTTCAGTAGATTTGCACCAAAAGTACCTTCATAAATACCACCTGCTGTGGAAGTGCATTCTTCAAGCATCAATTCAAATCAAGATATGCAGTCTTCCTCTAATATGCTACGGTAGGCTACATTTCACATGAGAGGGGGGGGGGGGGGGGTCAACATCGTAATGGTTTATATACTGTACAAACTGTAGTATAAAAACAAGCAATAACACACACAGACAGACAGTGAAGATGTTTGGCCTGATAAGAAGGAATCCCCCACCACCAAACACACTCTAGGGTTGGGTAATACCTACAGCAGGGCTGTTCAACTGGCTGTTCAACCTCCGAGTGACCCAGCCCACCGTCCCGCCAAAAACACACATTCCTATGTAAATTCATAAAGTAGTACAGACCATGTAGCCTAGCAACACGCAAACAATGCAGACTCTGAATCCGTGAAGGACTGTATGCTGGCAGTCGTGGATGAGGTGATAAATGACGAAAAAATTAAAACGAGCGTGGCATCTGCTATAAAAAACGTACCCCTGTCAGATATTTCCAACATTCGTATAGCAAATTAGCTCTATGAAATATTAATAATCAATCATAACTGGTAATAATAATAATTATGGATATTTGGATCAGTTAATCGGGTTAACTTGATGTAGCTACATTAACATTACAACCAATTACTCAGTTCATACCGTGAACACTCAGTATTGGTTATTAATTAATTAATAGAAATGTACATTTCCGGGGCATGGGAAATGTCTTTCTTACTAAGTACTACTAAGAGCAAATAGTCAAGATCTATGATTATTGACTTCCAGATATGAGCTTGAGACACTGACAACTTTACGTGTGACATGAAGACGATTTTATTAACTAGACTAAACATTTAAACTACTCTAACATACACATACATAGGCTACATGCATACAGTTTCCCAAGGGAAAGAGAGATGAAGCAGAATGCAGGAAAGCAAGAAGTTATAGTTTGAAGTTCAGCAGATCAACAGCCTTCAAACCATCAGTTTAGTTCTGACACACCCTTCTTTAAAAGGGGTAAGTATACTTAATATATCGAATAATGAGACTAAGTTTGATACTTGCATGTCTCGCCCATTTGAGGCGAGACACGGCAGGCAAAAACATAGTTTTTTTTTCACTGGTCAATTTTGAGATTTTGGGATATTTGTCTTCAATAACATGTCTTCTTTCAGACTTGTGGTGAAAAAAAGTCCGAAATACACATTTAGGTCTTTATTTTACTACACTTTGTCTGTTCGTGTCTGTAGATTTCTCATAAATTCATCAAAAGTTGTCGTTATAAAGCATCCCTCTGCTCCGCGATCTGCACCCTGTCATCACACACACCGTTAGAAAGCTCTCTCTCTCGTGTACAACATTGTCTGAACCAAATACGGTCATTCCCTTTTTATCAGCAACCAATCGTGAAAGTAAAACGGGGGATTTTAAATCTTTAAAGCCCGTTTTCTCAAAATGACTGTTCTCTCTCACTCCAAGTCCGAAATCTCCACTGCAGTACCTACTGTATATACACCAAACTTTCCAGTCTTGTACCTAGTTATATTATGAGGACATTTACAGAGGGAAAATTATTGTAAATATATTATTCCTAGCTAGATTTATGTAACATTTTATTTAAAAAAACATGGCGAAAATAATTTTTAAGGCTATTGGCAGTATATTCTACATTTACATTTAGCTGACGCTTTTATCCAAAGCGACTTACAATTGCTATATTTCAGAGGTCGCACGCCTCTGGAGCAATTAGGGGTTAAGTGTCTTGCTCAGGGACACATTGGTGTCTCACAGTGGATTCGAACCCGGGTCTCTCACATCAAAGGCATGTGTCTTATCCACCGCGCCATCACCACCCCAATACTGAAATTGCTTCTACATTTACATTACATTTACATTTATTCATGTAGCTGACGCTTTTATCCAAAGCGACTTACAATTGCTATATTTCAGAGGTCGCACACCTCTGGAGCAATTAGGGGTTAAGTGTCTTGCTCAGGGACACATTGGTGTCTCACAGTGGATTCGAACCCGGGTCTCTCACACCAAAGGCATGTGTCTTATCCACTGCGCCATCACCACCCCTTTTCACAAGATTAGTCCTCTTAGCCTACTCTCTTGGTACTCGCTGAGAAGTCCTGATGTGAAGATGATGCTGAACTAGAAGTCCCTCAAGGACTCCCAAGCTTGTGCCAGGCTGCAGCCTTGTCTTTCCATTCACCAAAGTTCTCTGACTTCAACTGGTTCTCTCTCATCAAGACCACACCAGCAAAGATCAACTGGAGCCTCAACAAATTTTTTTAGATATTCTGATTTACAGGATAACAAAACTAGTTATCCTTCTAAATCCATTTTTTCCCCATCTAATATGTGAACACAATGAAAACATTTTTTTTAACCTGGCTTTATCCAATATTCATATTTCATTTTTTTAAATATATGCAAATTAGCGCATATTTAATTAGATCATGCCTCATTTGCATATTTAAACATTAACTTACAGAAAACTTGTAATACATTTTTTTCTCATCTTAATGCAGGTAATCAACTGGCAAAGTTTCATGGTGATATCTGCTAGTTAAAAAAATTACCCTATTAATCTGTAGTGTCTCGTCTTAAATTAAACTGTCCGGATGCAATTTGTTGAGGCTCCAGTTGATCTTTGCTGGTGTGGTCTTGATGAGAGAGAACCAGTTGAAGTCAGAGGATCTTTGGTGAATGGAAAGACAAGGCTGCAGCCTGGCACAAGCTTGGGAGTCCTTGAGGGACTTCTAGTTCAGCATCATCTTCACATCAGGACTTCTCAGCGAGTAACAAGAGAGTAGGAGAGCAAGAGGCTCAGAGAGCTAAGAGAGGGCTAAGAGGACAAGAGCAAGAGAGCGCAAGAATAGGACTAATCTTGTGATCAGGGATTTTTAAAGCATGAAGATGTCACACACTCTGGAGGTGTTTGAGCCAATAGGAATTGGTCGCTTTGTCACATGGTTATATACAGTATATAGAATATATAGGATTAAAAGGGTTCATTTCTCCTTCTCAGCAAGAACGAAGTCCATGCACATTTTTAGGGTCGTAAAACGTATCAGTCTTGTAACAGGACACCGAGTTCTGCCAGTGTGTTAGCTTGATTTGGGGGACGTTTCACAGACCTTTGTTGGGATAGTGAGTTTGCTGGATTATTCATTAAATATAATGGATAATATGTGCGTGTCTGATCGGTCCAGATGCTACATAAGATCATAAACACAGATAAAACCAAAAAGAATCAATAAACTCCAGTATAATCTGTTCATGCCACACTGCATGCTGGGTACCTTCATATACACTGTAGAAATACTGTATGATGTTTGTTTACAGTAAATCATGTTTTCCAATACTGTACACTCAGTCAAACTTTTTTAGAGCAGTTAGATACAAGAAAAGTCCTACTGTGAATATACTGTAATTTCACACTAAAATGTTTAACAGTGTGTGTGTAGGAAGAGAAGAGACAGAAGGAGCAGCAGGAAAAACATTCAAGGCCTTAGCTCAGGCTGTGTGTGTGTTTGTGAGTGTGTGTGTTTGTGTGTTTGTGTGTGTGTGTTTGTGTGTGTGTGGGGGGGTGTGTGTTGTGGGGGGGGGGGTGTCACACGATTTTACCTGCACAAATAAAGAGAAGAGACAGGGAGTGTGTGTGTGTGTGTGTGTGTGTGTGTGTGTGTGTGTGTGTGTGTGTGTGTGTGTCTGTGTGTGTGTGTGTGTGTGTGTGTGTGTGTGTGTGTGTGTGTGTGTGTGTGTGTGTGTTTGTGTGTGTGTGTGTGTGTGTGTGTGTGTGTGTGTGTGTGTGTGTGTGTGTGTGTGTGTGTGTGTGTGTGTGTGTGTGTGTGTGTGTCAGCAATACAATTTTAAAACAGGAGAAATTAAAGATGGTCTAAGCAACTTTCTTTTTGCATACCATTTATAAAACGTCCCTATTACCTGAGAAATATCTCTGAAATATCTAAGATATGCAAAACTATGAAAGTTAACGATTGACTGAAATCATGTTAGCCCTTGACTGTAGGAGCACATCTGATCTCTTCTGGAAGCTGTGGTAAGCGATTTGGTTCTTTCTCATTATTTGGCTCATTGGGAGCATGTACAGGTTGAATAGCACTGGTGCAAGAATTGAGCCTTGAGGGACTCCGCATGTCATAGATGTTAACTCAGACTTATGATCTCCAATACTCACATAATAACCTCTCCCTACCAAGTATGACCTGAACCATTTTAGGACTATCCCAGAAAGCCCGACCCAGTTTTCCAGCCTGTCAAGAAGTATGTTATGATCGACAGTGTCAAATTCAGCACTGAGGTCGAGTAGTACCAGCACTGATAATTTGCCTGTATCAGTATTTAAGCGAATATCGTTTATTATCTTTATGAGCGCTGTCTCTGTGCTGTGATGCGGTCGGAAACCAGATTGAAAATTGTCAAAGTATCCATTCGAGCTTAATAATTTGTTCAGCTGATTGGAGACAACTTTTTCAATGATCTTGCCTATGAAAGGAAGATTTGAGATCGGTCTATAGTTGTTTAATATGGTCTTATCCAGATTGCTCTTTTTCAGGAGGGGCTTGACAACTGCAGTTTTCAGGAAGTTCGGAAAACTCCCAGAGAGAAGTGAGGCATTTACCACTTCTAGGAGATCTGCTTCTAAGCTGTGTAACACATTTTTGAAAAAAGATGTGGGAAGTGCGTCAAGGGCGCAGGTTGATGTTTTTAGGTGCTGTACGGTTTCTTCCAAAATGTTACCATCAATTTCTTCAAAATCAGACATAGTGGCTACTTTCTCAGGCTGTTGTCTGATCTGTCTGACCCCAGCGCAACTCAAGGATGAGCTGATCACCTTTCTGATATTATTGATTTTCTCAGAGAAGAAAGAAGCAAACTCACTGCACTTGCTCTCTGAGAGCATTTCACTGGGAATCTGGCTTGGGGGGTTTGTCAGTCTCTCTACAGTAGCAAAAAGAGTGCGTGTGTTGTTTATATTGCTGTTTATATTATTCGAGAAGAAAGTCTGTCAAGCTTTGCCTAGTTCCTTATTGAAAGCATGGATGCTGTCTTTGTAGATGTTATAATGGACTACAAGTTTTGTCTTCCGCCACATGCGCTCTGCTTTTCTGCATTGTCTTTTCATATTTTGCACTGCTGTTGAGTTTCTCCAAGGTGCTTTTTGTCTGCCATTCTTCTTCCTGACTTTCACAGGAGCAATATCATCAATTACACTCTTAACTTTTGAGTTAAAAGAATCAAGGAGAAAATCAACAGAGTCAGCAGATATGCTTGGTGTTAAAGATATAGCCTTCATAAACAGTGCACTAGTGTTCTCATTTAAGCATCTCTTCTTGACAGACACAGATCTAGCTGCAATGGCAGGAGAGATCAATATATCAAAGAAAATACTAAAATGATCAGACAGTGCTACTGTCACAGTTTGACTCTTTGTTTCCCCCTTTTCTTCAGTGTTTTGGTTTAGTCCTATTCAGTTTTCCCGCTCCTCATTTGTCCTCAGTTTAGTCACCTGTGTCTAGTTAATTTGCCCCACCTGTGTCTTGTTCCCCTATCTGTTCTCTGTGTATGTAAACCCAGTGTTCTCCCTCACTCCTGGTCGGTTATTGCGTTTATATGGTTGTAAGTGTTGCAGTTCCTGAGTTTTTGTATATTAAATTCCTGTTAGCAGTTATTCCTCGTCTCCTAGTGCTTCCTGCCTACACACACCGTGACAGAATAACCGACCAAAAAGATGAACGTGATGGCTGAAGACAAGCTCGCCACCATTCAGCAGAATGGCCGTTCTTTGGAGAGGTATGTTGAGGAGTTCCTGGATGTTTCCCATCTAGTGAACTGGGGTAATTCCACAATTAATGCCTGTTTCCGGATTGGACTGGATGATGATAATTTATTCCGTCTCATCTCCGTTGATGATTGTTATAAGTCTGTCCCGGACTTTATTAATTATGTCCTTGAATTACATGGCTCTGATTTCCTCGTTGACTATGCAGAAGCTAGTCAAAATCATCATTCAGTCCCTATCCGGAAGTATGTAGGCCCAGTTCACATCGATCCGGAATCTTCTACATACCTCTCCAAGAGCTCCGTGTCCCCCGCTTCACCCAAGATGGCCGAGCATTCATCGCGGGTCCCATCCAGCTCCGAACCTGCGCCGCTGGTCCCGTCCAGTCCTGAGCTTATGCATCGCGCCATACCCACCGTACCAGTGGGGATCTTGGTAGTGCTTGAAGAGGAGGATTCGCTTATTGACGGACACAGAGCTTCCGCCGCTGATCCCAGCCAGCCCCGAGTCATCATCGCTGATCCAACCCAGCCCCAAGTCTTCACTGCTGGTCCCAGTCAGCCCCAAGTCTTCACTGCTGGTCCCAGTCAGCCCCAAGTCTTCACTGCTGGTCCCAGTCAGCCCCAAGTCTTCACTGCTGGTCCCGACCAGCCCCGAGCCATCATCGCTGATCCAGCCCGGCCCTAAGTCTTCGCTGCTGGTCCCAACCAGCCCCGAGTCTTCACTGCTGGTCCCGTCCAGCACAGAGCCTTCACCGCTGGTCCCAGCCAGCCCTGCAGAGCCTTCACCGCTGGTCCCAGCCAGCCCTGCAGAGCCTTCACAGCTGGTCCCGGCCAGCACAGGGCCTTCACCGCTGGTCCCGGCCAGCACAGGGCCTTCACCGCTGGTCCCGTCCAGCACAGGGCCTTCACCGCTGGTCCCGTCCAGCACAGGGCCTTCACCGCTGGTCCCGTCCAGCACTGAGCCTTCCCCGCTGGTCCCGTCCAGCACTGAGCCTTCCCCGCTGGTCCCGTCCAGCACTGAGCCTTCACCGCTGGTCCCGTCCAGCACAGAGCCTTCACCGCTGGTCCCGTCCAGCACAGAGCCTTCACCGCTGGTCCCGTCCAGCACAGAGCCTTCCCAGTTGGTCCCGTCCAGCACAGAGCCTTCACCGCTGGTCCCGTCCAGCACAGAGCCTTCCCCGCTGGTCCCGTCCAGCACAGAGCCTTCCCCGCTGGTCCCGTCCAGCACAGAGCCTTCCCCGCTGGTCCCGTCCAGCACAGAGCCTTCCCCGCTGGTCCCGTCCAGCACAGAGCCTTCCCCGCTGGTCCCGTCCAGCACAGAGCCTTCCCCGCTGGTCCCGTCCAGCACAGAGCCTTCCCCGCTGGTCCCGTCCAGCACAGAGCCTTCCCCCCCGCTGACGCCGTCCAGCCCAGAGACATTTTCACCGCTGGCGCCGTCCAGCCCAGAGACTTTTTCACCGCTGGCGCCGTCCAGTCCCGCGAACCCATTACCGCTGGCTCCGTCCAGCCCAGAGACCCTTTCACCGCTGGTTCCGTCCAGCCCAGAGACCCTTTCACCGCTGGTTCCGTCCAGCCCAGAGACCCTTTCACCGCTGGTTCCGTCCAGCCCAGAGACCCTTTCACCGCTGGTTCCGTCCAGCCCAGAGACCCTTTCACCGCTGGTTCCATCCAGCCCAGAGACCCTTTCACCGCTGGTTCCGTCCAGTCCTGAACATTTTCCTGACCCAGTCACTCTCCCCATTAATTTTTTTGGGTGGGGCCAAGGACCCTCGCCGTGGGCCCCCAAGGGCCCACGGCCACCAGAAGGGTCCTCACCGCCATGGCCGCCCGAGGGGTCCTCACCGCCACGGCCGCCCGAAGGGTCCTCACTGCCACGGCCGCCCGAAGGGCCCTCACCGCCACGGTCACCCGAGGGGCTTTCACCGCCACGGCCGCCCGAAGGGTCCTCACCGCCACGGCCACCCGTAGGGTCTTCACCGGCACGGCCGCCTGCACGTCCTGCTCCGCCCTGGCCGCCTGCACGTCTTGCTCCGCCCTGGATGCCCGAGGGTCCAACAGCTCCGCCCTGGACGCCCAAGGGTTCGTTTGCTCCGCCCTGGCCACGCCCACATCCTGCTCCGCCCTGGAGGCTTCCTGCTCCAGATCGGCCTCCACCTCGTCAGCCTCCAGGGCGCCCACCCCCCCCACCCCATTGATGTTATACGGCGCGAGGTCGCGCCTTTTTGGGAGGGGGCGTTCTGTCACAGTTTGACTCTTTGTTTCCCCCTTTTCTTCAGTATTTTGGTTTAGTCCTATTCAGTTTTCCCGCTCCTCGTTTGTCCTTAGTTTAGTCACCTGTGTCTAGTTAATTTGCCCCAGCTGTGTCTTGTTCCCCTATCTGTTCTCTGTGTATGTAAACCCAGTGTTCTCCCTCACTCCTGGTCGGTTATTGCGTTTATATGGTTGTAAGTGTTGCAGTTCCTGAGTTTTTGTATATTAAATTCCTGTTAGCAGTTATTCCTCGTCTCCTAGTGCTTCCTGCCTACACACACCATGACAGCTACATCCTTAATAACAATCGATGAAATGTTTAGACCCTTACTGATAAGTAAATCTAGAGTGTGTCCACGATTATGTGTGGGTCCATGTACATGCTGAGTCAGATCAAAAGTTTTTAAAACAGTTTTGATTTCTTTTGCCATATTGGTTTCTGCATTATCTATGTGAATGTTAAAGTCTCCAGCAATGATAAAACAGTCAAACTCTGAGGAAATTGTTGATAACAGTTCTGTAAAGTCCTCAGCAAAGGCTGGAGAGTATTTTGGAGGCCTGTAAACAATGATAAGTAAAATGCGTGGAGCACCTTTTAACACAATACCCAGATATTCGAAAGACGGGTAATTCCCGAATGATATTTGCTTACATTGGTAGACATCTTTAAAAAGAGCAGCTAAACCCCCACCTCTTCTGACAGCTCTGCAGACACTCATGAAAGTAAAGATAGGAGGGGCTGTTTCATTGAGGACTGTTGCACTGCAGCTGTCTTCTAGCCAAGTTTCATTTAGCAACATAAAATCCAGGTTGTATGTGGTTATTAAGTCGTTGACTAGAAGTGATTTCTTTTTAAGTGAGTGGATGTTTAAAAGTGCTAACTTAACAGTCTTACTTTTTCTCCCCACAGCAATCTTAGTTTGGCGTGTAATAGGCACCAGATTAGATGGGTTTGCTGTACGGCTTTTGAAGGCCTTAGACTTTCTATCATGTAATCGAACAGCAATAGCGAAAGATACAGGCACACTGGGTACACTGGGTTCCCGCTTGTTCTGTAAACATTTGGAAAAGTTATTGTTATCATAGCGGGGACCCGACACATATCACTGAGAGATGGTATCAGTTGTTTTTGGTTCACCTCGAGCAGATGGAGGGGGGTGTGGGCCCTGGCGCTGTGGCAGAGGCCGAAGAGCTCTCACAGGATGAGGAGGAGGGTGAGCTGGGCCCGCAGGCTTTGGTGGTTGTGGGGCCTGCCGTTTTTTTGTTGGTATCTGTGGGCTGGCAGCAAAAGAGTGGGATAGTCTGGTTCCAGCATACACCAGTTGTTCCATTTTCTCTGAGAAGCACAGAAGTGGAGATACTGGAGAGAGAGATAACGTGTCTGGTGAGAGGGGCTGTTGCTCTGGTGTTATCGGAGGCTGTGAAATGCTGTCCTGGTTTCCTTGGCTGTTTTCCAGAAAGTCATCCTTGGGTGCTGAATCTTGGAGCAGGGCTAGTAAGTCACAGTCTGTCTGTGGTGAGCTCTGTGGGCAGGGCTCAGCTGAGATTGTGTCCGTGAGCAGAGGTTGTTGTGGCTGAGTGGTGTTATCATTGTCCTTGTGTGATGTGTCAACCGCATGTTCATTCAGGTGCTGAAGTGAAGTCCTGTGGTCATTCATACTGTATCCAGGTGTGTGTGTGCCATTCAGGTAGAGTGGATTGGCACACACTGCAGAAGGATGACGGAGGGAGAAGTAGATATTGTCCTTTAGCACTCTTGAACCAAGTTTGTTTGGGTGGTGGCCTTTCTGTTGAAACAGTTGCCTCTGACTCCAGAAAAGATTGAAGTTGTCAATGAAGTTCACTCCTTTTATATTGCAGGTTTTTTGCAGCCATGTATTAAGTAAGTAAGTAAGTAAGTAAGTAAGTAAAGTAAGTAAAGTAAGTAAAGTAAGTAAGTAAGTAGCACCTTTCACAGGTATAAGACCACAAAGTGCTTCACAACAAAAACAATTATATCATAAAATACACACAATAAAAGCATAGACAGTACATGATCATATCAACCCACAAGCAGCTAATTAAAAGCCTGAACAAATAAATGAGTCTTTAGTCTGCATTTGAAGGCATCAACAGACCCCAAGCAACCGTGAAAACCTGTTTGTTCCTCTTCCTAGGAGTGGTCCACTGATGAATGTTTGAACTTTCAGTCTTTTAAGTGTTTCAAAAAGTTCATTGAAATCCTTCTTAAGGAGTTCCGACTGCTCTTTATGAATATCATTCTTTCCCACATGAATGATGAGTCGATTTGCAGTCTTATGTTTCATAAGAATGTTCTGAAGTTCCCCGTTTACATCAGAAGTTGTTGCTTGTGGAAGGCAGCATGTGGTTGTATCCCTGCTGCTAATGTTTCTGATTACAGAGTTGCCCACTATCAGAGTCCTGGGCTCGGCTGCCCTGTGAGCTGAGTGCCGCTGTCTGCTCGACCTTGAGCCCCAGTTAGCATCAGTGTTAGCCACTGGCTGACTCAGTCTGTGTTCATTCATCAAACCTGGGGATTCCCCATTCATCAATACTTCAAATCTGTTCTCAAGATGTACAGGCGGCGGTAGGAGACCAGTGCTTGCAATCCTTGTCATAGCCACATCTGGGGTAGAGGATGCCACTGCGGCAATATGTGATGCTCGTGACAATCTGATGTCTCGAGTGCCTCTGGGTCTCGCTCCCTGTTTGTGCCATCGACCCGTAAGTCGATCGGCTTGTTTCTCTACACTCAGTATGGCCTGTCGAGGAGCACCAGACTCATGGGACCCACCGCCTGTATGCTGAGGGCGTCCATGACGAAGCTCTGTTGTGTGATCCGTCCGGTTTGGTGGTCCCGCAATCAACCCTGCCTCAAGAACTGCAATCCTCTGTAAAAGTCTGTGGCAGTTAGAGCAGCAAGTAGATTCCAGAGGAGGCATTTTCTTATCCTTATGAATGTCCCAATGGCAGTTGTGTTCTCTCTTCCCCGGAATGTAAGCCTCCAGTGGGAGGCTGGTCGAACAAAATAATTCTGCTTTTTTTTTTCCTTTGTAGCAATCCAAGCGTTTGAGCACTGTGCTGATTTGCTGAAGTCAAAACCAGGTGATAAAAGGAGATAAAATATAAAAATATAAAAGCGATAGAGCAAAGCGCGGAGCAGTAAGCAAGAGCGTCCGTACAGTAGCTGAGCAGGAAGTCCACCAAGTTTATCAGTTTTCACTTTCACAAGTCAAAGCAATTTATCATTACTCAAAATTTAACAGTTGAAATTACTATACCAGCCTATACTTAATTTAATGCAGCAACAAACTATTTTACAGTGTACTAAGAGAATTTAAATCTCATTTACCAGTAATGAAGGTGTTGCTGCTACTGGTCCTGGATGTGTGTCTGGAAGAGCTGAACGCAGGGATGCCCTCCACAATAGGTCAATTCACATTCAACCCAAGGGCCAGCTCTTCTTTTTTTTAAGTTTAAAAAAAATGTTCTTTTCTTTTTTTTCTCAGCCTTTTTCTTGGTTGCTTTTATAAACAGAAAAACATTTATTTAACAGTGCCCTTTTAAAAGAGACTAGTAAGGCAAGGCAAGGCAAGTTTATTTATATAGCACATTTCATACACTGTGGTAATTCAAAGTGCTGTACATAGAAGAAATTAAAATAATCAAAAGAAATCAGAGTAATTAGAACAGTTTTGAATAAAAAAATAAATAATAAAATACAGTACGAACAGTCGGACGAACAGTGGTACAGTGCTCATTCAGTAAATGTACAGCTAAACAGAAGTGTTTTGAGTCTGGATTTGAATGTGACTGTAGGAGCACATCTGATCTCTTCTGGAAGCTGGTTCCAGCATAATAGCTAAAAGCAGACTCGCCATGCTTAGAGTGAACCCTTGGTGTTTCTAGCTGATGTGATCCTAATGATCTGAGTGATCTGTTGGGTTTATATTCAGTGAGCATATCTACAGTGTATTGAGGTCCTAGGCCATTGAATGATTTATATACCAGTAATAATTCTTTAAAATCAATCCTAAATGTAACTGGCAGCCAGTGTAAAGACCTGAGGACTGGTGTGATGTGTTCATATGTTCTGGTTCTGCTCAGCGTTCTGTATGAGCTGCAACTGTCTTATGGTGTTTTTGGGAAGGCCAGTGAGGAGTCCATTACAATAATCCCCCCTGCTGGTGATGAAAGCATGCACAAGTTTCTCTAAGTCTTGACTGGAAACAAAGCATCTAATTCTTGCAATATTTTTCAGGTGATAGTATGCTGATTTAGTTATTGCTTTGACATGACTACTGAAACTAAGGTCTGACTCCAGAGACACACCAAGATTCCTGACTTGATTTTTAGTTGTTTGACCCCTAGACTGAAGGTAAGCGTTCACCTTGAGAACTTCATCTTTGTTTCCAAACGCAATGATTTCAGTTTTGTCGTTGTTTAACTGAAGAAAGTTTTGTCACATCCAATTGTTTACTTCATCAATGCATTGGCACAGGGAGTCAATGGGGCTGTAATCGTTAGGCGATAGGGCTAAGTAGAGCTGTGTGTCGTCTGCATAGCTGTCGTCAGAGATTTGGTTCTCTCTCATTATTCGGCTCCTTGGGAGCATGTACAGGTTGAATAGGAGTGGCGCAAGAATTGAGCCTTGAGGGACTCCGCATGTCATAGATATCCACTCAGACTTATGATCTCCTATACTCACATAATAACCTCTCCCTACCAAGTATGACCTGAACCATTTTAGGACTATCCCAGAAAGCCCGACCCAGTTTTCCAGCCTGTCAAGAAGTATGTTGTGATCAACAGTGTCAAATTCAGCACTGAGGTCGAGTAGTACCAGCACTGATAATTTGCCTGTATCAGTATTTAAGCGAATATCGTTTATTATCTTTATGAGCGCTGTCTCTGTGCTGTGATGCGGTCGGAAACCAGATTGATAATTGTCAAAGTATCCATTCGAGCTTAAGAATTTGTTCAGCTGATTAAAAACAACTTTTTCAATGATCTTGCCTATGAAAGGAAGATTTGAGATCGGTCTATAGTTGTTTAATATGGTCTTATCCAGATTGCTCTTTTTCAGGAGGGGCTTGACAACTGCAGTTTTCAGGGAGTTTGGAAAACTCCCAGAGAGAAGTGAGGCATTTAGCACTTCTAGGAGATCTGCTTCTAAACAGGTATACACACTTTTGAAAAAAGATGTGGGAAGTGTGTCAAGGGCGCAGGTTGCTGTTTTAAGGTGCTGTACGGTTTTCTCCAAAATGTTTCCATCAATTTCTTCGAAATCAGACATAGTAATACTTTCTCAGGTTGTGGTCTGATCTGTCTGACCCCAGCACAACTCAAGGATGATCTGATCACCTTTCTGATATTATTGATTTTCTCAGAGAAAAAGGAAGCAAACTCACTGCACTTGCTGTCTGAGAGCATTTCACTGGGAATCTGGCCTTGGGGGGTTTGTCAGTCTCTCTACAGTAGCAAAAAGAGTGCGTGTGTTGTTTAAGTAGGTGTTTATAATATTTGAGAATATTGCCTAGTTCCTTATTTAAAGCATGGATGCTGTATTTGTAGATGTTATAATGGACTACAAGTTTTGTCTTCCGCCACATGTGCTCTGCTTTTCTGCATTGTCTTTTCATATTTTGCACTGCTGTTGAGTTTCTCCAAGGTGCTTTTTGTCTGCCATTCTTCTTCCTGACTTTCAATCAGACTTTCAATGAGCAATATCATCAATTACACTTTCAACTTTTGAGTTAAAAGAATCAAGGAGAACATCAACAGAGTCAGCAGATATGCTTGGTGTTAAAGATATAGCCTTCATAAATAGTACACTAGTGTTCTCATTTAAGCATCTCTTCTTGACAGACACAGATCCAGCTTCAATGGCAGGAGAGATCAATATATCAAAGAAAATACAGAAATGATCAGACAGTGCTACATCCTTAATAACAATCGATGAAATGTTTAGACCCTTACTGATAAGTAAATCTAGAGTGTGTCCACGATTATGTGTGGGTCCATGTACATGCTGAGTCAGATCAAAAGTTTTTAAAACAGTTTTGATTTCTTTTGCCATATTGGTTTCTGTATTATCTATGTGAATTTTAAAATCTCCAGCAAAACAGTCAAACTCAGAGGAAATTGTTGATAACAGTTCTGTAAAGTCCTCAGCAAAGGCTGGAGAGTATTTTGGAGGCCTGTAAACAATGATAAGTAAAATGCGTGGAGCACCTTTTAACACAATACCCAGATGTTCGAAAGACGGGTAATTCCCAAATGATATTTGCTTACATTGATAGACATCTTTAAAAAGAGCAGCTAAACCTCCACCTCTTCTAACAGCTCTGCAGACACTCATAAAAGTAAAGTTAGGAGGGGATGTTTCATTGAGGACTGTTGCACTGCAGCTGTCTTCTAGCATAGTTTAATTTAGAAACATAAAATCCAGGTTGTATGTGGTTATTAATTCGTTGACTAGAAGTGATTTATTTTTAAGTGAGCGGATGTTTAAAAGTGCTTACTTAACAGTTTTACTTTTTGTCCCCACAGCAATCTTAGTTTGGCGTGTAATAGACACCAGATTAGATGGGTTTGCTGTACGGCTTTTGAAGGCCTTAGACTTTCTATCATGTATTTGAACAGCAATGGAGAAAGATACAGGCACACTGGGTTCCCGCTTGTTCTGTAAACATTTGAGAAAGGTACTGTTATCATAGTGGGGACCCGACACATATCACTGAGAGCTGGTATCAGTTGGTATCACTACTGTGAACTCTTCTGAACACTACTGTGAACTCTTTTGAACACTACTGTGAACTCTTCTGAACACTACTGTAAACTCTCTTCTGAACACTACTGTAAACTCTTCTGAACACTACTGTGAACTCCTCTGAACTGAACACTACAGTAAACTCTTCTGAACACTACTGTAAACTCTTCTGAACACTACTGTAAACTCTTCTGAACACTACTGTGAACTCCTCTGAACTGAACACTACAGTAAACTCTTCTGAACACTCTTCTGAACACTACTGTGAACTCTTCTGAACACTACTGTGAACTCTTCTGAACACTACTGTAAACTCTTCTGAACACTAATGTGAACTCTTCTGAACACTACTGTAAACTCTACTGTGAACTCCCTTGAACACTACTGTGAACTCTTCTGAACACTACTGTGAACTCCCCTGAACACTACTGTAAACTCTACTGTGAACTCCCCTGAACACTACTGTAGACTCTTCTGAACACTACTGTAAACTCCTCTGAACTGTACACTACTGTAAACTCTTCTGAACACTACTGTAAACTCTTCTGAACAGTATTTTAAACTCTTCTGAACTCCTAGTGTTCTTCTGAACACTACTGTGAACTCCCCTGAACTGAACACTGCTGTGAACTCCTCTGAACACTACTGTAAACTTTACTGTGAACTCCTCTGAACACTACTGTGAACTCTTCTGAACACTACTGTGAACTCCTCTGAACCTGAACACTACTGTAAACTCTTCTGAACACTACTGTAAACTCTTCTGAACACTACTGTAAACTCTTCTGAACACTACTGTAAACTCTTCTGAACACTACTGTGAACTTTTCTGAACACTACTGTGAACTCTTCTGAACACTACTGTAAACTACTGTGAACTCCTCTGAACACTACTGTGAACTTTTCTGAACACTACTGTGAACTATTCTGAACACTACTGTAAACTACTGTGAACTCCTCTGAACACTACTGTGAACTCCTCTGAACTCTACTGTGAACTCTTCTGAACAACACTACTGTGAACTCGTCTGAACACTACTGTAAACTACTGTGAACTCCTCTGAACACTACTGTGAACTCCTCTGAACACTACTGTGAACTCCTCTGAACTCTACTGTGAACTTTTCTGAACACTACTGTGAAGTCTTCTGAACACTACTGTAAACTACTGTGAACTCCTCTGAAAACTATTGTGAACTCCTCTGAACTCTACTGTGAACTCTTCTGAACACTACTGTGAACTCTTCTGAACACTACTGTGAACTCTGCTGAACACTACTGTGAACTCTTCTGAACACTACTGTGAACTCTTCTGAACTCTTCTGAACACTACTGTGAACTCTTCTGAACACTACTGTGAACTCCTCTGAACACTACTGTGAACTCCTCTGAACACTACTGTAAACTCTTCTGAGCACTACTGTGAACTCTTCTGAGCACTACTGTGAACTCTTCTGAGCACTACTGTGAACTCTTCTGAGCACTACTGTGAACTCCTCTGAACACTACTGTGAACTCTTCTGAACACTACTGTGAACTCTTCTGAGCACTACTGTGAACTCTTCTGAGCACTACTGTGAACTCCTCTGAACACTACTGTGAACTCTTCTGAACACTAGTGTGAACTCTTCTGAACACTGTTTTGTTTAACTCTAGTTGTGTTGCAGCTTGTGTTACTGTTTTCCAGCACAGGAGCATCACAGTGTGATGTCTGTTTTAGAGAGTGAGAATGTAGGAGTTTTGCAAAAAGAGTGCATGAGCTGGAGTGTATATACAGAAACCAGACAGGAAGTTCTTTAAGGAAGCGTCTCTCTGTGTGTGTTTTCATCTGTTGTGGTCGAGTCTGCAGGTTTAGGGCTTTTCTTTGCTGTTGGAAGGCTGTTGTTGCTTGACACTGAAAACAAGCCGTTAATGCTTCATTTAATGCTGTTTTTTAAAAACTTTTGATGCTTTAGATTCTGTCATAAACTCCATCATAATCACAGGCTGCTTTATGATATTAAAGCTGAAGCGTCACAGAATTCACTGGAACTGAAGAGATCTTGATTCTGATCAGACCATTCAAACCTTCAGAATAATATCAAAACAGCAGAAGTGATATTTTATAGTGACTTACATTTGACATCTTTGTGTCTCACTTCAATAATGATTCCCTTAAAATTACTACTTTTACAACAATTTTCATATTCCCTGATGAACTGAAATCTGTGTTTTCATTTGTTGCTGTAAAACACATTTTCATCTGTATCTTCTTTAACTCTGCTGTGATTCTGATGATCTCCTGTAGAGGGAGACACATGACTGCATTACAGGGTCAAAGGGCAATCTGTGCATTATTTCAGAGATTTTTTTCACTTTTAAGTTTATTTGTATAGCACTTTTCACAATGCATATTGTTTCAGCAGCTTCACAAGAACATTAATATTTCTACATTACAGTTTAATGAACACATTAAAGATGATTACAGTATATTATTTTACAGTTTTGTTCAGATTACAGTATATAGATGATAATGTCTTGATTCAGAGTTAAGATCATCTGAAGTCCTGCATGCAGGGCCGGATTAATGCACGGGTTTACATTGGCTTCAGCCCTGGTCTGAGGGAGGGCCGGTGTTGTGCCAAATTCTGAATTTTGTAAACCGTACTCACGGATTTGTGGCTCCTCCCCCAGTCTGTGCCAGATGATTCAACCAGGCCTCCTGTTTAGGGATGTACGGAGCACGGGAAGTCACCTGTGGGAGAAAAAAAAACAATCCGTGGCGACAGTTTTGTAATCCGTCCACTAAATAAATATAAATCGTACTCACGAATTCTCAAACTGTTCCCTCGGTTTAACAATTCATGCCGACGGATTAAAAAAACCGTACCCACGAGTTTCTAATCCGCGCTCTCAGATTTGTAAACCGTGCCTTCAGTTTTTGCAGTCTGTACCCACGAATTCATAAACCGTGCCCACGCTTTCACAATCTGTTCCCCCGGGTTTGTAAACTGTACTCACAGATTTGTGGCTCGCCCTCATTTTTGAAGAACACCAGGAGATAAGTTGTTCATGAATCTTATTGTATTTTGTTTTATTGTTTATTGTTAATTGTAGCGGGTATGGGGTGGAATCTATGATTTAATACATTTACATTTACATTTAGTCATTTAGCATACGCTTTTATCCAAAGCGACTTACATTTGAGGATTAAACCAAGCGAGTCATCGTGGAGAGGCAAAACTAATATGAATGACGGGCATCAAAATATTTTGTTTATTTGTGATAATCTTAGTACTTTATTATTATCAACTATAAATTAGTTCACTTAGTAATACAGTAATATGTTTGTATGTTTATTTTTAAGCAACTATGCAAAAAATGTAGGCCTATTTTATCCAAAACTGTAAAAGGTTAGGTTATGGCCTATAAAAATAAAGCATTGATAAATTATTTTATGAAAAACATATTACTGTATTACTAAGTGAACTAATTTATAGTTATAAACTCAAATAATAATAATATTACATTTTAGGCTATTTATTTAGAAGACGCTTTTGTCCAAATCTTACAAAAAAGGAACAAAGCAATTATCAGTATAATACAGGTTAGACAATAATAATAAAGTGGTAAGATTATCACAAATAAACAAAAGATTTTGATGCACGTCATTCATATTAAATCATATGTTCCACCCCATACCCGCCACAATTGAGAATCACTTGAAGCATGCAGAATCAGTTAAGACAATTTGATGTATTCCACTTCATACACAATAAAAATTATTGTCTAACCTGTATTATGATTAAATTATCCATTTAAAAAAAATAAAGTTTAATGCAATGCGTAAGCTATAGCCTATAGCCTGTAACAGATTGCCTGGTTGAATCATCCGGCACAGACTGGGGGAGGAGCCACAAATCCGTGAGTATGGTTTACAAACCCGTGGGAACGGATTGTGAAAGCGTGGGCACAGTTTATGAATTCGTGGGTACAGACTGCAAAAACTGAAGGCACGGTTTACAAATCTGAGAGCACGGATTAGAAACTCGTGGGTACGGTTTATTAATCCATGGGCACGATTTGTTAAACCGAGGGAACAGTTTGAGAATTCGTGAGTACGGTTTATAAACTGAGCAGACGGATTGCAAAACCGTCGCCACGGATTGTTTTTTTTTCCCCACAGGTGACTTCCCGGGCTCCGTAATACCGTAATCAACCACCCCTTTAAATCTCTCAATTAGAGCTGCAGTTCCAGTTTCCACCACGGATTCTCACTGGAGTACAGGGTAGCGCTGTAGAGCTGGAGAGACTCAGACACGCTTATCATCATATCTAACACATACAAATATTAGTTGCAGAATGTTGAATGCGTTTCTGATTTACTATTGATTCTGTAAATGAAAACCAAATGCTCAAAAAGTCACATGATGTATTTCATTTATTAATAGAACATCTATTTTATAGAATAGCAACAATGTACAATAAGTGCAAAAGTGCATACACAAGCTGTCAAACAGCCATGAGCTTGAAAAAGGCATATTTGCTAGATAGGACAGTTTGTGACCAAATTATGTAAAGAAAGGTCACATCTCTAGCTCATTAATCATAGCAGCAACATTTAAAAATCATCCAAATTACATTTGACAAAAAAAATGAGGTGCAATTAACTTATTCTGTATTGAGTTTTCTG
This sequence comes from Siphateles boraxobius, assembly GCF_051911475.1. Lineage (NCBI taxonomy): Eukaryota > Metazoa > Chordata > Actinopteri > Cypriniformes > Leuciscidae > Siphateles > Siphateles boraxobius. The sequence goes on along the minus strand of NW_027509210.1, from coordinate 859,825 downwards.
TAAACTGAGAACTTTTCTGTTAACCAACTACTGAAAATGTAAGGCACATATTACAACTTGGCCAACGTTTTTATGTAAACAAATGTACTAGAAAGCATTTTAATGCTTAGACCTATAGACCCCTTTTCAGTTGGTAAACATGGTGACGTTTTTTGTGGGCGGAGCTTAGGTGGTGGCAGAATAATCCCTCTGGCCGCTTCCCTAACATTAGTATGCAAGTTTTGTTAGGTTGTTTTTTAACAATGACTGGAGAAAATCAGATTTTATCTTAATGTGCAAGGTCACTCACTGTCCAGGACCGCGATTGTTATTTGCAAAAGTTAATTTTAACGGACGGAACCAGATTGGCCGACCCATAGCCGTTACACGCTCCCTCAATGATGGACAATCTGACAGGATTCACGATTCCACGAATGCGTTGGTGATAGGAATGCTCAAAGCCAAAGATACCAGAGCTGTTATGTTTGTGGCACGGACTTCAGCAGAGCTGTCCACTTCGATGCAACAGGATTTGTTGTTGTTGTGATAATGCTTGCACATGTTTAGCTGAAGACGAAAAGTGGTTGTAAACTTTCGCGACTATGTTCTCAATGTCAATTCTCAGCTTATTGCCTGCATGCCTCCCACAGTTGTGCAGAATATGGGCCATGCAGTTGGCCTTGATAATTGATGCATTCTTGTCCGTCAGTTTTTGTCCTCGGTGGGAAGGACAAAGACGAACATATCGCTTTCCACAGCGGACATTAAAAAAATTAATTTTTTCAGACATCCCAAGTCTCCCGGAAGTCCCGGGAGTCTCCCCCATATTGATAGCGGCTCCCTGATGCTCGCAAATTAGTTCACATTTCCCGGAATCTAGAGCGAGCGAGCAAGAGCGCGCATGCGAGACAGAAGAGACTGCTCCAAACCGTGTAGCGCGCACGGCAGAGAGCGAGAGAACTTTGCGTGTGTGTGTGTGTGTGCCTCATGAAGCACATGTAAGACACAGAGCATCCTGATTGGCCTGTGTTGGTAAATTAACCAATAACTTGTCAGTGTGGTTGGGTATCTCTATCTTGGTCTAAACTTTCAAACTGTCCATTTATGATTTGAATCATTGGCGGAAGGAAGTAGTTCTGCACATAATAGTGTTTTTAAAGACACTCCGTGTTTGTTTCTTTTTTTACTCGCGTCGTGTGCCGTCGAACTGTTGTATAAACGCAATATCTCACTCGTAGCCATATCGGTATATATCAGCACAGGGAACACTAGTCTCAGTAAAGCAGAAGTGCAGGATTGAGACACACATCTAAAGCAGAAACTGTTCATGAGTCTGTAAAAGAGTCCAGGAGTGAACAGAGTGATGATGATGAAGAAGAAGATGATGATGATGATGATGATGATGATGATGAACATGATGATGGTGATGAAGAAGATGATGATGAAGATGATGATGTTGATGAAGAAGATGATGATGAAGATGATGATGATGATGATGATGATGATGAAGATGTTCAGGTCTTCAGCTACTGATGGATGTCAGTGATGAAGATGATGAAGATGATGATGATGATGATGATGATGATGATGATGATGATGAAGATGTTCAGGTCTTCAGCTGCTGATGGATGTCAGTGATGATGATGATGATGATGATGATGAAGATGTTCAGGTCTTCAGCTGCTGATGGATGTCAGTGATGGTGATGATGATGATGATGAAGATGTTCAGGTCTTCAGCTGCTGATGGATGTCAGTGATGTTGTGTGTTCTTGAGAACATGATGAAGGGTTTGATGAGAATCTCTCCTCAGTTTTGACATCAGAATCAAACTTTACAGGCCCGTCTGGATCACAGGAGACTAGAAATCACAAATATATCAGATTATCCTCATTGCTTTCTGTGTGTTTTTCTATGTCCTTGATCTATAATACTTTCTGTCAACATTTTGTAAACATCTGTAAACATTGATCTGTTACCCCTTTTCCACCAAAGCGTTTTGAGAGCCGGTTCGGAGCCGGTGCCTGCGCGCGAACCAGTTCTTTGTGTTTCGACAGCCAAAGAACCGGTTCTCGGCCAGGAAAACTGGTTCCAAAGCGGAACCAACTCTTTGCTGGACTAGAACCAGAGAACCGTTCTTTTACCACGTCATGCTTACGTCGGGGGCTGGGGGCGGGTTTAGATGTGTCCTAAACATATTTTATGACCGCAAAGCCAGGAGAAACATTTGCAGAAACACGATGTAGTCCGCCATTGTAATTGTTATGCTTGAAGTTGGCGCAAGCGTTTCTAGCTTTTTTTTAAAATTTTTTTCATTGAAAACATTATGTAAGCAAAGAAGAAAACAGTCACAAAATAGAACAAATAAACGGAGAGAAAAAAGACAAGACAGGTGTACATAACTAATCAGAAAAGATTACATATCAAAGGAAAAGATTAAAAGACTTACATATTTCAATTGTTTTTAAAGCCTTCTTGGTTCACGAGTTAGAGATAATCCCAAAGTAATGTTGTACTTGCAAGCGTTTCTAGCTGAGACGTAAAGCGACGTACACAGTGACGTAACGACGTCGTTCGCTGGGCGCTCTAGAAGTGGAAAAACAAACAGGTTCTGAGGAGGTTCGCAAGTTGAACCAACTCCGAACCAACTTTGAACCAGCACCAGTTCCGAACCCGTTCTATTTTGGTGGAAAAGGGGTATGTGACTGTAGAAAGTGATAAATCTGTCTGAATATGGAACTTTATAACAGGATTGTCAATTGTGAAGACAATAATAGTAAATCTAGCATAGCGTTTCTCAATGGGGGCGGTACCGCCCCCTAGGGGGCGTTTGGACAGTGTTGGGGGGCGGTGTGAACGAGGCAGCAGAGGGGGGGGGGGGGGGCGCTCAGGCACAAATGGGGGGCGTTACTCACTGTTATTCATCACAACTTTTAAGCCTCTGACAACAATGTTCATTTGAATGTAAAATAAAATTATGTCTGTGCAAATTAATGAATTAGTATTTAAATGTTGCTAGTAGCCCACTCAGACATGTCCAGCTAGTTACCGGAAAATGATCTCCATAGCAACGCCTAAAAAAAAAATACCGCAGCCGCAGCTGTCAGTGAATGCCGCTGAGGACTGACAGCAGCCTCCGAACTCTGCTTCGCGGTTTAAGATAAGAGTAATGTGTCCAATCAAAATGCACACAAGCACAATTACGTAGGCTAAAACAATTTTGATATCAAAAAACATTCAAACATCATGGCGGAAAATAAGAAGTGCAGACAGTACCGTTATAGTGTTGAGTACGTTAGATATGGCTTTATTCCCTCACCCGCAAACATCCAGCTTGCGATCTGCCTGCTTTGCCAGCAGGTTTACTCTATCGAGGCAATGAAACCGTCCCGTCTAAAGGAGCACCTAAGCTTTGCACATTCAGACGAAGTACCGCAGCCGTCCCAGTTTGGTTACCCCAGGCGCACTCCGGCTCAAGCTGACATCCTTGTGTCCTGATGTTAAAAAGTTGACTGCCAGTCACCAAGCTCAGGGCTCACACTAATGACCGTAATTACGGTGGCTGTTTTTGAGGCATTTGTCATTTTTTCTTCGGTTCAGTTCAGGTTGTTTTGATGTGTGTTAAAGAGAAAACACGAGACCAGTTTTTAGGTTTCAGCCATGCTCTTTTTATCTATATCTTGGCCCCGCCCCATAACCCCAACATTACATTTATACTTCAGGGTGGCAATTGGGGACTCATTTATTACATATCATGACACAGGTGGCCGAGCTGTTGTCGTCTTTGTTCGTCATTTGAAATCAAATGACGGCTATTCAAATTTGAAGCCTAGTATAGGCTAACCTATATATTGCCTAATTGAGTGCACGAACGCTCCGTGTATCTTATGGTCATTTGATTTTCCTTTCAGAAACGGGTATTAAAAAGTGGCTATTTGATTTTTGTTTTAAAATACAAAAATTAAAATTAAAATACAAAGCGTTTCTCTTTTTCAGTGTCAAAAAGGGATGAGCGAAATTCATTTTCTATTTCGGATATCAAAAAATAAAATTACTTTAAAACAGAAACGAAAAAAGGCCCGTTTGTTCACATTCCGAGACCGGATGTGGCCACTTACGTGACAATAGCGCCAAATTTGACATGGTCAGTTGTTGACTCAGTTGTGATTTTAGACATTGCAAAACAAGGCCTGTCATCCACAGAAATCTCAGCGCAGATATCACAAGTATTTAATAGGGGAGCATGAGGATGTTCCGCAAGAAACGTGAGAAGATTTTGCAATGAAAATGGATTAAGTTTGATGGGACTCCCTGACGCACATTTGGAGTTGGAGGTGGCAAAAGCCATAACCGAGGTATGATCCTGCTTAAAATCATAAATGAGTAATTAGGTTCTAAAGACATTTTATTCTGGGCTAAAGCAACATTGGCACCCTGTCAAATTTGTAAGGCTGGGCGATATGGCCAAAAAAATATATCTCGGTATTTTTTGGTTAAAAGGCATACGATATATACACTCACCTAAAGGATTATTAGGAACACCATACTAATACTGTGTTTGACCCCCTTTCGCCTTCAGAACTGCCTTAATTCTACATGGCATTGATTCAACAAGGTGCTGAAAGCATTCTGTTGGCCCATATTGATAGGATAGCATCTTGCATTTGATGGAGATTTGTGGGATGCACATCCAGGGCACGAAGCTCCTGTTCCACCACATCCCAAAGATGCTCTATTGGGTTGAGATCTGGTGACTGTGGGGGCCATTTTAGTACAGTGAACTCATTGTCATGTTCAAGAAACCAATTTGAAATGATTTGAGCTGTGACATGGTGCATTATCCTGCTGGAAGTATCCAACTTGATCCTACAGAATTAGTCAATTACAGGCCGATCTCAAATCTACCTTTTCTATCAAAGACATTAGAAAAAGCAGTATCCTCACAACTGTGTTCCTTTCTTGAAAGAAATGATATCTGCAAAGATTTTCAGTCAGGATTTAGACCGCACCATAGCACTGAGACAGCTCTCATTAGAGTCAGAAATGATTTGCTCTTATCATCCGATCGTGGTTGTATCTCTCTATTAGTGTTACTTGATCTTAGTGCTGCATTTGACACCATTGACCACAACATTCTATTAAATAGACTAGAAAACTATGTTGGCATTAGTGGAATTGCATTAGCATGGTTTAAATCATATTTATCTGACCGCTATCAGTTTGTAGCAGTAAATGAAGAGATGTCTTATCGATCACAAGTTCAGTATGGCGTACCACAAGGCTCAGTTCTCGGACCGCTGCTGTTCACTCTGTACATGCTACCTTTAGGAGATATCATTAGGAAACATGGAATTAGCTTTCACTGTTATGCTGATGATACTCAGCTCTATATTTCTTCAAAACCTAACGAAACTAACCAATTCACAAAATTATCGGAATGCATAGTTGATATAAAAAATTGGATGACTAGTAATTTCCTACTACTAAATTCTGAAAAAACAGAGATTCTAATAATTGGACAAAAAAACTTTTACACGTAATAACCTAGAATACTGTCTAACACTTGATGGCTGCTCTGTCAAGTCTTCGTCGTCAGTTAGGAACCTGGGTGTGCTCTTTGATACCAATCTTTCATTTGAATTTCACGTGTCTAGTGTCTGTAAAACCGCATTTTTCCATCTTAAAAATATATCTAAATTACGTCATATGCTCTCATTGACAAATGCGGAACAATTAGTTCATGCGTTCATGACCTCAAGGCTAGATTATTGTAATGCCCTACTGGGTGGTTGCCCTGCACGCTTAATAAACAAACTACAGCTAGTTCAAAACGCAGCCGCTAGAGTTCTTACCAGAACCAGGAAGTATGACCATATTAGCCCGGTTCTGTCAACACTGCATTGGCTCCCTATTAAACATCGTATAAATTTTAAAATATTGCTGATTACTTACAAAGCACTAAATGGTTTAGCTCCGCAGTACTTAAGCGAGCTCTTAACGCATTATAGTCCTTCACGTCTATTGCGATCTCAAAGTTCTGGCCAGTTGATAATACCTAGAATATCAAAATCGACTTCTGGCGGTAGATCGTTTTCCTATTTAGCACCAAAACTTTAGAACAATCTTCCTAACATTGTCCGGGAAGCAGACACAGTCTGTCAGTTCAAAGCTAGACTAAAAACACATCTCTTTGACCTAGCATTCACATAACACTCTATAGCCTTCTATAATTCAATATTAGGCTGCCTAGATTAGGTCAGCCGGAACTGGGAACACTTCCCTTAAATCCTGATGTACTCGTTACATCATAAGAAGAATGGCATCTACGCTAATTTTAGTGTCTTTGTTTATCCCGAGGTTTTCCCGCAGCCTGCCGGATCCAGGCCGTTTCCTGATCTGACGAAGGACCTTCGTTGATTAGATAATTGCATTAATGAGAAATTGAACAGGTGTTCCTAATAATCCTTTAGGTGAGTGTATATCTCGGTACTTTCTATGTTTTTCTATTTGGATAAAGAAAATCTATATTTATTTTTAAAAAAATTATTTCACATCCTGTTCAATGATATCCAAACGATGTTGATATTGAATGATATGGAAACAAATATAGGGAATGTATTGTAGGCTATGCAATATATTATGTGCAAAAAGGTGGTTAAAATCACATTACATTCTAATATAATAACATTACAATCTAAAAACAAAAGTAATGCTTTTGTTTTTAAAATGACTAAAGGCTAAAATAAAAATAAAAAAACAAAAACAAAAGAACAAACTAATTATATTAGCCTGCATTTGATTACCCTATTGTAATGGTCACTTTCATAAAAATATAATTGTAGTTTTAAAATTCCACATATGGCATATTTATTGTCTCCAACAACAAATATGTTAGCAATATCATAAGTATATTTTAGTCAGAATTATTGCGCTACTATTCTATTGTGCTCCGTCTGTTCACGGAAGCTTGAATTTTAGCGGAGATTCACTTGCAGAAGCTCGTCCTCTCCTGACAGTGAAATGGACATATTTGTTTGACTTTCTAACATTTACAGATGAAGAATATACCTGTGAAATGTAAGTTAAGCACTGAGGAAAGCACCACGTCTCAAACGCATTAAACATCGCAAGTATTTATCTGTCAGTCAGCAACAGTATCTGTCCGAGCATCTGACAGGGCAAACTGCTTTAAACTTGTTAACTATAACGTTATCTTAGCAGTTATTTTGAAGCGCTTAATATAAGCTTGTGTCATGTTTAGGACAAATTATAGTATGTACTTTCACTCCAGGAGTTCACACTGTGTCCTCCGCTATTTTTCAGATGTTCTCGTATACTGTATCAATATAAACGGTATTGCGTTTAAAAAATATATCGAAATATTGTACAACCTCGATATACCGCCCAGCCCTACAAATTTGGCGCTCGTCACGTAAGTGGGCACATCCGGTCTCAGAATGTGAACAAACGGGCCTTTTTTCGTTTCGGTTTTAAAGTAATTTCATTTTTTGTTATCCGAAATAGAAAATGAAACTAAAATCATTTTTAAAATTTCGCTCATCCCTTTTTGACAATGAAAAAGAGAAACGCTTTGTATTTTAATTTTAATTTTGTATTTTTTTGTTTTTTAATACCCGTTTTTGAAAGGAAAATCAAATGACCAAAAGATACACATACTGCGAGCGACCGCTGCTTTTTCATTGGCCATTTAGATTACGTTATTGTTCACGTGATTGGTTAATCTTAAAAAAATGTGTGTGTGAGCCTGAATTTGTTTGAATTTCTAAATACATACATTTGCAATACCTTTCAAACAATCCATGTGTTTTTGCTTTCTTTCCAAGCACAATATTTCTCAATTTGAGGCTTTTACATGTAGGTTAAATAAAATAAGCAACGTCTGTTTCAGTTTTTTGACCACAAACTAAAGCTTCAGGTATCAGTGTTGTAAATGTTTGGCTGTAATAATATTTCTGAAGTTTATTTTTTTTTTTTTTATTTTTTTTTGGGGGGCGTTAAGAGGATTATGAAGAGGTCAGGGGGGCGTTTGTTCAAAAAAGGTTGAGAACCACTGATTCTAGCAAGACTATAAGAGTAATAATGATCAAACACTCACAGTCTGGCTTTAGTCTGTCCATACTCTCACATCTATCACGTCTCTGTCCTCTTTCCTCTCGTGATTCACTGGTTTGTGTCTCATTTCTGTCCTCCATCTTTCTCTCAGTCTTCTTGTTTTCTGCTGATCTGTGATTTCTGAGGCTCCAGCTGCTGATTTTCTTTCTCCAGTCCATTTGAATCTGTTCAATCACACAGAAAACAGTTTAGTTAAAGCCAGTGGTGTCAGTTCAAGTGCAGATTCAGTTTATATCATTAATAGCAGTAACAGATATTAGTCAACTGTAACCTGAAAACAAATTCAAGACACATTTAATCATTCTGTTCAATTAATGAAGCATCACAGAACATCCAGATGCACAGATGAACGTCAGAGGAGAAGAAAATAAAAGTGCATTAACCATCAGCATCAGTCTTTCCTCATGTTCCAGTTCATCCCTCTATAGATATGAGGAAAAGAAACAAGGCCATGATTTTGTAAATTGCTAAGTAATTTTGTAAAGTTATCAAAGTTAAGCGTCACTTTAAAACATCTTTGCTCAGCTGCATGAACACTGAATCCTTTCAACTAAAATCATAATTCATACAAGAACAACATTGGTAATCAAAACTATACAGATACAGCACTGTTACATCCAAAGACGGATATTTTGTGAGAGCTGCGTGGTACTGTGGTGTGTTTTTCTTTCTTTTGTTGCTGTTTTGTGTCTCCGGCTCTCCTCTCTTTCACTCTGGCAGGTCCTGTAACTGATTGCGTCATAAGCAGCATAAGAGCATCAGAACTGTCAATCATGGAGAACCTTTGGAGAACCAGTTGCTCATTATCATTTAAAGAGACATGCTCGGGACGGGTCGAGCTGTTTTTAAGGAGGTAAAAAGGGTGTTGTTTTACACAACCATTGAGGAATTTTAACTAAAATATGTTACAAACTAACAGACCCTAAAGAATCACACCAGCTTGTGGAAAATGGGCATTTGATGACTCCATTAAGAGTGCTGTTTATTGCCTGCTCATTGTTGAACGCTGTAGCCGAAGGCACTGTTGCTTCTTTGTGAGACGCCCCAGTGTACAACTTTGATATTGTACAGTCACCTTGTGATTTGCTTTATCATTTAAGCCACTATTCTCCTGACTGTTTTTTTTTTTTGTTTATTACTTGGGCACTATAGGGATGTGGGCGCCATTCTCGTTAGGTAGGGAGTGAGTGTACATTTCTGTTATTTATTTGTTATATTCTTTGACAGGCTTAGTAAGAATTTAACTCCCAGGTAGACTCAACTTTTGTTTGTTATTTTGGCATTGCCCGCTTCTGAAGTCTTTGTTTCCTCCCTAAGTCACTCTCTAAACTGATATATGTTAAGAGCCTTTGAATAAAGGTGTTAAAAAGGATCTTGTTGTGGTGGTGCTGTGGCAGAGACAAGACAAATGCTTTTCAAAACCTTAATTTTGTTACGTTCTGTTAAGAAAAGAACCCTAGACACTCATAGGACGTAACAGCACTTTCTTATACTGTATGTAAAACATTGCTTTCTTTCTCATACATGAAATTACAGTTAATCAATTTCAGTACAGCATTAAAACTCAGCTCAATATAAAACTTGTTTTTACATAAACAATGTAAAAGATGTAAAAATAATTAAATAAGTTGTGCTACCCTAATTTAGGTTATATTATATTGTTATTACTGTCTCTGGCGTATTGTTACTGGTCAGAAATTGAAAGTGTATTTTTTGACATTTTAGTTTCACAGTACTGTAATAGGCTAAACACTAGGGATGCACCGACACAATTTTTTCAGAACCGATCCGATACCAACAATTCGGGCCGAACTCTGAGCTCGAAAACCTTCCCCCGGACAGCATGCCAAATACTCATTAAACGTACTCCTTCTAATTGTAAACGTTACAAATTGCTCTTTGTATGGTTGTAAAACACATTCATGAAAAACAAGATAAAAAAAAAAGATAAATTATGCACATGATAAATTATGCTAATGATAAAGTATGCGCATCCCGAGCGCAGAATGATGCACTTGAAGCAACGTGGATATGAAGATAAAATGATGACATAAAGAATCGCATGCGCAGGGTAAGATTTGTAAAAAGTACATAAAATTGCAAGCGTAAAATAAATTTGCATGCGCAAGAGAAGATTTGTAAAGGTGTAAATCGCCCTTCAAGTGTAAGAAAAAAATATTTGCAGCATTTAACTGTAATTCGTAACTTTAATTAATGTATTTTGAAGCTGCAGCTTCATGCTAACGCAAAATAAATAAGATCCGTATTCTTCAGACTTTCATTTTTCCGCGCTTACACTTTTGCACACAAGAAGTCATTTAGACATGTGCAACTATTTATTTTTTTACACAAAGTTTGATTTTACGAAATTAATCTGTTTTGCAGTTTCTGCCTTTGTTAGTTTCGCTTGTAAATTGCTGTTCACAGACCTGCAATGCTTTTGGCCGCATTTGTGCGCAAAAACCGTGCCAAAAGTGTAAGCGGAGAAAAATGAAAGTATGAAGAATACAGATCTTATTTATTTTTGCGTTAGCATGAAGCTGCAGCTTCAAAATACATCAATTACACTTACGAATAACAGTTAAATGCTGCAAAAAAAATTCTTACACTTAAAGGGCGATTTACACCTTTACAAATCTTCTCTTGCGCATGCAAATGTATTTTACGCTTGCATTCTTATGTAGGCCTACTCTTTCACAAATCTTACCCTGCGCATGCGATTCTTTGTCATAATTTTACCTTCATGGAGTCACAGCGCTTCGTACTGAAAAATTCAAAGTGGGCTACAAAATGAAAAACATATTGATGCGTATAGTGTATTATACAGATATATCTATGTAATATATTATTCAGCATTTTCTTTTAACAGTTTTAAATTTCAGTTACTGTCCGCGTGAGGAACAATTATAGTGCTTTCTACTCCATTGTTGTGATCTAACAGACACCCGGTAGAAAGTAACATACAGCACAGTCCAGCAAGATAAAGTCATTTTATGCGAAACCATAGACCTGTATATACGGATCAAGTATAATAATAGTAACATTGAATAATCTTGTAGAGAGTTTCATCGTCGTGACCGAACGCGACGGGCTGTTTGAATACTGAATGGAGAAGGAGGTCATTATAGCATAGTTTTAGATTAAATTTACATTTGTCTCAAATCGTCGTTAATGTATATACTGACTTCACCCTGTGCTGCAATATACATTTAGTTTTACAATCATTTACACAAATCAGTTACGTTTTCTTCAGAAATTGCAGCTTTTCAGATGAGATTCTCACTTCATTAAGTTAACAGACGCTCTGAGGTAAAGTGTTCAGAGTCAGACTCAGCAACGATTGTATTTAGCCTAATTGTACACTACAATCATAACATACAGACATTATCTTAATTTTATAATGTCCTTAAACACAACAATATTGCTGGCCATAAACTGAGAAAGTGCGGTTCAGGTGTGCGATACCTCGAGTTGTCCTAGACGCGGCGCGGCGCGATCGACGCGCGACACCCTTGACTGACAGCCGCATGCAGCGGAGGGAAGAGTTTACGTGAACTTGAATTTAACGACTTAAATATTAATTTACCTCACATCACACTCTACTATAGAATGCCTTCTGTATGAACACTTATAATATAGTGCACTTAAAACATTTGTATAATGTTTGTGTGCCTTTTGTGGGGCTACAATTAATAACACAGAATAGTAGGCTATACGCACATTTGAGATCGGATTTGGATCGGCCTCGTGTAACCGATACCCGATCCGGCAAAGAATGGCAGTATCGGAGCTTCAATAATGAATGAATAAATAATAAAAAACTTTTCACAAAATAAAGATAAAAGTTTTAATCACCTTGTGATGAGCAGAAAAGAAGAAGCATTCAGTGCAGCTCTGAGATCTGTGCTGATGTTGTGGTGAATGAGCTTCAGGATGTTGAGTTTTACAACCACACGAGAAAAAAAAACTGTAGAACGGAAATCTGGTTCTCAGAAAAGCAGAAGAGACCTGATGATGCCTGGTTGACAGTGTTGTAAATCGTGCAGTGTAATTCCCCACCCCTATACACGTCACTGCGATTAGCATATCAGGACACACTGTCCTCGCCCACTGATCTGGTGACTCTCATCATTGTTCTGCAGAAACATTTCATCCTCATCCAGCTTCATATCAGATTTCTCATTTCACTTTACTGTCTCAAACAGAAACTAAACGTCTTTGAGTTTGAAAATCTAGTTGTGCCATTAATGGACAAAGATGGAAAAAAACTAATCTTCTACACTACAGATCATTTATTAGACACTACATCAAAAAATAGAGAGAATGCATCCAGAGCATGTAGTTACAGAAGAAAATGTATATTGTGAACACATTTTCAAAGGGGCAATTATTTGTTTTTCTGAATTGCTAAAACACTAAATCTCATTCTCTGAACCTAATTCTAAAATCTAAACCCATAAACCCCATAAAACCTTGAACAAGTTCAGAAAGTTAGATAGCCTACTGTTAAATTTCCTGCAAAAATCTAAACACATTCTCACTAAAACACGTTTCGCACTGTGATTGACTTTTTAAGTAAACAGAAGCAGGGGGAAACTACCCAATAGTAGCACACATACACATTTACACGTCGGCAGTGGCGGTTCTAGACCATTTAAACTGGGGGGGCCAAGATGGGGCCAGTTGTACTGTTAGAGGGGCCAGTTACATTTAGACTTTATTGTTGTCATATCATTTTCTGCACTGCACTGCAGGCATTAACAGGCAAAATACCATGTTTATAATCATTCAATGTATTTGCATTTCCATTATATTTTTACATTTGCATTACATATTCAGTATTAGTCACAGTAACTGTAATTGACATGATGTCCTTCTTTCTCTTCATTTTGGTGAGAACTATAGAGCAAAAGCAATGGGGACCAAGAAGCTTATTAATTCATTTACTGAAAATAACTGACTTGCTAGGTAACTATGTCTAACCGTTTACAGGGTTCCTGCACACTTTTTAAAGTCAAATTTAAGGCTTTTTAAGACCTGAAGAAATCTAAAATTAATACCGTACATTAGGGGTGTGCAATATTGACAAAAATATATCTCAATATTTTCAACGTTTTGTTGATAATAATTAGATGATATTTTACTGATTGTGTTTTTGTGCTGGTGCCATGGCTGGTTTAGGCCTGTTGTTGACAGCAGACTCACAAAGATATTCATATTTTTCATATTCTATGCAGTGGTCAGCTCACAGCAGTGACAGAAATTAATTTTTTAATTAAGGGCAAAATTTGCCACCTTAAATTGATTTCCAGGGGCAATTTCACCTATGGACATTCTTTCTAAACTTATTTAGAGTTATGCATCACCTTTTATGTCAAATACTAACATTCAAATTATACAGTAATTTTACTTATTTATACAATAATACTTAATTATACAATAATTATACAGTACCACTGTTACCAGTCAAATTAAATCATTCAATCAAAATCCATCTTTGCAGTGCAGAGGAGACACAGAAGCGGCATTAATATATTTACCCTCCATTTACAATTGCATAAATAAAGCTATGAGATTTTTTTTTAATCAATATTTAAATATGAAATGATTTCGAATTTTGACGTTTTAATTAAAGGGTACTTTAAATATGAAACTAAAACCGCCAGTAGGCCGCGGTAAGTCCCTGTCTTAAGTGAGTTGAGGGAGTCATTCATTCAACCGATTCGTTCAAACGGCTGATTCATTCGGGAAAGAAGCAAGTGATTCCTTTCCAAACGCGGATTTCAGTCAAGTAATCATCGCTGTCTGTTGCATTGAGACTCTGCTACGGTTTCATTTTGAAATTCTAGTCGGCGAAATAAAGGGAAAACAAACAATATTGACAATATTGTGTCTAAAAAGTAACTCCCAATGTTAACTTATTGTTAATTTAACTGTTGTATAACATCAATATCACAGTTGCAATTGTGCACGGGAAACAGCGCACTTGTTGATTTGATATTCTAATATAAGAACATAATATGATATAAATATAAGACAAAAACTAATTTGGGGGCATAGGCTACCTATGAACTGCACACAGCAGTGAAAGGACGATAGACAAATGCGATGTCAGCTCACAGTGCCTCCTACTATAGTTTTGATTACAATATCATAATAAAAAATACACATCGCACACCCCATACGCACATAAAGAATGAACTTACAACTGAACTGACATTTACCAGCTTTCTTCTTCTCTCCTCTCTCGCGTGCATGAGACAGACGTTATTCTGCCGCGATTCCCGCGAATGTGATGCGAATTGTCACGTGAACAAGCAAATCCAGAAAAATAGAATAATAAAAAATGATACGCATACAACGATAACAATGATAAACAACGATAGCAAAAAACAGTTTTGTAACTTTGTAAGTTTTGTAATTATTTCACACTCCACATTTAGGGGGGCCACAAGGGGGGCCAAGCTTGTTGTCACAGGGGCACTGGCCCCCCCTGGCCACCCCCTAGAACCGCCACTGCACGTCGGGAATGTTATAATTTAACACAGCCCGCCCACTTCATTTTTATATAGAGCTACATTACTTTTCTTGGAACATGCTCTTCATAAGGTTATTCCCCCGCATCGATGCTCAGCACAACCTCAGAGATTGGTCAGGGGATCTCTGGATAATCCGTAATTCGTTTGTAATTATAAAACGAAAATACCGTTCTGTTTTTTGTTTCAACACGAAAAACCAAATAACCGTTTTTGGTGTAAAAATCAAAAAACGAAAAACCAATTAAAAACGGCCCGTTTTTCGTTTTTGGCGATCATTTTATCGTTATTCCGTTTTGAACAAAGCATGAAGAGAGTCTTTGAACTTCAGTCAATTTATTTTTCGTTTATAAACCAAAAACGGAAGTCACGTGGTCTATTCCTTTTTTGGAAGCGAAAGTACCCATACAGAAATGCAATATATTCACATATATGTGAAACACTGTTAAATATATTGACATATATTTTGAAAATATATTTTCGACATGCATAAAAATTCAAGCATAACAGTTGATCTACATGTTGCATGTATAAATACGTGTACATATATGTGACAATATATTTCATGCCTAATGTCATGAAAATACATGAGGCATGAATAGTGCCACATTGTCACGGATGGTGTTGGTTTTTGTTTCAGGTCATTGTCATGTTTCAGTTTTTTGTCATGTGCTTCCCTGGTTTGTCATGTTCTAGTCTTGTGAACCTGCCATGTACTCCCTTGTTCATGTGTCTTGTTCTCATTGGTTCATTGTTCAATGTTCAAAGTTGTCCCTTGTCTTGTCATTAGCATTGTGTATGTTTAAGCCCTCATGTTTGCCTTGTCACTTGTCAAATATTGTCTATGTACCACTGTTGGTGAGGTTATGGTCTTTGTTTTATTCTATGCCAAGCCAAGCCTTTGTTTTTAGTTTATTAATTAAACTGCACTTGTGAGTTCTTCTGCAACTTGCCTCCAGTGGATCCTTAAACACATATTTTTAATCAAGCGAGTTACTTTTTTGCTATTCATCTTTTTGTTCACCATTTACCAATTAGTCATTATATTAAGCTATTATATTATATTGAATACATTCAAACATTGGAATATATTGTGATATTTATTGTCAACATATATGCTTTTCTCATTCTATTTACAGTGAACACTTGAGATACATTACAATTCACTCAATATCACAATCAAGTTTCAGAAGAAAAAAAAACATATTATCTGATATTCTGATTTTATTTACTGCATCAGTACTGGCCTAATGACCTTATAAGCAGATATGGTATTAACCCCCTGTATATGTAAGTAAAAGCTTATGTCACTGAGAGTATAACAAGTCCTCCATGTGGTAATCTCAATCTTAAAAAAAAAAAACATTAAGCATTTTAGTGATAATATTTACATTTGATCAAAAATGAAACGATGTGGTAAAACTGTTAATGGTTAGGTTGTATCTTCCTAGAAATGCCTTTCAATCCAGTAGGCTATTTCTTTATTTCTTTCTGCAGCAGCACTGCACTTCCTTTTGGTGTTGGTCTATGTAATCAGCTCATAGCGATTAAGAAACTTAAAAATGTAGTCCACTCTCAGTCCTGGTAGACACACAAATAAACTCTTCTGTTTGATCTTACTGGCAGGAATGGCTGTTAGATGGCCAATAGTTTTATCAACAGCAACAAAGTGGCATGGGTTGCTTAAGGATGAGAAAAAATGATGCTTTTGCTTCTGAAAATAGTGACCAATGGCATAGCACATGCCTCCAGTCCCCAAATCTGCAAAGATAAACCTTCTCACCAAGAAGGGACAATCATCATCATAATCAACATCATCTTTAAGGAAGACAATGTGAGAGTTCCTCTTCGTCTCCCTGGCATAACTCTCTGCATGTATTATTTGACCATCAACTACTACTCTGTCATAGTAGTTAACAATGTCTTTCTTTAAAGAGTGCACAAGACTGTGAAGTGCCAGATAGTCGTCATGTTCTAGCAATTTTCTTTGTGGTCTGCCAAGTGCAGTGACTCCTTCAAACTGTTCCACCATTTGAACAGTCTTTTTAGATGTAGTTAACATCTCGAATGTGTCTTTGACCTCAATGGGAGCACAACTCATCAAAGATTTGCCATAGACTGGAAGTGCCTTCTCTAACAAAAAGGTTTTGGAAATCTGTAAAGCTACACCCTGTGTGCTCTTTACCATCTCAAGCAATTCTCTGTTGTAGCTTTCAAAAACAAAAGCAGAGTGAGAGCAGAGTCCAGAGTGGCCCCCAGTCTTTAACACTTTGGGCTAAATGCAGACACAGATGAATGTTGAATGTCATATTACAAACACCATAAAGTCCTTCTGCTTCCAGCACAAATGCATTAAGCAGTTTTTCAGCCTCTGTGATCTCTTCTGAAGTGATAGATTCTAAGAGGAGCAAACCAACACCCTTCATAAGTTTTGCCCAGTGGACAAGGAACCTTTCAGGGAGTGTGCCCTTTAACACAGGTACACTGTAGAAGAACAACCACATGTACCACTCATGTGCTTTCCAAAAATGCCTTTCAGTCACAGATCGCGGGATTCTAGAAACACCACGGGGTGGTTGAATGCTGCAAAGTCTTTCATCCACTTCTGAGACAGACCTTCCAACATACCATGGCTTTCCACTGTTCTCACTGCAGAACCACAGGTTAGCATATGCCCTGGCAACACCAAGAAGAACACAATGCATGTAGTCTGGAACACAGCCATGTATGATGTTAAAGCCTGGCAACAGTGAGAGTACTGAGGGCCCTTTAACACCCATTACAGGTGTGCACTTCTCCAGTGCTCTTTCAGCAAAATTGATGGTTTGAGTATGACTTCTTAAATCACACTTTGTTTCAAAAGGGTAAACCCTTGTATGGCCTTGTCCTTTTTCTACCATGACTCCTTTCTGTACACAAAATGAACATCCAAATTCCCCATTGAACTGTTTGAAATTTTGTAAAAGTGGCCTGCAGGCCACAGAATCAACAGAATCACTGACTAATACCAAAGGAATAACTTTAGTTGTGTATGTCACATGTCCAACTGACCATTTGAAGCCAGCCTGTTCCAAGTGAACACATTCTTTCACAAAAGGTTCAAGAAATGTGTTCATGTTTGGCTTTTCCCCACCAACCCACAGAGCAGCAAGCATCACATGCTTTGATCTCACTGCTGGGTCAAGTTCATTAATGGTATAGAGCAAGGGCCATATACTGCATTTAGATGAACGGAACAGTGGTGCGCCATCACAGCTAAATGTTAGTGATAGGTGTTTCACACTGCCATGAGATTTACTGTTTTTAAAAGCTTCCTTGTACAGCTGTCCATCAAAGATGTCACAGACAGAAGTCTTTGTAGGTGCAGGTGTTATGATGTGTGAACGGATTTCGTCATTTTGTAGAATATTTCTGAGTTGGCCTTCCAGGGGTAGTTCAATGAAAAAGTTTCCCTCTTTCATGTGTTTGTTCAAGTCGCATGTCTCCCCACAACTGTTACATTTAGCTGATTTCTCATCAGACTGCATAATAGCAGAGCACTGTTTACAAACTGAATGCAACTGAAAGTGGTTTCTGACTTCACCAAAAGTTTTGTAGAAACAGTACTTTGATGTGGGCACAACATGTTTTTCACTAACTGCATTGATTACCTTAAGCATGTCCTCAATGACTGCATCAGTTAGATTATGTTTTAACTTTAATGCCAACATTAATAGTTCATGCTGCTTTCTCCTTTGGTCACCATCTGGACCATTATGTTGTAGACCAGTACATGTGGTCTGATCTACCACTCCTTGCTCAGCAGGATTCACCATCCTCAGTTTGTTTTCCTCCTCCATTTGTTCCCTGACTGACCCTTCTTCTGCAATTGATTCATCTCCATAGTCCTGTTAGAGATGAACAAGACATTACCGTTATATGGTCAAAATTAAACAGAAAACGGTTGAAAGACTGAAACGGTTCTTTGATGTTTTGTTTGCTGAGCATGATTGTGCTTGTTTAACGTTGTGAGGAAATGTCCCCACAATGATAGTAATACCAGAAATATTTGATCTTGGAGACATTTTTGGTCTTATAAATATGTTGTTGTTGTTTTTTTAATGCCAAATGCCGAAAAAAATCGTTTTTATTGAGAGCTGTGTTTAGAGTTAGCACGTTCCAAAATCATTATGTCTATGGAACAAAATCATTATGTCTATGGAAAGCCCCATATAAAAGACAGAAACCCACTGTGTGTGCGCATGTGTGTGTCACAGCGTATGTGTGTGTGTGGCACATGTTAATGTGAAAATGCAGCATAAGTGTACTCCCTCTAACCTGGTAAACATTGAGACCTCTACAGTCCGAACGGGAGGATTCTTGATGCGTAAATGATGTTAACTCCAAATCTGCAGAGAGCCACCTGCTTTGCACCGTGGGCTTGCTGGTTAACCCCTTCTTAGTGTCTCCTATGGAGTCAACATGGTAAAAGCAAAATCAATGACACTTGATAAAGATGATGATGATTTTAGTTGAAATTATCATGCAAAGAAATGTATACTGTACGTTACGTATCACACAATTGATCAGCTGCAATACCATATTATATATCCTTTTACACCATTATCCAAACAAAACTTAATACAAGATTTAAATTTTCATACCTATTGAACCGTTATGTTGTAGACCAGTACATGTGGTCTGATCTACCACTCCTTGCTCAGCAGGATTCACCATCCTCAGTTTGTTGTCCTCCTCCATTTGTTCCCTAACTGACCCTTCTTCTGCAATTGATTCATCTCCATAGTCCTGTTAGAGATGAACAAGACATTACCGTTATATGGTCAAAATTAAACAGAAAACGGTTGAAAGACTGAAACGGTTCTTTGATGTTTTGTTTGCTGAGCATGATTGTGCTTGTTTAACGTTGTGAGGAAATGTCCCCACAATGATAGTAATACCAGAAATATTTGATCTTGTGGAGACATTTTTGGTCTTATAAATATGTTGTTGTTGTTTTTTTAATGTCAAAATGCCGAAAACATTCGTTTTATATTGAGGGCTGTGTTTAGAGTTAGCACGTTCCAAAATCATTATGATTATGTCTATGGAAAGCCCCATATAAAAGACAGAAACCCACTGTGTGTGCGCATGTGTGTGTCACAGCGTTTATGTGTGTGTGTGGCACATGTTAATGTGAAAATGCAGCATAAGTGTACTCCCTCTAACCTGGTAAACATTGAGACCTCTACAGTCCGAACGGGAGGATTCTTGATGCGTAAATGATGTTAACTCCAAATCTGCAGAGAGCCACCTGCTTTGCACCGTGGGCTTGCTGGTTAACCCCTTCTCAGTGTCTCCTATGGAGTCAACATGGTAAAAGCAAAATCAATGATACTGAACTGATTTTAGTTGCAATTATTTGCATTCATGTAATGGATATGGTTACATATCTCACCAGAAGGGGCTATGATTGAACTCCAGAGCCCTGATAATGAGGAACAACATTTTTAAAGCAACATTATTGTAACATTTGGGAAAAAAAATACAAAAATAAGACTGAACAAAAAACCTTACACGAATTGCCAGTTGCTTCTTCCTCCACATGTAGACATTTTTCTGCTAATTTTACCCTAGGAAGTGAAAATTCTTGAATTCAGGCTTACTCATATCATTCCCCCAACCAGCAAAAATTTCCATTCAAACACAGTTAGGACAGTATGTTAAACAGTCTTTAAGCTGAAATAATAAAAAAGAAAAAGAAAAAAGAGAATTTAGAATTATTAAATGATATAAAGAAAATTATTAATTGATATAAAGAGAAAATATAATTGTTAATTTAAAATGTTATATACTGACCCATGTAGCCTATGTATAAAGCCATGGACATTGTATAAACAAATGTTGTGCATTCTTTGTTTTAAGTAGTATTGAGTTTTATTAAATACATTTCAGTTTATTCATTCAGCAATATAATTTGTTAATAAAAATAAATAAAAAATAACTCATTCACGTTGACCATGGGTGAAAAGAAAAGGCCAGTTGTTTTCATCCAGTCAAAAACAACAAAAAATCCCAAAACTTCATGTGACTTACCGTTTCCATCTACTCTCTGTGCGTTTAGGGACAACACACTTCTCATTCAAATACCTTTTATATTTTTGCATCTGGACTTTTTATTAATTGTTAATTTACACAATTTGCTGTTTACATTATATAGTAAGGCTATGGCCCTGCACCATGGCAGTACGAGTCCCGTGATTTGTCAAACTGGCAGCTTTATTGCCATATATGGTCATGCATACGTCTGACTTCCAACCGACTTTCCACTGTTTCCCGCTCGTCCCACTCGTCATCACCAGTCCTCCTGAGGTAACGTTAGTCAACAAAGAAATCAAGAAGTTAATATGTTTGCACTCGTTGAATGGTTGGATGGTAAGGACACTGGAACGTACAGTGTTGTGAAAACTGACTTTATTCGTGATTTCATTTGCGAAGATTACTTAGATCGTCTGGATAAGAGCGATGGCATCTATGTTGTGGAGTGGGCCGAGGGTAAAAAACCCAAAGGTGGCTGGCCGGTCTACACTGCCAAAATTATCAAAGTTGCTGGTAAGTTGCTGTTTTTAATTCATATAATCTTGTAAACAATTATGTCGATTTAAATGTTAATGTAAAAAAATATTTTTTACCACAAAAGGTGAATTCCGCGTGCGTCTTGCACGCGACAAGCTTGATTAAAAATATGCAAAACGTATCACATAATGGTCCACGTCTTGTATATTCCAAGTGTATTGGTGTTATATGATATGGATTTGTGAAAAACAAGCCGAAATGTAATGTATTATTTACAAACATCTTGACATAGGCCGTTGGGTCTTGATCTGCATAAGTTACGTTTTGAGCCCTAGTAACGTTAGCAGTAGCTAGTTAACGTTAGTTCATCGACCATGAAAGAGGGGCAGCCGCATACGTTGTTCTGACGATTTCTTTGTGCTACCTGTAACAATACATTACTGAGGAAATAATTAATCAGATTTTGCTGTTCATGTAGTTTGAGGCTTTTTGAAGTTTTTGTCCAAATCCTAGCCCTAACGTTACCCTTGTAACAATATAATTAAAGTGTTGGTAAGGTTAGCACAATCTGATAGCATTTTTTTGTCAAGGCAATGGCATTAGAGCAACACCAGGGTGAGTAAATGATGACTTAAGTGTCATTTTTGGGTAAACTATCCCTTTGAGCTAAAACCTAAAATGATATTAACATTACCATTATATAACATTATTTAAGGATTTGTAATACACAATTTATGTTATTTAACTGTTGCAGAGAAGGCATCAACACTGGAGTCGTACCTGGAGGCAATGCAGGAGGATGAGGATGAGGGAGAGGAGTGGAAGCACCCGTCCAAAAGATCTGCCAAGCCTAATCCTAAATACCAGGGCAATACTCCAACCAGGGCAGAATCACTACAGCCGGGGAGAAGTAAAATGGTATGTAACTAGGGCTGGGATAAACGATTATTTTTTAAAAGATTAATCTAGCGATTATTTTTTCGATGCATCAATTAATCTAACGATTAATTTTTTCAGCCTGATTCGATTTCGATTTTCGGTTATTGATTATCTCCCCATTTATTGACTAATAGCAATTCATACGTTGATTTACATATCTGAATGAAAAAACATGAATTCCTTAACATTGCAATATATGTTTATTGCTCTTAAAATTCCAAAATAAAAGACTATACAAGTGCAAAGTAATGCAATCAAACACACCTGATTCAACTCATCAGCTCATTATCATGGGTTAATGAGCTGATGAGTTGAATCAGGTGTGTTTGATAAGGGAGACAAAGAAAACGTGTAGTGTTGGGGGTATGCCAGGACAGGTTTGAGAACCACTGATGTAAGGGCCGTTTCTCAAAACCAAGAATGCAAAGAACGGACTTGTGTTCTTGGGGAGAACGCTCTTGCTAGTTGTTCTTGGAAGTATGAACTTACAAGGTGACGAGCACACAGAACGCTGCTGACAGTTTGAGGCGATGTGTTCTTGCTGGTATTGCGCAATAATACCCCCGCACAGCGCCGTCTTCAGTACCCAAACATAACAAGAATTATTGATGATAACAGCCAGGTTTTTAGCATGAATGGCCGGTTGGCTCGCTAGCTACACCCGCGTGCGCGTAAGGAGTTTCTTCACTACCGAAAATGTTTGAGCATATTTTCGATTCGCCATAAATTTTCGTAAAAATGGCAATATTTGAAATCAACACAGTAGATTTCTCGCATCAAATGCTCTCAGAAGTGAATTTAGTGATGAAATAGCATACAAAATTGTAGAAAAACGACTTACTGTTGTTCTGCCTTTCTGCTCCCCGCTCCTTCCTCGAATGCCGAAATGAATGCTGGGATATTTCTGCCGTCAAGTTCACACAAGTTACCAACCAATGCATCCTCGGTAAAATGGCCGTGTCAAGAACTCTTCCGGGATTTTTAACCGTTCTTGCCAAAATGCAAACTTGTGTATTGAGACAGTACTTGGGCAGCGACTGATGACGTTTCACAAGTCCACAAGAACACAAGTACAGACAAGAACGCATATTGAGAAAAGGCCAATGTGTATATGTAAGGTGGGAGGAGTTGGATCTGGATCCAATTCCTCCCCCTAGATTTCTTGTTCTGCAGTTAGGACCATCTCGATAATTTTGATACGTTGATAGCCTGTATAGACAAAGGGCTCACCATTAAAAGCCATGTCCCAAACTTTTCAACAAATAAAAAAAAATACAAAACAGTAGCCTAGCCTAGTTTGACCATGTAAGATTCCTTAACTTTTCAAATAAATTTTACACTCCTATGGCCAACTTTCTTTATCAAAAAATGGTAACACTTTATAATAAGGTTTCATTTTGTTAGCATTAGTTAACATGAACCAACAATTAATGAACAATACTTCTACAGCATTTATTAATCTTAGTTAGTTGATGTTAAGCTCAACATTTTATAAGACATTTTTAAGATCCAAAGTTGTATCTGTTAACATTAATGCACTGTAAACTAACAGTGGTAATAACAATTACTTGTGACAATGACAATATTGTTATTGTAACTAAAAGTAAAAAATATTTTATTAACTAACATTAACAAAGGCTATTGCTCTCTGTTAGTTCATGTTAGTTAATGCATTAACAAATGAGACCTTTTTGTAAAGTGTTACCAAAAAAAATCTATTGTCTAACAAAAAGTTTAATTAAAATAAAATACCTACACAATGCAAACATTGGGCTGCATATAAAGAAACAAAATGCATGTGCCATGGATAAATAAAATGGAATCGCCTCTGCATGGACAATAAATAAATTATCTTAACCATATTGTTGATGAAAAACATTTTTAATATTACAGTAATAGTAAACATCTTTAATATTAGGCTTACTGTTTCAAATGACATCATTGTTGTTTGAACTGTGCGCACTGAAGCTGAAGAGAACGAATGTTAACGAATGAGAGAGAGAGTCTTACATACCACGCAGAATTGAAGTGTACATGACGTCTACATGTAAATGATATTATTTGTTGTATTTTCCTGTAAAAATAATGGAGTTCATTTAGAATTATTCAGCTTTTATGAGCAAGAAGAAACTAATGCGCAAACGTGATAATATTCATGAACCCAGCAGCTCATCAATCCTTAGTGCGGTTTATATTGTTATTAGTATCAGAATTCACAGTAGTATTAGTTGCTATAACTATTCGTTGTTAGTTTTTTTACATTTCAAACTTGTAAATGATTTGAACTGTGTGATGTTTTTCAGTATAGTTGCACTATTTAAACATTATCTGCACTTTTACAGAAGAAACGTATATATGCAACTTTTCCATTTCTGCAAGGGATGGTGTTTGGATTTTTACTGTTTTTTAAATTATTTTATGTACGGTAATTGGTATTTTATAGGAGCCTATTTGATGAAGGGTACATTTTACTTAGCATGCTGCTATCATTTGTAGCCAAAAACAGTGGTGAATATGGTATTATATTTATATCGTCATTGATATCGTTATCACAATAAATGCCAGAAAATATCGTGATATATTTTTAAGTCCATATCGCCCATCCCTAGTCAGAGCACTATAATTGTTCTTCAAGCACACAGTAACTTAAACACTGCCGTACAATCTATTATCTATCAGCTTTGATATATCGGCCTAATTTTCTTATCGGATCGATAACGATAACATCAAAAATGGCCATTTATCGGCCGATATTGATATGTGGTCGTTATATAGTGCATCCCTAGTTAAGAGAAAGAGAGTTGTGGGTAGGGGTGTGCGATATGACGATTTTTGATCGTAGACGATTAAAATGTCTGCACGATCTGCTTTCGAAGAAATATAGTAGTATCGTGCATTCTATCAGTTGCTGTTCTGGCGCCTCTGGCCCAACATGCTGAACAACGCGACGTATATTCACATAAAATGTTAACGCAGCGGAACGAGACACTGCAGTTCACAAAAGTTCATAATTTGCATGTGCTTTAATGCCTTGTCGGTTAAACATTAATTCGCGTGCTGATGCGCTGTTCTATAACGTATGCGTTTCTCAGCGCGTACATGTGAAGCTCACATGCACTAAAAGCCTGTCTACCAGCGCCTGGATACTGGACTAAGTTATCTTTCGAGTCTTATTGTGCTAATACTGTCAAATACACACAAGGTTTACATAAACAAAGTCAGTTATGTCTAAAGCGAAAGCAATCTTGAGAAAATTGAGAGAAAATCTGCTTGTCAAATGCGTGTATATTAGACGCGGCGCGCACAGCTCTTAAAGAGACAGTATCAATAGTAAACATGCTGCCGCTTGTCCTTAAAGAGATAGTTCACCCAAAAAAAAAATGTATCTCATTATTTACGCACTCTAATGTTGTTCCAAACCTGTATTAATTTCCTTCTAATATTTTTCTAATATTAATATTTTGAAGAATGTGGCTATCCAAACAGTAGCTCATCCCCATTGACTTCCATAGGAGAAAAATATACTATGGAAGTCACTGGGGTACATCAACTGTTTGGTTACCCACATTCTTCCAAATAACTTTTATTTTCAACAGAAGAAATAAACTTATTCGAGTTTAAAAGAACTTGAGAGAGTAAATTATGACAATTATATTTTTTTAGGAGAACTATCCCTTAAATGTTAATAAAACAACAAAATGCAAAGAGAAAATCACTCACTCCTCTTGACTGATAACTTTTAATAGTAGCTTTAATAAGTATCATGTATAATTTATACAGTGAAGTCTGTTTTTTTTTATGTTCATTTAATTACTTTCTTCAATGCTACTGTTAAATACACCTACTGTAGCTGAAAACATAAAGCACTGTTTATTTAATTTGTATATTAAGTTGTGTATGTGTAATGTGTATCTTTGATCTTAATATTTAATAACAAAGAAAATAATGAAAAATGTTTTATCTTCGCCCCTGTCTGCCATTCTTTTTTATTTTATATTTTGTTACCTAAGGCTTTGTTTTTAAAATATGGACATTAGTTTGGCTGTAATGCTCAGTCACAAAATAGTAAAACCAAGAATCGTGATAAAATCGTGAATCGTGATTTTCCTGAAAAAAAATCGTGATATGATATTTTTGCCATATCGCCCACCCCTAGTTGTGGGCGACTTTCTTTTCTTTTCTTTTTTACCTCTGCCGTGCATGTTCTTAAAGAGAAAGTGTTCTTTTCAGCTTGCCATTATAAATCGCTATTTTTCTGCACTAAACTAGTGAATTTTGCCAAGATATATTCAGAGATGATAGACAAGATGTTATAGAATAATAATTTAATGAAAACCTAATTTTGACAAAAAAAATAATATTTGACCTATTTTTAGACCTTACTGAAAACGTACCAGCTGACTGGTTTTTCCAGATCACATCACAATTCTGTAAACTATACAGGAAGTCAGTTGGTTCTACCAATACTATAATACTGAAGGTTAAAATTAACTGATTCGTTTACAAACATTTAAATTAAACACGTTTTTATAAAAATGAAATTATAGTTGATCTTCTTGCTCACGCGTGAGCGTGAAGCTCAACTTCCATATGCGTTTCAGTGTGTTGTTAAGGTAAGAGTGCATCCATAACAGGAGTTACACATTCTGACTACTTAACATGGTTAAAGTTCATCTGTGCATGATTTTGTGCAAATGTAAGTTGTAATATTGTTTATTTTGTATAAATATCTGATTTATTTTTTATAGGATGCGTTCCGTTGAGTTATTAACCTTCTAGCAAAGGTCTTCAGTTTAATTCAGCTTCAGCGCACACAGCTTAAACAACAATGATGTTATTTGAAACAGTAATAAATGTATTAAAGATAGTAAACTATTACTGTGTAATATTAAAAATGTTTGATATTTTTTGCAAAAACATTGCATTA
The DNA here is from genome assembly GCF_051911475.1 of Siphateles boraxobius. Classification (NCBI taxonomy): domain Eukaryota; kingdom Metazoa; phylum Chordata; class Actinopteri; order Cypriniformes; family Leuciscidae; genus Siphateles; species Siphateles boraxobius. The sequence goes on along the minus strand of NW_027509210.1, from coordinate 832,757 downwards.
TTATTAATAAAACTAGCACTTTTATGGCTCTCTTATTATTTTCATATTATTTCCTTATTGTCCGTGTGGAGGCCATTTCATTTTATTTGTTTTTCTTTGTGAGGTGCATGTTATTCACACATTTATTTATTGTTTATACACCAAGATGAAGACAATGAAAGTCTCACAGCAAAGAGCACTTATGGAGAAGATCCAGATGCAGAAAAAAGACTTGCCACAACCATACAAGGACATACGGGAGGACATATCGGAGCTACGAGAATTTGTTGTAGAGAGTAAGATCTGCACAATATGTGCCTTATTTATTTACGTCTCTTAAAATGTAAGATCACAACATTTTAGGAATATTTTATATTTCTTTTGCAAATTCCTTACTCATACCCTCAATGCGAAGTATCTTGTTGCTTTTGCATTTTAGGAGTGGGAAACATCGAAGAGTCACTTCGTGTTATTCAACAGTCTGTTGAGGAGCTTAAACAAATGGTAACAACACCTGGGCAATACCCAGTACCATCTCAAGATAATCCAGCCAACACTAGTGTAAGTTCTCAGACACCAAATCCAAGTCATTTAAATTCTTTCTTTTGATATGTAGTTTTCTTTGACAAAAAAAACTTCCTTGTTTTTGATTTTTCTAAACGTTCTAATACTTTTCCAGTTTTTTAAGAATAAGCCTAACCCCTTTTTTTCATTGGTTGTTGCGTTAAATCTTACCCAGATACAATAGTACTATTTTCTGATTGGCTATTGTGTAGCTCGACGAACAACACCAGAGGAAACGCGCTTGATTCATGCCGGTTCCACAGTGCTATGAGAGCGGCGCGGCCAGAGTTTTGGGCGCTGCGGCATTTTAAATATATTAGGGATGCACCGATATGAACATTTTGGCCGATACCGATAATTCTTTACATTTGAAAGCTGATAACCGATATATTGGCCGATAAATCTAATTTAAAATTTTTATATACTTTGATAGCCTGTATACATAAACAAAAGGCTCACCATTAAAAGCCTTGTCTCAAACACTTTTAACATAAATCAAACATATACAATACAGTATAGCCTAGTTTGAACCAGTGTAAGATTCCTTAACTTTTAAAATTAATTTTACACTCCTATGGGCAACTTTCTTTATTAAAAAAATGGTAACACTTTATAATAAGGTTTAATTTTGTTAGCATTAGTTAGCATGAACCAACAATTTTATAAGACATTTTTAAGAAAGTTGTATCTGTTAACATTAGTCAATGCACTGTGAACTAACATGAACACACATATTTTATTAACTACTATAACAAAGGCTATTGCTCTCTATTAGTTAATGCATTAACAAATGAGACCTTATTGTAAAGTGTTATCAAAAAATCTATTGCCTAACAAAAAATAAAATACCTAAATAATGCAAACAAGTCATTGGATAACATTGGGCTGCATATAAAGAAACAAAATGGATCAATAAAATGGAATCGCCTCTGCACGGACAATAAGGAAATTATTTTTATCAAACCATATCATTGATGAAAATAATACGAGAACAAAATAATGGTAGTTATTAATTATAACACAATGTTTTTGAAAAAAATAGACATTTTTAATATTACAGTGATATTAAACATCTTTAATAGCTTAGTTACTGTTTCAAATGACATTGCTGTGTGAGCTGCGCGCGCTGAAGCTGAAGAGAACGAACGTTAAACCGAATCGCTTTGCTAGAAGGTTAATCAACTCAACGGTTGCTGAAGAATGCAAACCCAAAGAATTTACAAATTTCAGAATCAGAATCAGAAAGAGCTTTATTGCCAAGTGTGCTTGCACACACAAGGAATTTGTTTTGGTACTGAGGCTTCCAGTGGACATATACAAATACAACATTAAACATAATACTACAAATTATAAGAATAAAAAATAAAAATATAAATATATGAGAATAAAACTATCACAGTTGGGTTTAGTCAGAATAGACATTTTCAGATTTACAGATTATGAACCTATTTACAGTGTTTTGAATATTATAATAAAATAAATCTACATATAAGTATCACCTGAGTTGTGGGATATTGCACTAAACAGTGGGAGTATTGCACTTACAGGCATATGCCTTGGGAGGAGTGTTAACTGTTCAGGAGGGAAATGGCCTGTGGGAAGAAACTGTTCCTGTGCCGAGATGTTCTTGTGGCCAGTGATCTGAGTCTCCGTCTTGACGGTAACAGTTCAAACAGGTGGTGTCCAGGGTGAGTGGAGTCTGTGATGATTTTACCTGCTCTCTTCCTCACTCTGGAAGAGTACAGGTCCTGGAGGTTTGGCAGGGGGGCACCAATAATCCTCTCCGCAGTCCGGACTGTCCGTTGTAGTCTCCTGATGTCTGATTTGGTAGCTGAACCAAACCAGACAGTGATGGAAGCGCACAAGACAGACTCAATTTTATTACAATAGTGAATACAATTATAATTAAAGCTGCAAGCAGCATTTAGCGGTGTTCAAGCAGTTAAGGCCTTTCAGGCCGTTAAGCACAAAAGCATCAAAAGACATTAAGTTTTATGTAGCAAGCATGATTTACCATGATATACTACATTTCAGTGTGATTTTTCATGATTTACCATGTTCCAGTATGATTTACCATGAATCTTACATGATTTTCCATAGTTTACCTTGATATACCATGTTATATGATGATTTACCATGATATAGCACATTCTAGAATAATTTACCAGGATTCTAGCATGATTTACCTTTTTTACTATGATTTACCATGTTTCTGGCGTTATTTACCATGATTTACCATGTTGATAGCAATTATATGAAGCATAAGAACAATTGAAGTGATAAACTCTGACAAAATATGAATGTGTTATAATAGTAATTGTTATTTAAGTGATTTTATAGTGTCTATATACAAAAAAAGACAATTAATAAGAAGAGTGGCCAGCAGAGGGCAGTAGAAGACCACTTATTGGCTCACTTTCATTTTCAACTACTTTGTTTCTCCAGTATTCTCCAGTGAAGCAAACCATTTTTTTCATGTTAACTCCATAATGCATGCTTACACACACACACACACACACACACACACACACACACACACACACACACACACACACACACACACACACACACACGTGTGGGATATGTTATTTTTGAAATCTCTTTTAATGGTCTATAAGCATTTCACATATTTCTTTGTGATGTAATAATATACAACTAATTTAAAAAAATAGCTTTAAGCATTTGTTTGTAAGTAAATGCTGAAAGCTGATAAAAAGATTAAACATGTCTAATACAGCTGCTCCCTCTAGTGGACAACAGTGGTATTACACACTATATAGAGTTGAAATGAATTAATGGAAATTTGGTTTTTCACTTATATCTCGGGAACGAGAAAGTGAAAAAATCTGAAACTCAGAACTTAGATAGTGTCCGAGGAGTACTGTTGAACGAGACCATCCCGGTGTTGGTGGCCGATCGGAGCCGGGAGTTTTGCCCGTTCAAAGGCATATCTTTTGGGGCTTATATCTCGGAAATGCCCAGGCCAAATCGCACCAAACTCGAATCGAAGCTAGGTGAGGACGAGCCCTTTTCAACGAGCTATACCACAAGAATTTAGGTGGTCTAGGTCGGGAGTTACAGCCGTTCAAATTCGGGGGTCTCTCGAATTAGCGATCCGCGGGGGGGCGCTCCCGAGGCCCGCGACGATAGATTTCGATCAAGGCCCAATAGAGGACTTTACCATCCAAATTTGAGCGCGCAGGGAGTTTCCGTTTTCGAGTTATGAGTGAATTTGTACTGGGAGGGCGTGGCCTAACGTTATACTTTCGTTTTCAGCCTTCCTGTGACACAATTGTGAATAATACATGAATTTTAACAAAATGTGATTGTAAATGTTAAAATAATGATTTTATAAAGTCTAAATATGAATTATATATAACAATATTAGAGAGTAGTATGATGAAATGACAGCAGGGGGCAGTAAAATACCATTAATTAGCTGTTATAGTCATCAAAGCTGTTATAGCTGTTATAACCATCCAACTTACACCCTATTTACATCCTATTATATAGCCATCCAAATGAAGAAGTTATACCTTTTCTGACAATTATTCATCTAGAGAGTCCAGAGAATTGTACTGCACTGGTTTTAAACAGGCAATTTACCATAGGAAATACATGGTTTTAAAGCTTTTTAACAGTTATAGCGCCACCTATGATCCGATCTCCATGAAACTTTGCATGCTTCTTCACCATGTTATGACACATATGCTCATCAATTTTTGTGAAGTTCTGATTTTTTATTTATGATTTATAGGCTTTTGAGTGTATTTTGACACGCCCCTTTTATAAATGACCCTGTTATAGTGAAACAAAGGGCAAAGTTCAACTTTTTTTTGATAATTATTGATCTAGAGAGTCCACAGATTTGTCCTAGACTGGTCTGGTTCCGATCGGGTGAAAAACCTAGGACTAGTTCGCAAAAGTAGGTTTTTAACATTTTCGTGAATATTTAATGAACGATTTGATTGACAGCAATGGTTCAAGAGGCAAAGTTGTTCAGCATGAGGAGATCTATCAAATGATATGCATATTGTGGGGATGTGCGCAATACCACGTGATTACAGAGCCGTAAAACTCGTTAGCGCCAACTAGTGGCCGATTTCTTTCAAAACTCTTACAGACCTCTTGAGCCATGAGTTGAACATGCCCAACGAGTTTCATGCTGATCGACCTCCGTTAACCTTGTCTAATAGGTGCGCAAATTCATTGGCCGATGGCGGCCATGTTTTTTGAGATACGCCAATGTCCTTATATACATACATGGGGCTTTGGACCAAGACACTGCATACCAATTTTCAAGTCAATCGGACTAACGGTCAGGTGGACAGAGCTCTTTTTATGTTTTTTTCACATTATAGCGCCACCTAGTGTTTGATCGTCGCGATTTTTTTACTGTGACCTCAGAATCAACTCATTCACATGTGTACCGAGTTTGGTGAAGCTATCTCATTTACTTCTTGAGTTATAGCCATTTTAGTAAAATAGGCTCCGCCCACAACGTTCATTTTAGGCCCCCTAGCGACCGTGAATCAAAATTTCAACTTTTTTTTGATAATTATTGATATTCAGACTCCAGAGAACATTTTGGCACTGGTTTGGTTCCGATCGGGCGAAAAACCAGGGACTAGTTCGCAAAAGTAGTTTTTCGACAAAATTCAAAATGGCGGAAAATCTATCATGGCGGAAATGAAATCGGAGATATACATTTTGTTTGTCAGGAGTCCAGCTTTCCAATGATATAAGACACTTGAGTGTACGACATACGGTCTAGGAGTTATGAGCAGTTTCACGCAATTGATCGCTGTAGCGCCACCTATTGGCCAATCGGGGTCATATTCTCTGAACCTCTCCTCGATTTTTGTACTACCATCTGACAAAGTTTCAGCTCTCTAGCCCTTACAGTTTGGGCTGCACGATGCGTTTTACGGCAGAAGAATAATAATAATAATAATAATAATAATAATAATAAAAATCAGTACAATTACAATAGGTTTTCAGCACTTCGTGCTTGAACACCTAATTATATGACAGTCCCAATCATAGCTTTTAATGTTTTGCATTGTTGTTTAATCTGATGCTGAAGAGAACGAGCACCGGGAAACTGAAGAACTTTTCTAGCAGGTTGTTTAAATCCACGAAACGCATCATATGTGAGATTAATCAGATATTTATTTTAGATCAACTTTATATTACGACTTATCTGCACAAAATGACGTGAATGCCTAATCGAACTTGTGCTGGTCATAATGTTGTAGTAAGCTAATCCCTGTTCTGGACGCGCTATTCCCACAACAACGAGCTGAAACGGCAACTAAACCCAGAGAATTCACAACGTTTTATTACAATAGTGTTCTCATTATAATGGCATGTATATGACAGTCCCAATTATAGTTATAAATGTGCATTGCTGTTTGAGCTGCGCGCACGCTAAATAGGCTATAAAGATGATCACCGGTAGCCTACAATGAAGCGCTACTGCATCGTTCATTAACTCAACCAAACGCATCCTATATTAGATTAATCAGATATATATACACAAAATAAACATATTACAACTTACAATGGCACAGAATGCTGCGAATGCTCAAGAGAACTCGACTGTGCTTGTCATGAAGGCTTAACTCCATAGATGCGCTCTTTCCACAACAACGCGCTCGTCGCGCTGAAACACTGGCGAACAAGAATTCACAACATTCTTTTACAGGCGTGTTTTTATTATAATGTTATGAAGCCTATGTGACAGATTTGTGCTGCACATGTTGCACGGAACTGTATCTTCCTTTTCGAAGTGAATCCAATCATTCAGAACCATCATGGCGAACAGCGGCATCTCTCAACTGAAGTAAATAATCTATTATCTATCGGCTTTGATATATCGGCCCAATTTTCTTATCGGATCGATAACGATAACATCAAAAAAGACCATTTATCGGCAGATATCGATATGTGGTCGATATATCGTGCATCCCTAAAATATATTACAAATAGTTATTCAGCGTGGAAATACAATGTGTGTCGGGAGAGCGTGACAAAAGACCGAAATGAGTGACCGTCACGCTCAATGCATGACACTTGAGAGCCCTGGGATTAGTATGGCAAGCCAAGAGGTTCAGAATTACGCCATAAATTAATCGCGTTTACAGCCAAACCCCGTCAAATTAAGCTTGATGTGTATATTGCCTAATTGCAAGCTTGTTCTGAAATGGTGACAAAAACTTAAACAATAACGGCTTTTCCATCATTATTGAACATCATTATAGGATTATTAGGTTGAATGAGTTAGGATTAACTGTTTTATTAATCATTAGAATATAGACATTAAGAGAATAAATTGTTATGCAAGTACTTTTACTTTTAATACTTAAAGTACATTTAAAATCAGGTACTTTTTACTTTTTACTTAAGTAGGGTTGTCATTGTGGTACTTCTACTTTCACTAAATAAAATATGTCTCTGGTTATTTGTACTTTTACTTAAGTACTGAGATTCAGTACTTCCTCCACCACTGATCACTACACAAAACCCCTAGCAACCACCCTTAGCAACTTAAACACTTGTTTGATCTCATTGATATTGTTCATTTAAGCTAGAGTAGAGTATTGTGAGAGATCGAGTAAGCGAGTGTACCTGCATTTACAGTAAACATAGCATTTTCCTTCAGGTCAGTCTTATATTCATAATACAAAAATCAGTTTGAATGTCCGCTGAGATATCTTGTCCTTTTAACAGTTAAGGGATTTTCCGTGCCTATAGTCACCTCATCTGTCAGTTGCGTCTTTCTTCTCCGTGATCACAAGTTTGAATCCTTTCAATGTAAAAGTCTTCTCTACCGACTGACTCACTCATAAAGACAGTCTTTTTCAGCTTTAATATTTTAATATTAATAAAGCTTTAATATTTTTTTTGTGTGGTAACCGTTTTATAAAAGCAATAAGGTACTCGAGGCTAGTGCTGTATGGTGAATAAGTCACGGCTGACTCCGCTTCGCGTCGTGCCTAACAACGCCCTTCAGCTGTGACTTATTCCATACAGCACTAGCCTCCAGTACCTTATTGCTTACATAAAAAAAAGGTTATGACAACAAACACCATTTGATTTTTATGAGCCCGAATATATGAATGCAATATTTTTGGAAAAATGCCCATCCCTACTTGTAATTGGCATCTTTGTTCTTAGTTTTAATAACAAAGATAAAATAATAATAAGATTTTGGCCATATTGCCCACCCCTACTTTGGCCTAAATGGTCTGTCTTTCCTTTTCTTTTGTTATCTTGTCATTTTTGTTGTTGTATCCTTAGGTTGAAATCCATCCTGGATCAGGTGGAAAATCCAAGACCGCATGTGGTGAAGAGGCAAGAGATGGCCTGGATTCAGGGATGGTCAAAGCAATTATGGGTAAGTTTATTAATTGGTCTGTTTAAACGTATGACTGAACCATAGACTGCAAATATAGAAACCAAATATATAAAACAAATACAGGAGTATTTGAGCCTGTCATAAACAGCCCCGAAAGAGACATTTTGATGGGAAAAATGAGAGAAAAATTACAAGGTTTTTGCTCTCTTTGGCAAATATGTTGTGGTCCCCCGAGAAATTCTTTTTGCGTTCCGACCGGGGCTTAAAAACGGGATTTTTTTTTTCTCGGTTATATTTTAGTTATTTTATATTTTAATATACTTCCATTTTTTTTTATTTTTTTTTACTGGTTTAATGAAAAAATTGTCTTTGTCTTTCAATTAATTAAATTGCAATTAAACGTTTCGCAAGGATTAAAAAAAAATCTGCTAATGCTGTAAACTATATCGGGAGCCACACATTACTATAACATTAAAGGTTAACAACAGAGCCTAGACTTTTAGCCTAAATTCAGATGCTATTTATTTTTTAGATATAATAATCAACACCCAACACATTGTATAAAAACGTCTCAGGTTACGACTGTAACCTATGTTCCCTGAGAACAGGGAACGAGACAATACGTCAACGACGCTATGGGGAACGCCTCAGGCGTGACAGGTGTCTGAAATCACTATCAAATCACGTCAATCATATTGACCGGCGACAGCCCGTGAATCATTAGCGTGAATGATTAACGTGCGACCTGGAAGTATAAAAGGGCGCCTTGCAAACATGACAAATCACCTTATCGTCTGAAGGGACTGTACGGTAGGCAAGCACCGCGGCATGGCAGGGAGACGTATTGTCTCGTTCCCTGTTCTCAGGGAACATAGGTTACAGTCGTAACCTGAGACGTTCCCTTTCGAAGGGAACTCAACAATACGTCAACGACGCTATGGGGAACGATATACCAACGCCGCCATGCTAAGGGGAGTGCATGCCAAGTGGCAGTGACAACTGTCAGAACCAGCAACTTCAAATGAAACGCTAGAACCACTCACCCTCAGGTCACACTGGGCTGTCAGTGACAGCATTCCCTACGGTCATAGCCCAAGCTACAGCCTCACAGAAAAACCTTCATAAACATGGTTAAATGAAAGGTCTACCTGGGCCGGCTCCGGGCCTGGAACCTCAGCTTCCAATTAGAAGGGGTCCCTTCTAGGGAATGTGGCTAGGGAACCCAAGGGAACCCCAGCCAGTCACTATTCAGGGGAACGTACTCACCCCGAAATGCCGCCAGGACGGCCTGACCTGGCGCCAGTACATAGACACTTAGTCAGACCAAATCCTGTCTGTCTGAAGACAGAGCCTCTGGACAAATGCCTTAAGTAAGGCATCCAACCCGAGGGACTGCGAAGCTGGCAGTGAACCACTCGGCCCGGATCTCAGAGACGGGATATCCCGGAGAGTATGACTCAGCATAGTGCTTTCCGACCCTTGCTAGCGAGGGGAGTTTCTCTACTCGATCCACGGATCAACCCAGTGTCTGTGTTTCAAAACACTGAGGAGGCCTGTGAAGGCCTAAGGGCTGATCTAACTGGGAGGCCTCACGAGAGGCCTACGACCGTCTGACCAGACTCAGGAAGCCGCATGCTCATAGAGACCCTCGTGAGGGGAGCACAAGGTCTGCCTGGTAGGCAAACCAGGCTGTAGGCAGAAAAGGTTCCGGGAGGGAACCTTTAGCAGAGAATGAACACTTTAGCGAGCCAGGGCGCAAGCTCGCCTTCAGCAGCTGCCTATTAAGTCTAGCTGAAACTGATAGCAAGAGACCACTAGCTTCATAAACCCAGCACCACTAGGGAGCGTTACAGGGAGGCCCGGAGAGGCCTACTACCTGATCCTTTAGGGAGGCACGTGAGGCCTACTACCTGATAACCACAGTACGTGGGAACTCACCTTCAGGGAGGCCCGGTGAGGCCTGCTACCCTACGACCACAGTATGTGGGGAGCTCACCTTCAGGGAGGCCTGGAGAGGCCTACTACCTGGTAACCACAAACTGTGGGAACTCACCTTCAGGGAGGCCTGGTGAGGCCTACTACCTGACCGTTCTCAATCAAGGAGGCCTGGAGGAGCCTACTACCTGATAACCCCAGTATGTGAGATGCTCACCTTCAGAGAGGCCAAGAGAGGCCTACTACCTGATAACCACAGTACGTGGGAACTCCTCCTTCAGGGAGGCCCGGTGAGGCCTGCTACCTTACAACCACAGTATGTGGGGAGCTCACCTTCAGGGAGGCCTGGTGAGGCCTACTACCTGGTCACCACTATCTGTGGGAACTCACCTTCAGGGAGGCCTGGTGAGGCCTACTACCTGACCGTTCTCATTCAAGGAGGCCTGGAGGAGCCTACTACCTGATAATCACAGCATGTGGGAACTCACCTTCAGGGAGGCCTGGTGAGGCCTACTACCTGACAGCCAAAATATTTGGGAGCCCACATCCAGGGAGGCCCAGAGCGGCCTACTACCTGACAGCCACAATATTTGGGAGCTCACATTCAGGGAGGCCCAGAGAGGCCTACTACCTGATAGCCAACGTAAGTGGGAATTCGCCTTCAGGGCGGCCGGGTGAGGCCTACTACCTGATAACCATCTTAAGTGGGAATTCACCTTCAGGGAGGCCTGAGTGGCCTACTACCTGATAACCACTGGTAGCTTTGAGCCCTGAGTCCGGGTGAAAGTATAAGGTGGCCTGCTAAGGCCAGCCAGCTGGGGACTCGCCTATCAGGGAGGCCTGGTCGGGCCTACTAGCTAATAGCAAGTCATATTCTGCCATAAAGTACACTGTTGGAAACCATACTACACAGCATAATTCACTAATGGGCTTCCAGTAGCGCTATAAGGTAAGTCCCACAATGTTGGGACTCACCTCCGAGGAGGCCTGTTTAAGGCCTACTACCCATCAGTGAGTCAACTGCCCGAACCACCAAGGCCAACCACGTAAAGTGAGCTGGCCTACAGTGCCCTCTGGGGGGCTGTCCAATCAAGGAGGCCTGCTGAGGCCTACTACCTAATGGCGCAGCCTTCGTTGGCAGAAAAACTGTTTACACAGCGCCTACAGCATCCTGGTGCCTAATCACATTGCCCATGGCAGTGTACTCCGCAAGAAAGGTAGCACCCTTAAAACAAGGGGAGTACAACATACGCCACTCTGCCTCAACGGAGGCCCCAGTTAGCCAGGGGCCTACCATCTATGCATGGGCGTCAGCTCAGGGCAATGCTCTGGCTTCAGGGGAGCGTACTTCGACCAAAGAAGAAGTGAAGCTTACTTCATACTCGACCCGAGCCATAATGGTGCGAGGTGGGATAAAACAGAACTGGGAGTGAAGTGCTCAGACCTACCCTGTATCACAGGGGAATACTCACACCTCACCCTGAGGTTATCAGGGTGCGGGCCTGCCAGCGGCTCTAGGGGTGACAGAAATGTATCTGTGCCCAACCTAGGCAAGGCAAGGCAAGGCAAGTTTATTTATATAGCACATTTCATACACAATGGTAATTCAAAGTGCTTTACATAGAAGAAATTAAAATAATCAAAAGAAATCAGAATAATTAAAACAGTTTAGAATAAAAGATAAAATACAGAAATCAGAATAATTAAAACATAAAATAAAATACAGTGCAAACAGTCGGACGAACAGTGGCACAGTGCTCATTCAGTAAATGCACAGCTAAACAGATGTGTTTTGAGTCTGGATTTGAATGTGACTACTGTAGGAGCACATCTGATCTCTTCTGGAAGCTGGTTCCAGCTGCGGCTGGCATAGTAGCTAAAAGCAGACTCGCCATGCTTAGAGTGAACCCTTGGTATTTCTAGCCGATGTGATCCTAATGATCTGAGTGATCTGTTGGGTTTATATTCAGTGAGCATATCTGCAATGTATTGAGGTCCTAGGCCATTGAATGATTTATATACCAGTAATAATACTTTAAAATCAATCCTAAATGTAACTGGCAGCCAGTGTAAAGACCTGAGGACTGGTGTGATGTGTTCATATTTTCTGGTTCTGCTCAGAATCCTAGCAGCAGCGTTCTGTATGAGCTGCAACTGTCTTATGGTCTTTTTGGGAAGGCCAGTGAGAAGTCCATTACAATAATCCACCCTACTGGTGATGAAAGCATGCACAAGTTTTTCTAAGTCTTGACTGGAAACAAAGCATCTAATTCTTGCAATATTTTTCAGGTGATAATATGCTGATTTAGTTATTGCTTTGACATGACTACTGAAACTAAGGTCTGACTCTAGAGACACACCCAGATTCCTGACTTGATTTTTAGTTGTTTGACCCCTAGACTGAAGGTATGCGTTCACCTTGAGAACTTCATCTTTGTTTCCAAACGCAATGACTTCAGTTTTGTCTTTGTTTAACTGAAGAAAGTTTTGGCACATCCAATTGTTTACTTCATCAATGCATTGGCAAAGGGAGTCAATGGGGCTGTAATCGTTAGGCGATAGGGCTAAGTAGAGCTGTGTGTCGTCTGCATAGCTATGGTAAGCGATTTGGTTCTTTCTCATTATTTGGCTCATTGGGAGCATGTACAGGTTGAATAGGAGTGGCGCAAGAATTGAGCCTTGAGGGACTCCGCATGTCATGGATGTCCACTCAGACTTATGGTCTCCTATACTCACATAATAACCTCTGCCTCCTAAGTATGACCTGAACCATTTTAGGACTATCCCAGAAAGCCCGACCCAGTTTTCCAGCCTGTCAAGAAGTATTTTGTGATCGACAGTGTCAAATGCAGCACTGAGGTCGAGTAGTACCAGCACTGATAATTTGCCTGTATCAGTATTTAAGCGAATATCATTTATTATCTTTATGAGCGCGGTCTCTGTACTGTGGTGCGGTCGGAAACCAGATTGAAAATGGTCAAAGTATCCATTCGAGCTTAAGAATTTGTTCAGCTGATTGAAGACAACTTTTTCAATGATCTTGCCTATGAAAGGAAGATTTGAGATCGGTCTATAGTTGTTTAATATGGTCTTATCCAGATTGCTCTTTTTCAGGAGGGGCTTGACAACAGCAGTTTTCAGGGAGGTCGGAAAACTCCCAGAGAGAAGTGAGGCATTTACCACTTCTAGGAGATCTGCTTCTAAGCTGTGTAACACATTTTTGAAAAAAGATGTGGGAAGTGCATCAAGGGCGCAGGTTGATGTTTTTAGTTGCTGTACGGTTTCTTCCAAAATTTTGCCATCAATTTCTTCGAAATCAGACATAGTTGCTACTTTCTCGTGCTGTTGTTTGATCTGCCTGACCCCAGCGCAACTCAAGGATGAGCTGATCACCTTTCTGATATTATTGATTTTCTCAGAGAAGAAAGAAGCAAACTCACTGCACTTTCTCACTGAGAGCATTTCACTGGGAATCTGGCTTGGGGGGTTTGTCAGTCTCTCTACAGTAGCAAAAAGAGTGCGCGTGTTGTTTATATTGCTGTTTATAATATTCGAGAAAAAAGTCTGTCTAGCTTTGCTTAGTTCCTTATTGAAAGCATGGATGCTGTCTTTGTAGATGTTATAATGGACTACAAGTTTTGTCTTCCGCCACATGCGCTCTGCTTTTCTGCATTGTCTTTTCATATTTTGCACTGCTGTTGAGTTTCTCCAAGGTGCTTTTTGTCTGCCACTCTTCTTCCTGACTTTCACAGGAGCAATATCATCAATTACACTCTTAACTTTTGAGTTAAAAGAATCAAGGAGAAAATCAACAGAGTCAGCAGATATGCTTGGTGTTAAAGATATAGCCTTCATAAATAGTACACTAGTATTCTCATTTAAGCATCTCTTCTTGACAGACACAGATCTAGCTTCAATGGCAGGAGAGATCAATATATCAAAGAAAATACAAAAATGATCAGACAGTGCTACATCCTTAATAACAATTGATGAAATGTTTAGACCCTTACTGATAAGTAAATCTAGAGTGTGTCCACGATTATGTGTGGCTCCATGTACATGCTGAGTCAGATCAAAAGTTTTTAAAACAGTTTTGATTTCTTTTGCCATATTGTTTTCTGCATTATCTATGTGAATGTTAAAATCTCCAGCAATGGCAAAGCAGTCAAACTCTGAGGAAATAGAACTTAACAGTTCTGTTAAGTTCTCAGCAAAAGCTGGAGAGTATTTTGGAGGCCTGTAAACAATGATAAGTAAAATGCGTGGAGCACCTTTTAACACAATACCCAGATATTCGAAAGACGGGTAATTCCCAAATGATATTTGCTTACATTGATAGACATCTTTATAAAGAGCAGCTAAACCTCCGCCTCTTCTGACAGCTCTGCAGACACTCATAAAAGTAAAGTTAGGAGGGGCTGTTTCATTGAGGACTGTTGCACTGCAACTTTCTTCTAGCCAAGTTTCATTTAGCAACATAAAATCCAGGTTGTATGTGGTTATTAAGTCATTGACTAAAAGTGATTTATTTTTAAGTGAGCGGATGTTTAAAAGTGCTAACTTAACAGTCTTACTTTTTGTCCCCACAGCAATCTTGGTATGTCGTGTAATAGGCACCAGATTAGATGGGTTTGCTGTACGGCTTTTGAAGGCCTTAGACTTTCTATCATGTAATTGAACAGCAATAGAAAAACATACAGGCACACTGGGTTCCCGCTTGTTCTGTAAACATTTGAGAAAGTTATTGTTATCATAGCGGGGACCCGACACATATCACTGAGAGCTGGTATCAGTTGTTTTTGGTTCACCTCGAGCCGCCGGAGGAGGGTGTGGGCCCTGGCGCTGTGGCAGAGGCCGAAGAGCTCTCACAGGGGGAGGGGGAGGGCGAGCTGGGCCCGTAGGCTTTGGTGGTTGTGGGGCCTGGCGTTTTTTGGTTGGTATCTGGGGGCTCGCAGCAAAAGAGTGGGATAGTCTAGTTCCAGCGTGCACCAGTTGTTCCATTTTCTCTGAGAAGCACAGAAGTGGAGATGCTGGAGAGAGTGATAATGTTTCCAGTGAGAGTGATTTTTGCTCTGGTGTTATTGGAGGCTGTAATATGCTGTCCTGGTTTCCCTGGCTGTTTTCCAGAAAGTCGTCCTTGGGTGCTGTATATTGGAGCAGTGCTGGTATGTCACAGTCTGTCTGTGGTGAGCTCTGTGGGCAGGGCTCAGCTGAGATTGTGTCCGTGAGCAGAGGTTGTTGTGGCTGAGTGGTGTTATCACTGTCCTTGTGTGATGTGTCAACCGCATGTCCATTCAGGGGCTGAAGTGAAATCCTGTGGTCATTCATACTGTATCCAGGTGTGTGTGTGCCATTCAGGTTGAGTGGATTGGCACACATTGCAGAAGGATGACGGAGGGAGAAGTAGATATTGTCCTTTAGCACTCTTGAACCAAGTTTGTTTGGGTGGTGGCCATCCTGTTGAAACAGTTGCCTCTGACTCCAGAAAAGATTGAAGTTGTCAATAAAGTTCACTCCTTTTATATTGCAGGTTTTTTGCAGCCATGTATTAAGCCCAAGCAACCGTGAAAACCTGTTTGTTCCTCTTGCTGGGAGTGGTCCACTGATGAATGTTTGAACTTTCAGTCTTTTAAGTGTTTCAAAAAGTTCATTGAAATCCTTTTTAAGAAGTTCCGACTGCTCTTTATGAATATCATTCTTCCCCACATGAATGATCAGTCGATTTGCAGTCTTATGTTTCATCAGAATGTTCTGAAGTTCCCTGTTTACATCAGATGTTGTTGCTTGTGGAAGGCAGCACGTTGTTGTATCCCTGCTATTAATGTTTCTGATTACGGAGTCGCCCACTATCAGAGTCCTGGGCTCGGCTGCACTGTGAGCTGAGTGCCGCTGTCTGCTCGACCTTGAGCCCCAGTTAGCATCAGTGTTAGCTACTGGCTGATTCTGTCTGTGTGTGATCACATTCATCAAATTTGGGGATTCCTCATTCATTAATACTTCAAATCTGTTCTCAAGATGTATAGGCGGTGGTAGGAGACCAGTGTTTGCAGTCCTTGTCAGAGCCGTATCTGGGGTAGAGGATGCTACTGCAGTAATATGTGATGCTCGTGACAATCTGATGTCTCGAGTGCCTTTGGGTCTCGCACCCTGTTTGTGCCATCGATTAGTAAAACGATCGGCTTGTTTCTCTACACTCAGTATGGCCTGTCGAGAAGCACTAGATTCATGGGACTCACCGGCTGTATGCTGAGGACGTCCATGACGAAGCTCTGTTGTGTGTTCCGTCTGGTTTGGTGGTCCCGCAATTAACTTTGTTTCAAGAATTGCAATCCTTTGTAAAAGTCTGTGGCAGTTGGAGCAGCAAGTAGATTCCAGAGGAGGCATTTTCTTATCCTTATGAATGTAGGCAGTTTTGTTTTCTCTTCCCCGGAATGTAAGCTTTCAGTGGGAGGCTGGTTGAATAAAATAATTCTGCTTTTTTTTGTAGTAATCCAAACGTTTGAGCACTGTGCTGATTTGCTGAAGTTAAAATTAGGTGATAAAAGGAGATAAAATATAGAAATATAAAAGCGATAGAGCAAAGCGCGGAGCAGTAAGCGAGAGCGTCCGAACAGTAGCTGAGCAGGAAGTTCACAACCTAGGGGAGTGGGGCTTGAATGAAAGCCAACCACCTACAACCTAGCGCTCGAGCAGTAGCTCAGCGAGGTGAGTGAAGCCTAAACTGGCGGCCTAAATCCGTAGGCCAGTTCTGCATGGCAGGGTCGGGCAGGAAACCCAGTCTTCTTCGTGAAGCGAAGACGGCCTAACCCTGCTCAATAAAGACATATATACCACGGAGGCCTGTTTGAGGCCTACCATGTCCTTACAAACCATCCTCAGCACCACGCTGCATTACTCTAGTCACCCCAGAATGCAGAGAAGGGGGCGGGCCTTGGCCTAACGACTCCCACGGGAGGAGGGTGTTTATACAGGGATGCTAGAAACCAACATTCACACAGTGAAGGGTCAGAGGAAGAAATGCTAAAATTTTTAGGAGAGCGCCTCTATTATCCCTGGCACAGCCTAGGCCAGCTACAGAGGCGGCCCTGGTAAGGGCCAGCCTGCAAGCATAGATCTATCTGAGGGCTCGGAGGAGCCACAGCCTTACTAAAGAATATAGTCTGTATTATTCCATACAAAGGGCTGCAGAATCGCTCAGCCTAATGAAAACCCAAACAGAGCTCAAGGGGCGACATACTCAGGAAGAAGTCAAACGGACCTGTGGGCCGGACATAAGATCTATCTGAAGCTCTAGCGTCAGTCAACACTCTAAGTAAAACAATTTAAAGAGAGAGACCAACCACTCTACCCTGAGGTGGCTAGCAGCCCGAAGGCTAACACAGTTACCGTTCTGGCCACCTAACGGGGAACTTCAGGGCCCTGATAATCCAATAAAGTTCTCTTACCTTATTACCTTGACATGACCCCATGACTCTATACAGGGAACGAGGTCTGTAGAGAGATACATTTCGGAATTTTAATTCACAAAAATTTACTCTTGAAAAGACCAGACAGCTCACCTGCGGCGTGCGGAGTGAAGACTCGCCAGATAGTTCTTTATGAACCTGGGGTCCACCACTTTACATGCCTGAAAGAGGCGTTTCTACTAACCAAGCCTAGGCGGGCCATTGGAACATCGTTCTTATCATAGGCCCAGCGCCAGGCCTGATGTAATGAACGTCTGGGGAGTCAGAAGAGAGGAGAGGGCTGGATTCTCTTTTTAATGAAGCCCTCCGGGGAGATTATCCATCAGCGACGCTGTATGCGCTTGTGCTGGATAACCTCCCTCAGATCCCTCTTCTAGCGGGAGTCACGCCTTTCCTGCGCCCTGTTCCTCCACAGAGGGGGCGCACGAGAGGCGACACTGGCTCTCTGGCCCTGTCTACGGTCCTCAGATCGTGAAGGGCCAGGCCCTCCCGCCTGCCTGGGCGTGGAACCGGATCTCAGCGGTATGTAGGTTTTTTCCTAAAAGCAGCTGAGCGCGCCTTCGCCTCCCTGAACTTCCCAAGCCCCGCCTCCACGGCGGGGCCAAAGAGTTCAGAGGGCGAAACCGACGAATCGAGGAGAAAGTCCTTCTCTTTCTCCTCAACGTCGGCCAGGTTTAACCAAAGCTGTCTCTCCGTGGCCACCATCGCCGCCATCGACCGACTGATCGTGGCAGCAGTTTGTTTGGTGGCCCGGAGCGCAAGAGCCGTGGTTCGGCGCGGCTCAGTAACTGCCTTAGGGGACAACCCTGCCCCCTGGTCGAGATCCTGCAGCAGGTCGGCCCGGTATGCCTGCAGCACCGCCATGGTGTGCAGGGAAGCACCAGCCTGAACTGCTGCCGTGTATGCTCTGCCATTCAAACGCGCTGTTGTCTTTAGCGGTTTGGATGGCAGAGTTGGAGCTCTCAGTGTCGACGCCTGCCCAGACACGAGATAGTTTGCAAACGACTCGTCAAATGGGCGCATCGACACATACCCATGCTCTGCGATCCCATCAACATCAGCGAAATTAACCCGCTGATGTCAGTGAATACGGGCAGAGCATGGGCTCTTCCATGCCCTCTCGATCTCCGTGTGAAGATCAGGAAGGAATGGAAGGCTCCCTGAGCTGGTGGTGTATGGCCGGGGAGAAACCGATCGCCGAGCCTACCGCGAGCGGTCTCTCCTCTAGCGCGTTGCCATGGCAGCTACAGCCCCACAACATCCACCAGACCTGCATACACGGGGCAGGGTGGCTGAGAGGGTTCAGGATCTACCTGATTATAAACCTCCTCAGCCATCTCCTGCTCGTCCTGAAGAGCAGCAACTGCAGGAAACCGTCGGTGAAAAATCCTCGTCATCGACCTGCAGTTCGCCCTCGTCAGCCGTCGAATCATCTGAGAGGTTTACAGCACTCTCAAGATGATCGACGAGCTCTATCTGGAAGCCCATGATGCAAGCCGCCGCTCTGCCTCGGCACGAGCGGGACCATGAGAACCAGACGTTGAACCCCCTTCACTCGAGAAGAGGGCCAGACGAGAGCGAGCGTTTTAAGAGAAAAACGCTCACAGTTCACACAGAGGATTCCCTCGAGAATCTCCCGTGCGCGCTCTTCTCCCAGGCAAGAAAAGCACACTCGTGTGCTGTACATTTAATTTTCTTACCGTTTCATTGAATAGCGTTTTCAAACAGACAGTCCCTGAAGACGATGAGATGATTTGTCATGTTTGCAAGGCGCCCTTTTATACTTCCAGGTCGCACGTTAATCATTCACGCTAATGATTCACGGGCTGTCGCCGGTCAATATGATTGACGTGATTTGATAGTGATTTCAGACACCTGTCACGCCTGAGGCGTTCCCCATAGCGTCGTTGACGTATTGTTGAGTTCCCTTCGAAAGGGAACATGTAAACTGAACATAAGGCAGTTTTTGCATTAACTTAAGTTTTTACTCTAATTTGTTATGTAAGGGATAATGTATAGCGAGGCGGTTGTTATAACGAATACCACCCCGACATGCTGACTAGGAGCCCGACGCGAAGCGGAGTGGTATTCGCTATAACGACCGCCTCGCTATACATTATCCCGCTTATTACATGGCTACCTACCAAATAAATCAATAATTTGACTCAAAATATTGATTTAAAAAGGAGTTTATTAATTTAAAAACGATTTATTTCTTTAGCTTCCGCTAAAGAAAATAGTCTGTTCCCTTTCGTCCTGGGAACTCCGACGTGTCGTCGGGGGAGTTCCCTGACGAATTGGGATCACGCTAGGGAGACCAATTGCCTTCGAGTGAATTAAAACGAGCCAATGAAAATTGGCATGCAAGATTTGCATTCCGCGACCCGCCTACCAGCGCGGGTATAAAAGGCGGAAGTAAACATTGCGCAATGCTTTTAGCTTCGGAGCCGACCGATTGTGTCCTCTCTGAGTGAGTGAGCTTTAAGATTGTATTTTTCTTACTGCTACGAGTCTGCTGTTTCGGGAGGGGATCTCTCTGTGTTGGTGAGATGGCGTTTCAGCGACCGCGCGGTTCCTGTCTGCCGGCTGCGTCTATATGCTGTTAATTCAAAAGCTGTTTTCAAAGCTGGTAAACGGTTGAGTGCGCACAGCGGGCTTGCAGTTTCCCCGCTGTGTTGCCGCGTTGGGTCCCTGTGTGCTTCAGCACGATAGAGAGAGTACTTTCTTCCTGAAAGAGCAACACGAGTGAAGATCGCGTCCTTTTCAGGATGACGTTTCACTCGTGTGTTTCTGGATGCGATCGTTCCCTGTCCTTATTTGACGGCCACGTTCATTGTTTCACATGCCTAATCCGTGTGTGAGACTACGTTCGTGGGTGGCTCATGTTCTCTCAGGGGTGCATGACCACGTCGGCACGTTGTTCGTCTCCCCTTTCTCGTAAAGGCTTGAGCCGCTCAGCGTGCCGTGTGCCGTCGAGCGCCGGCTGACAGCGCGGGTTGTCACGGCAACCCAGCGCGCGTCATTCGGCGCTCAAGATGCGTGGTCAAGATCAAGACTCGCGTGCCTCTATGAGGTGAGTCCCTTTGCTTATTTCCCGATCTAGTTTCTCTTCTGGTGCACCAGAGGAGGGCTACTTTGGCGAATAACATTGGTGATCTGAGGGTTTCAGTGAGCACGAACCACTCACTCCTCTAGCGCATCGCAAACATGCTGAGACTGTGTTCGTGGGTGGTTTATGCTTTCTTATGAGAGCATGACCACGTCGGCACGTTGTTCGCCTTGCCTGAAGGCTTGAGCGCCCAGCGTGCCGTGTGTCATCGAAGCGATGGCCACGTTCACTATCTTGCATGCCTGGTTGACGGCCACGATCACTGTTTCACATGCCTAATCAGTGTGTTGAGACTGCGTTCGTGGGTGGTTCATGTTCTCTCCGGAGTGCATGACCACGTCGGCGTGCTGCTCGTCTCCCCTTTCTCGTAAAGGCTTGAGCCGCTCAGCGTGCCGTGTGCCGTCGAGGCTTTCGGATGGGATTCTGGTCCTTCTCATGAGGGACCAAGCATTTCATTCGGGGCCCCAGGGAGGACAGATGTCGATCGCTACATCGGAGAGAGGGCTGTTATACTCTGAAAATGATGCTGAGTTCCTACTATAATGTCGTGTTCTCATGCTGAAGATTCAGACTTAACAGCCACACTTTCCTGGGCTGTTCTAAAGCGCCTGGATGTGTGTGAAGAATTTTGGCAGTATGGAAGCGTTTTGGTGCCAATATGGCAAGCCAAACATGCCTAAATCTGCAGAAGTTTTTCCTCTCTCACTACCACTGCACGTGCGTAGTTCTAACTCGGGGTTGAGCTGTGCTTAGTGACTGACCATGATTAGTGATGTCCTAACGCCCGCGTTGATGTCCTAACGCCTAACGCCCTCGGTTAGACGATGTCCACACTGGTGGTCCAGAAGCACCTCAAAACCAGCCCGCTCGGAGTTTGTTTTTCCCAAGGGAAGGGAAGCAACCCTGAGTGGAGCGACCCAGAGTATGTGACGATCTGCTCTTTGGGAGTGCGTGTCATCACCACTCCTTCCCCCGGGGGAGGGCCGGGTGGAGAATTTAGTTTCTGTTCCACCGCTGGTTATCCAGTAATCAGCGGTACCCAAAGTTTGAGCAGTCCACTTCCTCTGAGTCGTTCGCGGGCCCCAGCGCTCAGATGGCAGTGAGGGCTACGGCCTTGTCACTCTCGTCTCTCGCTGGGTGAGGGGAAACCAGGACTCGATGCCCCCGGGCCTCGTCCCTCGTTTCCCCTCACGGTCGAGACTGGCAGTATAATAAGACCAGTTTCCTCCGTCCGAGAGGGTCAGAATGGCAGTGCGTGCCGCCCCCGAGCTGCACCACTCCCGTTCCCCTCTCCCCAGCTTGCAGATAGCAGTGACGCAGCCTCAGCTGCGTCGCTCCGGTCTGCAGCTGGGCCCGGAGGCGCAGAGACCAGCATACGAGGAGTCAGGACCTCGTTCCTCGTCTCTCCCCCTCCCCTCGCCACCGGGCAGTCCGCAGCAGAACGCCCACGAGCCTTCTCTGCCGTCTGCCCCTCGGTGGAAGCAGGTTGGTGTCAGGCGCACCCAGACCCCCGCTCTCGGTCGCTACAACGCCACCAGAGCCGGGTCCCTGTCTTCCACCTCGCTGCCCCTCCGCGGGTACGCCGGTGGTTCGGGTGGGTTCATTGGGACGGTATCTGGAAGCCTGGCTAGAAGCGCTTCCGGGTCCGTCCCGATGGCTCATCCGCACCATCCGGTTCGGCTATGCAATTCAGTTTGTACGCCGGCCTCCCAAGTTCAGGGGCGTCCACTTTACCCGTGTGTGGTCGGTGGACGCCCCTGTCTTGCGGAAAGAGATCGATGTCCTGCTGGCGAAGGACGCGATCGAGCCGGTCCCTCCTGCCGAGATGAGGTCCGGGTTTTACAGCCCCTACTTCATTGTACCCAAGAAAGGCGGTGGGTTACGGCCAATCCTGGACCTGCGGGTCTTGAATCGGGCCCTGCACAAACTCCCGTTCAAGATGCTCACGCAGAAGCGCATTTTCGAATCCATCCGTCCCCAGGATTGGTTTGCAGCGATCGACCTGAAGGACGCGTACTTTCACGTCTCGATTCTCCTTCGACACAGACCGTTTCTTCGGTTTGCTTTCGAGGGTCGGGGTATCAGTACAAAGTCCTACCCTTCGGGCTGGCCCTGTCACCCCGCGTCTTCACGAAAGTCGCGGAGGCGGCCTTTGTTCCCATGAGAGAACAAGGCGTTCGCATCCTCAACTTCCTCGACGACTGGCTCATTTTAGCTCACTCGCGAGATGTGTTGTGCGATCACAGGGACATGGTGCTTCGGCACCTCAGCCGGTTGGGGCTTCAGGTCAACTGGGACAAGAGCAAACTCTGCCCCGTGCAGAGGATCTCTTATCTCGGTATGGAGCTGGACTCGGTCGCCCGGACTGCGCACCTCACGGAAGAACGCGTCCAGTCAGTGCTCACCTGCCTCAGGTCTTTTCGAGGCAGGACAGCGATTCCACTGAAACAATTTCAGAGGCTCCTGGGGCATATGGCAGCCGCAGCCGCAGTAACGCCGCTCGGCCTGTTACATATGAGACCGCTTCAGCGCTGGCTTCACGATCGAGTCCCCAGGTGGGCGTGGCACAGCGGCACGTTCCGGGTCAAAGTGACCCCGCACTGTCGCCAAACCTTCTCCCCGTGGTCGGATCCTGCGTTTCTACGGGCCGGAGTGCCCTTAGTCCAGGTTTCCAGGCATGCTGTGGTTTTCACAGATGCCTCTGCCACCGGATGGGGGGCCACGTACAACGGGCATGCAGTTTCAGGTCTGTGGAAGGGGCCTCAACTGCATTGGCATATCAACTGCCTAGAGTTGCAAGCAGTACGCTTAGCCTTGCGTCGCCTCAAAGGGGTTCTCAGACACAAGCACGTACTGGTCCGTACGGACAGCACTGCGACCGTTGCGTACATCAACCATCAAGGTGGTCTACGCTCCTGTCGTATGTCGCGACTCGCCTCCCACCTCCTCCTATGGAGTCAGAAGCATCTGAGGTCGCTTCGTGCCATTCACATTCCAGGGGAGCTCAACCGTGTGGCAGACGAGCTCTCACGGCTGCCTCCCCTGCCAGGAGAATGGCGACTCCATCCCCAGTCGGTCCAGCTGATTTGGAGTGTCTTCGGAGTCGCACAGGTAGACCTGTTTGCCTCTCCGGACACGACCCATTGCCAGTGGTTTTATTCCCTGTCCGAGGGGACCCTCGGCACGGACGCCCTGGCTCACAGCTGGCCCCGGGACCTGCGCAAGTATGCGTTTCCCCCAGTGAGCCTTCTTGCACAGACTCTGTGCAAGGTCAGGGAGGACGAGCAGCAGGTCCTTCTTGTGGCGCCGTATTGGCCCACCAGGACTTGGTTCACCGAATTCATGCTCCTCGCGACAGCCCCTCCTTGGCCGATTCCTCTGAGGAAGGACCTTCTTTCTCAGAGACGGGGCACTCTATGGCACCCGCGTCCAGACCTCTGGAAACTCCATGTCTGGTCCCTGGACGGGACGCGGAGGTTCTAGGTGGTCTGCCACAGGCAGTGGTAGACACCATCACTTCCGCTAGAGCCCCCTCTACGAGGCGCCTCTATGCGTTGAAGTGGAACCTGTTCGTCGATTGGTGTTTCTCCCGTCAGGAGGACCCCCGAACTTGCCCGATCGGAGTCGTGCTTTCCTTCCTGCAAGATGGGTTGGAGCGAAGGCTGTCTCCCTCCACCCTCAAAGTGTATGTCGCCGCAATAGCCGCGCATCACGATGCACTGGAAGGTAAGTCCTTGGGGAAGCACGACCTGGTCATCAGATTCCTTAAGGGTGCCAGGAGGTTAAATCCACCTCGTGTTTTGCACTCGGTACCCTCTTGGGACCTTGCTCTGGTACTTAGAGCTCTTCAAAGTCCTCCCTTTGAGCCTTTGCTGACGGTAGAGCTTAATATCCTGTCCATTAAGACAGCGCTCCTGTTGGCATTGGCCTCTTTCAAGAGGGTCGGGGATCTGCAGGCTTTTTCGGTCGACGAATCGTGCCTAGAGTTCGGGCCAGGCCTTTCTCACGTTGTGTTGAGACCCCGGCTCGGATATGTGCCCAAGGTTCCTACCACTCCCTTCGTGGACCAGGTAGTGAACCTGCAAGCGCTGCCCCAGGAGGAGGCAGACCCAGCCCTAGCTTTTCTCTGTCCTGTCCGCGCCCTGCGGGTTTATATTGACAGAACGCAAAGCTTCAGAACCTCAGATCAGCTCTTTGTCTGTTACGGAGGCCGGCAGAAGGGGAAGGCCGTCTCCAAGCAGAGGTTAGCCCACTGGTTAGTGAATGCTATTACCCGAGCATATGAGTCTCTGGGTGAGCCTTGTCCTCCCAGGTTGCGCGCTCACTCCTCTAGAGGTGCTGCCGCTTCCTGGGCTTTGGCTCAAGGCGCCTCGCTGACAGACATCTGTAGAGCTGCGGGCTGGGCGACACCGAACACGTTCGCTAGGTTCTATAGCCTTCGTGTGGAACCTGTTTCCTCCCGAGTTCTGGCTACGGCCAGTGGGTCGAGGGAATAAGTTGTGTCGGCTTGCTACGCCACTCCGCCTCGAACAGCGGATACGTGCTTTCTTGCTCCGTATGGCGCCCTACGTTGGTGAGCCTCGTGAGTTCCTCCTTCACCCCTCCGGTGCTGGGCGTGGCGGACCGCCCGGCGCCAGGTCTGCTACCTCTAGTGAGGAGTTGTTAGTAGACTGGGTGCTCCAGTGATCTCTACTGTGAACCATCATGCCACGTGCAGTTTAGCCGTGTCTTCCCCTTGACGGACTCGTTCGTCATCCCTGTTGAGTGCGCTCCCATTTCCCTTGGATTGGGACCACCTCAGGGACTGCCATATGTTTCACTACCCCATTGGGCCAGTACATATGTGTATTCCTGGTCAGTCAGGCTGGGCCTTCCGCAGCTTTCCCCCTCTCTTGGGGAACGCTTTCCCAGTGTTATCCAATGTCCACTGTGCGGGTCTTGCGGAACAGCAGTGTGGTTCCCGTGCTAGCTCCCGCAACTTATTTCAAGAAACTGCTGCAGGGTAGCTTAGCCGGGCGCTGGAAGGGGCCAGCACCATGGCGCTTTATTAGGGATCCCAATTCGTCAGGGAACTCCCCCGACGACACGTCGGAGTTCCCAGGACGAAAGGGAACGTCTCGGTTACGTATGTAACCCTCGTTCCCTGAGTACAGGGAACGGAGACGTGTCGTCCCTTCGCCATGTCGCTGTACCTTCGCAGAGGACTGGACACTGTTCGGCTCCTCAGCGAAAAGCATTGCGCAATGTTTACTTCCGCCTTTTATACCCGCGCTGGTAGGCGGGTCGCGGAATGCAAATCTTGCATGCCAATTTTCATTGGCTCGTTTTAATTCACTCGAAGGCAATTGGTCTCCCTAGCGTGATCCCAATTCGTCAGGGAACTCCCCCGACGACACGTCTCCGTTCCCTGTACTCAGGGAACGAGGGTTACATACGTAACCGAGACGTTCCGTCTCTGAACTGCGTCCATGGCAATGCTCTGTTTTTCATGGCAACGGTCTGTTATACTAAGCAGCTGTTATCAAGAAATAACAGACCACATTCTACATTGGAATTCTACCAAGCCATGTAATAATGAAATATAATAATTTACACAGTTGCTGTCATTTTCATGAAAGATATTTTAAACATACATTAAATAATCAAGATATCATTAACAGTTTAAGTGAAATATAATATATACGCTAATGTAGTTCATTTATAGGAACCAACAAGTTGTGGACACTGGATGACTTCTGCTGAGGTAAATATAATGCTAGTGACAAGCTAAGCTGTTTTATTGACGTCTTTCCACTGCTGAAACACTGAGCGATTACACGAGTTACAGTGTTTCCCCTAGGATTTTTTTTCGGGGGGGGGGGGGCCTGTTACGGATACGTGGTGTAAATTTTTTAGCAATCAAAAAGTATGTCTAATTAATTGAAATAGTGTATTATGAATCATTAAACGTATACATTTAAAAAAAAAATATGAAAAAAAATGTCACACTAATTCTGTGTTGTGTTTTTTCTGGTAATAAAATGAAGACATAAAACAAATTTTATCATTTATCATCAATTTTAATCATATGAAATTAAATAAACTTTTTGTCAAATAACATGCTGCACAATGAGCTTTACTGTTCAAAATAAAACATGGATTATTGCTTAAAAATTTCAGTTTTGATGATAATTTATTTGGATTAGTGTTAGTATTATTACATTGGGACATATCTAAATTCTACTGTACAACGGTAATATATTGAACTGTCAAGTTAAACCGAACTTTTATTTTGACTGGTTGCCGTGAAGACCTTTTGAGTTTGTGTGTTTATGTCATAATGATAGTTTTTCTCAAATGAAGCGGTTAAATGATCACGAAGTGACTTTCGGAGTGGATCTTGAGCCTGGAGAGGAAGTTTATGCATTTGTGTCTTCATATAGGCAAAAAAACAGCGCAAGCGTCACACGTGCTTCAGTGTGTGTGTGTGGTAGATGAAACTGCGCGTCGGCTGCACCATTCATTCACACAGAACAAGCAGGATTCGTATTTAAATTGTCTTTGTGGTTTAATATCCACACACACTTGTCTACATCGCGATTTGATTTCAAGTGTATACTGAACTGCTTTCTATTTATTCCTCAAAAGATTGACAAATTCCATGAAATTCCGCGTTATACAGTAAATTTCTTTTTTATGACTGGATTTCGTCAGCAATTTAGGGGGGGGGGGGTTTCGTGATCAACGCGGTTTTTCGGTTCGAATATCGTTACACCCCTATACTGAAGGAATGATGCAAATTTAGCTTTGATCACAGAAATTAAGTAAATTTAAAAATGTTACAATATATTCAAAAAGTCAAACAGTTAGGATATTTTAAATTTAATTTAAAACATAAGTTGCCTTGGCAGTATGAGCATTGGTGTTGTGGCACAGAGTTGACAGCTCAGTTGCGGTCCAGTTTCCCGTGCAGGCAGGAATCTTAGAGTCTGTGGAACAATGTCAACATCAGCCTCTGTTTTCCATGACAGAGTGGACTGCATGTTGCTCGTTTGTCTTTGTTCTCTTCGGAACAGGTGCTTGGAAATGTTCACCTGTAAAAAAATAAAAAAACTTGAGCATGCTGATAACAATCAAATAAACTGTAGGTATTATGGTCATTATCAAGCACTAATGGAGATGGATTAAAAATTTATTTCATACACATATAAACACTGAGCAGTGTTAATTTAACACTGGTGATTTTGCTGAGTCCACACTCAGAGAGTGTTAAATGAACACTGAAGCAGTGCTAAAGTTAATGAGATAATTAAGTGATTAATTGAGTGATAATTGAGCATTATCGAAGACACCTGATGTTAACTCTTCGGGGTCGCCGATCACGGCGGCGTGATCAAGTTACATGACCAGTTTAAGACGTCGAAGCATAAAAACAAAGTCACGTTGAGCGTTGCCGTCCACTTCTGTCGAAAGTGCTGGCTTGAAATTCTATTTTACTTTTTGTTTTGTGTTGATAGACCAAGTAAAAACGGAGATATGATCATTTAAACTTTATATAAAAAAATACTGACGCGTTCGTAAAAGAACGCAAGATGGGATGCGACAGGCGTTGCATTTATTCTAATAACTTCGTCGGTTTTTGTCATAAAACAAAACGGAGAAAAATGTGTGAATCTGCTGACTCTGCTCTTCAGGCTGCACATTTTAGGGAATGGAGGAGGAGCCAACTGAGCTAAGACGCAAAATTGAAAGGCAGAGGATTTACGGAGTTGATAAAGATAGACATACAGTATATACGTTATATATATAGAGAGAGATTATTGCTAGTTTTTGGAAGAGTTTGAGTAGATTTTGAGAGTAGTTTAGGAGTAGTGTAGATAGTTTAGGTAGTTTAGGAGTAGTTTAGGTAGTTTAGGAGTAGATTTAGCTAAACTGTTTTGAGGAGAGGCACAGATAAAAAATAAAAATAAAAAACACCTGATATTTGCTGTAAATAGTTGTATGTATAATTTGATTTTGTGTTCATTTTACCTATTGTATGGTATATTTGCACTATTGATGAACCCCTCTTACTCAAGGAATGAAATCCCTGTAATGTAGATATCTGTGTAATTGTACATGAATTGTTTTGTAGAGTTTCTAAGCAAAAAAGAAAAGAAAAAACGCCTATTGCCACACCTGCTTTTTGCTGCATATAGTTTAATTTTATCTCAATTTTACATTTTTTATGTTGTATTTGCACTATTTGGGAACCCTCATACTCTGGGAATGTAAGGCCTTAAATATAGCTCTCTGAATAATTGTGTGCACAACATTTTTTAAAAAGTGGCTGAGCTAAAAAGAAAGAAAAAAAGCCTATGGCTACACGCGCTTTTTTTTGTAAATCATATTTTTTTTGTATATAGGTTGATTATATCTGAATTGTACCTGTATATGTTGACATTTACAACTTGTGTTTACATTTTAAACCTTTTAAAATGCTTCATTGAGCATGTTTGTGTTTTTTGTAGTAGAAAAGCTATAATTTTTCTATTCGGATTTTGTGATTTTTGTGTGATTTTGGGTCCAGTATGTTGATAGAGTACATCAAAGTGAAAAACTAATTGTCTGATCATATAGGTGATGTTGTGCTGAAAAAGATTATACCAAACATTGGTATGGTAAACATTTTTTTATGTTGCAAAATTTTAAAAAAATAAAAGTACTCAAAAACGGCCAAAATAGCCCAAGACTCCGAAGGGTTAACAAGCAGAATCACTGAAGGAGAAAATCGTAATTGGTATGTTACCATTATGGAGATCAGTGTTTGCTTTAGTTGGGCTCTTGGCCCTTAAGTCTTTAACTTTAGTTCTTTGTTTGGCTGCTGTACCTGAGTTATAACAGCCAGATGAACAAAGAGAAAAGGTGATTTGATGGTGTTGGTTGTGTTTTAACATTATTATCATCATCTCACCATCATTTGACCTGAATAGAGCCCAATTTCTGAGTTACATTTACTTTATTGGTTATAGCAGCACTGTCCTTGAAAATCATAATATTTGCAACCTTTACAATGTAATCCAAATAATTTCTTAAAACATAATCACATACAAAACTTTTTTTTTCTTTTTAAAACAGACATCAAGAACCAGCCTGTGACTCAACAATGGTGACAATTATAAAGCATTTTGCAGTGTATTCTGGATGCCACCAATCAAATCTCATGCATTGCTGCATGAATAAATAATGAGCTTATGTTCAGAGGTCATCTGTTTGTCACCATTGTTGAGATTCATACGCTAATTCTTGATGTCTGTATGTGCCTACCTGAAATACTTTTTAAGGTGTTTTTTTTTTGTAATGATTTGATCATTTGGATTTAATTGAAAAAGCTAAAAAAAATGCATACTCCACAATGACAGTGCTGCTATAATCCATAAGGTAATCTTAACTCTGAAATTATGCTCTCAATGAGTTCAGTGATTCAGGCCAACTATTGATTGTTAAAACACAACCAACAACATCATATCACCTTTTCTCTTTGTTCATCAGGCAGGTATAACAGCCAAACAAAAAACTAAAGTTAATGATGTAAGGGTCAAGAGCCCGAGCCCAACTAAAGCAAACACTGATCTCCATAATGGTAACATACCAATTACGATTTTCTCCTTCAGTGATTCTGCTTGTTAACATCAGGTGTCGTCAATAATGCTCAATTATCACTTAATTAATTACTTAATTATCTCATTAACTTTAGCACTGCTTCAGTGTTCATTTAACACTCTCTGAGTGTGGACTCATATAAACACTGAGCAGTGTTAATTTAACACTGGTGATTTTGCTGTGTACAAGAACAAAATTACATTTCATCAGTAAAATATTACGTCTGTTTACTTACTCAGTATGATTCACGAGCATAGCCTACACGAAAGTAAGGGACATTGTAAGGCAATATTTCCCATAATATGTCAAAAGCTAGCCAAAACTATAATCTTACATTTATATGAGAACTATATTATCAGAAGTTATATAACACTAAACAACTTACTCCGTATCCTTGGCAGGGTAAGCTCTCTTCAAAATACAACTGTTCGTCATTTGAGTTTCAATCTTCCTCTGAGGAAAAGGGGAATTCTTCCTCGCTGTCCAGAATCATCTTTACCTGAGTAGCGTGCCATCCTCAAAACGTGATGAACTATCAGTGAATCTGATGAAGAACTTTGTGTTTTTGTAGCATTGATCAGTGGCGTGTATTTTAAAATATATAAACCTATAAAATGACACATTGACTGTCCACCACGGTTGCCTCTATCAGCCTGTTAATAAATCTTGTAGCAGAGCTACAGCAAGCGTTTTTCGGTGGTGGAAATCCATTAGCTACTAAAACTTATTTGCCGTTGTCGAGAGGGCAGTGCATGGTTGCATAGCAACGACAGACGCCACGGGAAAGTCAGACCGAATTTTACTATTAATAATAAAAGATAAGCTAATGTGCATTAATGTAAATGTCAAGTAATTTATCTTTTTTGACTCATTCTTTTTATAAAAATTAGTTAAAGGCTGAAATATGTGAGGTTTATCTTTTTATAAAACCTTTTTTGTGAAAAATGATTTAAAGGCTGAAATATGTGAGGTTTATCTTTTTATAAAATCTTTTTTTGTCAAAACTTTATTTGAATTTCATTTTACAATATGTGCCTATCAGTGATGCGCGGGTTGATCCAAAATGAGCGGGTGCCTGCGGTCACCCGCGGTTACGAGTCATCCAAAAATATTGTTAATGATATTCGGGTCACGGTCGGTCGGGTCGTTTGAAATAAAGATGCCAATTAAACCTTTGTAATTTATATAGTACTAGACACAATTTTCTATTAAATACATAGGCCTACTACACTTTATTGGCTGAATAACTGGCGCGAAGATAACGCACGAGCTCAGTCTGCAGGTAGAGATGGAGGCGGTGGAGAAAAGGTGAAGACTGGGGAGTGGAAGCTCCACTAGAAAGCCCAGGTTAACTTTTCTGTACTTTCAGTTTTACTTTCATGGGTATTTGTGAACATTTATTTATGGTTATTGTAGCCTCAGTCTTTGGCTTAGCCTACCTGTTTTTGTTCGTCTAAAATGCGTTAATAAAGACTTTATTAACATTCTATGCCTGCATTTTGTGCTTGTGAGAGCTTCAATTGGGCATCCACGTGGCGAAATAGCCTAAGCCTACTAATACAAGTGGGAAATCCTTATTTACCTTTTGAATGTTGAGCGTTATTAACTTTTGAATAAATGCTGACGCGGGACAAAATGCCTGATTTCCCAACACGTGAACTGAGCAATGCCATTGTACCATTCTAATAGGCTACTTTTAAACGCATATAGCTCAGTTATGTCAGTTTTATGTATTTTCTGAGAGGGGGCGGGATTTTTGTTGGGAAAGTCGGGGGAGATTAGACTGAATAAACACATGCATCTTAATTGTTAAGAAAATGAAACGAAATAAATGAATAACGAAATAAATGAATAAAACAAGCCACACACATCTATAATGACGCTACGATGAGCATTTACTACTTTTAAAAAATGCGGGTCGGGTACAATATTTCTTTCTTTTTTTTTGCGGTCCGAGTTGCGGTCGGGTTAGTTGAAAACGTCGGTCGGGTGCAGGTTGTTTATACATTGACCCCGTGCATCACTGGTGCCTATAGGGGTGGGCCGGGGATGGCAGGGATTGGTGGCAATGTAAGTATCTGGATATTTGCCGCGGGGCAAGGGCTTCGATTACCTCTCTCTTTTTTGACCATACATGTTTGCATCCCTGAATCTTACGGGTTTGGAATGACATGAAGATGACTGAATAATGACAGAATTTACATTTTTAGGTAAACTAACCCTTTAACCATAACCACTGACTAATCCAAAAGTTTGTATCTTCTTGTATTGTTTTGCAGATGCTGTCATAAAACGTCACGAAAAGGCAACTGTTGGACAGTTGGGCCAGGCCATTAATTCCAAGTTGGCAGAACTGAGGTTCCAAAACAAGAAAAAAGAAACAGTTTTATAGTGGCTTTTTTATTGTTAATTTTTTAGTAAAATAAAGCTTGTGGTAAACTTAACTTGACGATGCTTTAACGTTTTGTTCTACAACGTACACTCCGGACATTCACACCCAAACGTCTAGATACTTATTAACATAACTTAAATTCATGTTTTCAGTATAGGTGTGTGCAATTTAGGTTGTAGAACAAAACGTGAAAGTATCGTCAAGTTGTTTACCACAGGCTTTATTTTGCTTGATTTATGTTGCTGGCTTGATTCATGTTGTAAGTGCAGTTAATATTTTAATACTATATGCACTCTGTACTTTACCCTGTTTGTCAACATCAATAAAAATATTTTGGTGTAGTAGTGTGTTCCTGAATGCAATGAAAATATTTACATATACGGAGACTGTTTGCATGAAGTGAGAGTAAATGTGAATATATTATATGAAAACATGTTTAGGTTTATTTACATATATGTGAAGCATACTAAAAGGAGTACTGAATATATTTGAGTATGTTTCAGAATAGATTTACATATACAGAAATCTAATATGTTAAAAAAATATTAGAAATTAATATATGCACATATATTGCAAATTAATATATTTACATAGATGAGCATCTAAATGTATTTACATATAAAGGAAATTAATACATGTAAATATTTCCAATAAAATATATTTACATATAAAGAAATCTAATATGTTAACAAATATTAGAAATTAATATATGCACATATATTGCAAATTATTATATTTACATATAAAGGAAATTAACATATGTAAATATTTCCAATTAAAATATATTTACATAAAAAGAAATCTAATATGTTATCAAATATTAGAAATTAAAATATGCACATATATTACAAATTAATATATTTACATAGATATCTAAATATATTTACATATAAAATAAATAAATATATGTAAATAGTTCCAATAAAAATATATTTACATATGTTTAATATATGTGAAAAATATTAAAAAGGGGCCAAAATCAAATATTTAGATATATTTTTAATATATATTTCAAAATATATTTACATATAAATATAACATATATTTTAATCTATTTAAAGACATTTAAATATATGAAAATCTATTTATTTTTAATATATTTCTATATATGTGACTTCTGTATGGGTAACCGGTAAAACTTTCAAAATAAAAGTAGGCTAACTCTAGTTAGCGAGGTGATTGTAGACTAAAACTGAACTAGTATAACGTTTTTTAGTACAACTAAAGTAGCACTGGGTGTGAAAAAAACACTAATTAACTGAAATAAAAATTAAATATTAACTCTGGCTGTTAGGGAGAATTAAACATTTGTAAAATTAAATTTTTAATTTTAATCCGGTATGGAGCCAAATCAGCGGCTGATCTGGCTCCATGCCGGTCATGCCTCAGACAACTCTTCCCCAGGTCCTAGTGCCCCCTCAAAAGTAGCCTATGCTTCTGGAAATTAACATTTGAACTCCTTCTTGAGAAACTAGCATCCTCATCCAAGGCGAAATCACACTGAGTCAGTCACCTCGGTATTTCTTACCCTTCACTTCTTCAAAATGGTTATCACATTTAGATTGTGTTTCTTATTAGAAAATAATCATAAATATTGATTATGATTTAATTTAGATATTTGATTATTCTGGGTAGGCTATACAATAATTTCGATCATTAAGGGACCCAGTGTCGCTTTGAGACTGGATGTGTGCTCATCAGGGGCGTCGCTAGGCCCTTTTTAGGGGGGCTTCAGCCGCCCTAAACTTCTGCCTATCCCCCTAAAAATGTGTGATGAATGTAGGCTACACAAATTCGTGTTCGCTTCAGTCTTGTTATAATCAGATTCAGCGCGTTCTTCATCTTCAATCCGCAGCGGCGCCGAGCAGAGAGCACGTCTGAAACAGAGGACAGGGTGTGTGTGTGTGTGTGTGTGTTCATCTGAGCCTCATTGGTCTGTCACTGCTCGTCAATGTCAGAATATTTGAGATGACCAATCAAATCAAAGTAGGCGGGCTTTATGTTCACAGACGCTGCTGATCGCGAATTTTAACAGTGCGACTCGACGCGTACGGTCAAGTGTGAGATAAGATGTAAGTAGCTAAACTTAACATTTTATATTTGACATTTTTTTAGGTCATAAATGTGTGACAAAAAATAATCAGGCACACTAATATAGTTTTGTCTATTTTTGGACTGAAAATAGGCGTTTGTAACGTGTAATGTAATAATTAGTTTACTGTCATTGTGAGGGGACAAGAAACATTAAAGCCGTTTTCATCATGTTAGGCACAAGATTAATAATGAATGTGTACATATTGAGAATATAATACAAACTGTAGCCTTTAGTAAATTAAAAAAGATCGAGCTTTAGGAGGGGAAGAGAAAGGGATGAAGAGACTGAGTAAAAAAGAAAGAGTGATGGAGATGAGGAGAGAGCAGGTATTGACAAATAATCTACTGCCCACTGACATGGTTTTAAAGCTATTTCTTATCCCTTTTTTTGGTCTTAAAAACGTTTTGAAATGCACCTATCAGAGAAATAATTTTTTAACCCCCTACCAACCTCAAATTGTTGCAAATTCAGGACCTCTTTGATTGTAAAGCCCTGTCTACGGCCCTGTATTAGGCATAAGATCAATAATGAAGGTGTAGCCTACATATTGTGAATGCAACCTATCAGTTGACCCATGTTTACTTTCTTCACTGACAGACAAAAATGAAAAGCCTATATCAGTCAAAGCTCAGCTTTAGGAGGGGAAGAGACAGGGCAAGAGAAAAACAAAGAGAAAAAGAGTGTGATGCTGATGAGGAGGGAAAAATAATCAGCTGCCCACTGACATGGTTTTAAAGCTGTTATCCACTTTTTTTGGCCTTCAAAACATCTTAAAATGCACATATGTAGATCAGAGAAATCAAAATTTTCTCGGGGAAACCCAGAACCCCCCTATATGCCTACCTCATTTGGGACCACAGTGATTATAAAACCCTGCCTTTGCATGGTAATGAAATTAATAGTGAGCATTAGATCCTAAATTAAAGTGTTAACTTTTTTATTATTTAAAAAAAATCATACCCTCATTGGGGGCTTAGCCCCCCTAAAATGAATATCCTAGTGACGCCCCTGAGTGCTCATGGACACAAACTAGCAAGTTCTAGTCATCAGTCAGAGGACGTCTCATGCGATCTCATTTACCGTTAAGTGTCTCTGCTGACTCATAACAATAACTGTGATGTTTTGTATTCGCAAAACTAACGGGTTCGACTAAGAAGAAGTCCTGATGCTGAGGCTGTAAGAATTGATTTTCCTGTTGAAATAAAACTCACCCTGCAATAAAGCCATAAAACGCACCCTGGACAGAAGATCGCAAAGACAGAGCAACAGGACATTGTCCTGTCCAAACATTTGCCCCTTATCTCTGTATCCCCCCTCTCCCCCTGAGTCAAGTCTTTTGTTTTTCCTTTTCATGTTTGGTTTCATTTTAAATGTCTCAGTGCCATTGGTAAAATGGTCTTAATTTCATTGCAGTATTTGATATTATAAGAAACATTGAAAAGTTAAGAGACCCTGTTCTCCTCCATGGATGATGTCTTTTCAAGATATCTCCCCTCTCCCCCGAGACCAGGTTTCTGCAACTATTACAAAATAATTACACCTACGCAGTGGTGTAGTCTACGTGATACGCAGGTATACGCCGTATACCCACTAGAAAATGTCAAGAATTTCCGTATGCCCACTAGGAAATGTCAAAGATCTCCGTATACCCACTTTAAAAAGCGTGAGGATTCGTAAACGTAATAACATCGTTTTGTGAAAGAACTTTCATTCATAGATTCACCCCGCCGTGACTTCTGTGTTTGCGCAGCGACACGGATCGAATCGCGGAATCCAGCAACAAATGTAAGCCTACTGTAAAGCGGAACGTCACGCAATTTGGCCATTTTTGAATGAATAAATCAAAAGTAATGATACAATGAATCAAATCTCGATATGTACTAAGTGTCTATGAATATTAAAGCTCAAAAAGACTGCTATTGAAATAAACTCTGAATGTTCTGCGTGTTTCTGTGAATGAGCGCTCAATGTGTGCTCTACTACACACTGACGCGCGCGTGACACTCGTGGTGTTTTCAGCGTCTATGAGGAGGACATGCACACATCTGAACTTCATTGCAGAGCTTCATTGCAGAGCATTGCAGAGTCAATTCACAAGATTTTTACCATTTCATTTGATAAAACTATCGTCATTCATTCGTATCATATACACACTCACAAACTTTAAAGTCTTCATGACTGTCAAAATCAAAGTTTTGTATAACTTGAAAATATAACAGAAATATATTACTACTGCACAGTAGAGTATACTTCAAGTAGGCATAATAATAATAATAATAATAATAATAATAATAATAATAATAATAATAATAATAATAGTTTATTAAAACACAGAAGCTCAAATGTCTTTAATTTACAATCCACCAAAATAAAAGTTTGTAGAGATAAATAAAGTAACTCGAGGGAATTATGAAAGAAATTGCATAGTAAGATGTACTTTTTAAAATAATAATAATCAAATCTATTAAAACAGAATTTTAAAGGAATATCACACAAGTTTTTAAAAAGTAAATTTTTATTTGTGCTTATAATGTTTGTCTTTTATTTGTCAGCTGATAAAACCTGTGCTTCAGGGGGGGTGAGGGGGGTGGAGGGGGGGCGAGGGGGTACGGGGGGCTTGGGCTGGTATATCACAGTATACTCACTACAAAAAACTAGACTACACCACTGCACCTACGGGTCAGCAGTGAGCGGCTGCGTAGGGTAAAATAGTTGCACTGCACCCTCTGACTATTTCAGGACTGGCTAGTTTGTGATCGTGAGCGCACATTCGAGATGCGATACCAGGTCCTTAATGAATAAATATTTGAAAATATGGGATGCCCAGAATAATCAAAGATCTAAATTAAATCTTAATCAATATTTATGATTATTTTCTAATAAGAAACACAATCTAAATTTGATTATCATTCAAAATTGGAGTCAGATTAACAGAGCTAAAATAATATTGAGACTAAATTCTAATAAATTAGGTGAACTTCACCAAAGCGCTGAAAAGACACGCATCATACCTTCGCCCACACCGCTGGATTCTGTCGTTTATTGTTATGAGTCTGATGACTCATTGGTACATACACATAGTACTGATGACTCATATACATACACACATAGAAAACATGTCAAAGATATTAAACCAAACAGCTTGTAATCACTGTTGACTTTGCTTAAATGATGGGATATCATACATCTCGCAAGTTATTTTAGCAAAAACGACATGTAACAACATTCAAGGTTATGTAGGCTAGAAGTGAGTTGGTCAAAGTAATAACTAAATCATCATCTCAAAAATATTACAATATTACTATTAGTGTATGAGTTCACATTTATGTGGATGATCTGCAGTTTCCACAAGCACAGCTTTACAGTTGACCTAGATTACAGTTGACGTCCCTCGGCCGTCCTGTTCGCCACAATCTGTTCATCTTTATTTTAGTGTGTGTGGTTTTAAACAACCTTTCACAGTGAAGGGGATGGATTGGAATCCACTGCTGCTTCAATGTATATGTAATGATTGATTATAATTAAGGTATTAATCAATATTTTTCCTTCTAAATATCAAATGAGTTGAATGACCTCTCTGGAGATTTTACTTTATTTATATAAGTTACCAGTGTGATTACTGAAATGTTCTTTTCATGTATTCTTTAATGTCAGTATTTGATATCTGAATGCAGTGCTTGCTTATTTAACACAGCTTCCAGAAATGAAATAGGGACTTGTTTTGTGTTTGAGAAAGGTCTTCAATGTGTTTAAACATATAGGGGTCATTGAAGCCAATAGTTTAAGGGGCGATTTCTTTGTTAAAGCCTTTCTTTCCAGTTAGACTAAAGTTTAGCTATCTTTGAGAGAAAGAACGCATTATCTTGATGTTTTGAGAGGACTCTCCTGTTTATAGTGAGAGCCTGGCCAAATCCAACCTTGGAAAAGCTGTGTGTCGGTGTGTGTGTTAGTCTTCTTACAGGTTAAGGAACCACTGGCATTATTGGAGATTGACTGAGTTGTTGTTCTGGACATGCTGGCGCCCAGCAACCCAAATCTGCGACCTGGAAGGTCATGACGTGCCTAACTTCAGCTGCATAATCGATGGAGATATGCTTCAGTCTATCTGTATATGTGTGGAAAATTACTGTGTTTATCTATTTCATAGCCAATGAGAATCATTCATCCTGTAAGCAATGGCGTAGCTTAGACCTTGGAAATCGTATAACTGCTGTGATCTTTGTAACTGTAAGCGGGGCGGCCTACGAACTCCTGTGCGAGTATTGAAGCTGACTTCTGCTGATGAAACTGCAAACTATCTTCAGTAAATATTTTCTTTTTTTAAAGTTTTTATAATTCTGACTCTGGGTCTTCATTCTTCATATCTGGTTCTAGGTCTTTAACTGTAAACCCCTAACAGTTTGGTGGAGGATGCGGGCAATCATTCCGTGGTGACATCTCTGGCAAATCAACACACAAGGTAGTAAGCTTTTATTAATTGTTAGGGCTGTCTGACTGGAAGAGATTTTGAAGGAGAGCGGGAGAGCCTTCACTCCGATGAGGCGAGTGAAGGAGGAAGTTGTACTGCTGAGAGGATAAGAAGTCGCTGAGAGCGTCGTTAAGGGTAACGGCAGAAGACAGCGCAAGCGAAGCGTGCTCTGTGTGGGCCCCGCTGGGCATTAATGGTGTAGCACCACCCCAGCAGAGTACGTCCCTGGACGGGAGGTCCAGTGGCACCGTAAACCTGCTCAATCTCTTCCATCTCAGATAGGGGATCCCCGAATTTAGTGAATCAGGCAGTTAGGGATACTAACAAAAATAGGGTTGTTTGCCAGGGATGCATCAGGAACGATCCCGAGAGAAAAAAAAAAAAAGAAAAAAAAAGTTGTGACCCAAATTGGCATGGACCAGTATATGTAACTGTGATTTTGGAGTATACTCTGCAGTTTCATCACGGAGAAGCCAAGCTGTGTTGTTCAAAGATCGCC
Source organism: Siphateles boraxobius (assembly GCF_051911475.1). Classification (NCBI taxonomy): domain Eukaryota; kingdom Metazoa; phylum Chordata; class Actinopteri; order Cypriniformes; family Leuciscidae; genus Siphateles; species Siphateles boraxobius. The sequence goes on along the minus strand of NW_027509210.1, from coordinate 793,269 downwards.
GCCTCCATTTCTGCAATGACTTCAGGTGAGTTTGAACTGTTATTAAGATATGGCAGACAAACTGAGTAACTTGATCAGTAACCTGAACAGTCCTGAAACTAATAGTGAGACAGAAAAGAGCGAACGCTGTAAGCATCTGTGCTCTGAAGCCCTCACTTCAGAGAAATTTGCAGAAATTATTAAGTAAATGGTTGTCTTGATAAGTTTTGCTTCTGTTTGGAAATTTAAACAACAACTTGACTGGCTACAAACAAACAAAGAAACTGAAAAATTAAAATGTTTAGCCTTGTATTGCTTACGATGATTACAAAAAGCAAGTATATTAAATTATGGGTCGAAGATCATTTCCTTGGACAAGTGTGACTAAAGTTAAACAGACACTTTGTGAAAACAACTTAGAATATTTTGCAGCTTATGAAAATTAATGTTCTGCCAATAATAATGATGAAGATTATGATTGGGCTATTATGATTAAATCAGCCACTGGTGGACTGTAAAAGAATACAGAGAACTGCTTAATCAGCTCGGTTTGCATTCCTGTTTGGGACACACTGCTTCAAGGGTGTGCAGTAAGTTGGAGCCGAGAGTGTTTTAATGGTGGTCATCAGGACCATTTAATACGTAACTGTAAATGCCCACCGAGAAGGTGTTTAAAATGTGATAAAATGACAACACATTTTTGGTCATAATATTGGTTTGAAAGTAGATCAGTGTTTAAATGACGACAGTGACATTTTTCGTCTGAGAAATAAGAGATAAAAAGGTCAAAAGATTGAAGTCTTAAAGTGAATCCTTTTGAAGAAAATATCTATAATAGTAATTTCTATAATAGTAATTTTTATAAGTGAATTGATGAATACAGGTTGATGTAAAATTAATGACTCCAACAGATGTGAGTTGCAAAATATATCAAAGTAACTAAAAGGATGATTGTGTTGTAATTAAACATTTTAAAAAGGTTTTAGATGATATAGAGAGACTAATCTCACAGATGATTTACAATAACAGCAAAAGTATCACAAGCAGAGAGTGCTTGCCTCGTCAAACTTATAGTGTGAATCCTAATTGGAGATTGATAAACTCCAAGAGAAAACTAAAGTCAAATATTAAACTATGGTTGAGAACTTGACAATTAAAATTGAGATTGAGAAATGTGAAACGTTATTGAGAACTAGAATAATTATTTTTATGTAAGAACAAAACAGTTGCTAAATGCTGATTAAACAAACTGCTTGAAAAGTTGCCCATGAAAGAACTAGAAGCTGATGTTTTGCTTTCAAAGGATAAGGTTGTTATTGGCTGTAATGAAACAGTTTGCTTATCTGAATCTGATGTGTGCTGTGGCTGAAACAGCCAGTGCAACAGACTCAATCTGAGTGGAAATTTGTAATGCCTAAATTTCCTGATGTGTGGGCAAAAGACAAATATAAATAATATGTTTATTTGAAACCGTATGTAATATCTGGCAAAGATGCCTTAAGCTGGGATAGAGTTAAAAGATGGTAGATAAAGTTAGACGTTCATGACAATGCAGTGTACCAGTCCTGAATGCCTCAGAGTCTCTCTCTCATTCAATGTCATCTAAAAGCTGTTATCTGAGCCTGTGTCATAAGTGAAAATAAGTTATTGATAGCAAAGCACAGTGTTTCAGTTGAAAACCAGAGACACAGAGATGTTAAAAGAAATCATTACCATTCAGAGGGCAATTTGTATTTAAATGTTAAAAATGTTTTAAATGTAAAACTGAATGACTTTAAAGAAGTCTTTAAAATAATAATACAGACCTTAAACGATAGAGGTGACATTTTGATTAGCGTATTTTAGGACCAGTAACAACTTTGTCTCATTTTAGTCTCCACCATTCAGGACCGATGGCTCCGGCTACAGATGAAGTACACTGATTGTACGGTTGTGATCTAAATTCACTGAGTATAGTCTAAGTAGCTAAGTTGCTGCTTTTAAGCTAGTTAATGGATTTAAGTGATTAAATACTGTTGTTATTAACCTGTCTCCCTGTGAACACTATTAGGCAATCGGAATGGCTCTGGTGACTCTTGAACGTGCCTTTCCTAAGCTCCAGAAAACAGCTGAGTTCTGTTGAAGAAAACTGATTGTATTGGGAATGAGCGGTCACCAGTGTGTACGTGTGTACGAGTGGCTACTCAATGACGGGATGATCTTCCTGGCCAGGGGACAGCCCAACGCAGGGGGTCACGAACATTGGGCACCTCCGGATGCAGGTGTTATTTGTGAGAAAGGTATGAGAGTTGAGCGCTGATTACTGGAGGCCACCGGGGTCAGCAGAGCATTGAGAGGTGAGTTGCGCTGTGAGGTTAAAATTAATGTTACGGCAGTCTGACCCAGAAATGTGAGTTCCTCTGTACCACTCACCAGAAACCGCATTGATTGTATGGCTTGTTTTTCATTGTGACAAGTGTCTGCAACTATGCCAGGGGACGACACCCTGAAGAGAAGAAAATTAGAGATAAAGAGATAACGGGAGTGGGCTTTTAGGAGCCAGCTGATTCCATGAGGTGATTGCCATTATTTGCTGCGGAGACAGTAACAAAACTTAATTATATGAGGGACATGATGTTGATTGCCATATGGGCAAGTAAAATGTATAGAAGATTTAATGTTGAGCTAATATGTCTATAACATAGTTTTAACTCCTGAAGGTCGTTAGGCATGGTGGTGGCTAAAGATGAAGACAGCTTTTGTAGATTTGAGAAGAGTCTGGATAACAAAGGTGAATGGTAAAAGGTTAATGTAATAAATTTAATATTACATTTTGTCTAAATTACAGTCTAAGGAGGCTGTTGAAAAGATTATTTGTTTAGAGAGAGAGAGACTGTCTGAGTGGAGGCAGGGATGGTAACTGTGTCTGTCTTTCTGTTATCGGCCTGCTAGAGCAAGCTGAAGCAAAATAGTGATAATGAACCAAAATCCAGCTGACTTTTCTAAGATCAAATGAATAATGAACAGACATGCTTTGAAACTGGTTAAGAGACCATGTAAAATTAGGTAAAAGCTCTACAGTAAAATGTGAAGTTTAAAATCTTACTTAAAATTTTAATCTTTTTAGAGATATAATGAAAAGCGAACATTAAATGAACAGTTAAAATATGTGTCTAATATGTGTGTGTGTGATGGTGACTGCACTCTATGTCTTGTATGTGTTAGTTTGAGGTACTATTATTTCCTGATTTTGAGGATATTGTGTCATTAACCTCTGGAATTAGTGTTTTATCATTACAGATGGGTTAAGTGAAATGACCAACTTTAAAAAAGTTGATAATTCTAAGTCAATCTGATGAAAAGACAATGCAGAACATGGGACGAGCTTTAATTGGAGTGGTTCTCCAGCTCTGTCTGCTATTGGTAATTATAAATGCTTTTGTCATTTGTGATATTGAACTGAATTACTCTCTGGATTAGTATTTTATATAAATTGGAATTGTAAAGAAGATTGCCGTCCATTCTGGGGTAAAACTCTTGTCTAAATTCAACTGAGGGTCTAAATTTAAATAGACAACTAGGTGGGATCATAAGGATAAACGTAGGAAAAAATAAATAAATATATATATATATATAGACTTGACGGCAGAGAGACAAAGTGACACATTGGCTAAGTCACTATCCAAATTATCCAGAGTGAGCTCCCTCATTTTTATTGAAAGGCCGGAGGGCGAACAAAGGAGGAGTGAATATAACTTCTAAAAAGAAAAGGTTTTATTTCTCAATCCATTAAATGTATGTATGACATTAGATGTCTAAGAAAACTACAATTTAATAAAGGTAAAAAGAGAAAGCAGCTATATGGCTGTGGGCTGGGATCTGAGTAACATAATATTTTGGTTTCTGTAAAACTGTAAAGATAAGTGGAACTGAGACAAATACTGTGAGAAGTAGTTATAATGAAAAATAAAGTTGAAGTTAATGATAAGAAAACAAGAGTATTGAAGAATTAATAAAATACCATGATTTCCCTAACGAGGGAACTTTAAGTGTCACTAGGCTGACAGTGGCGAGAGACTCGGATGCAGAAGGAACTGGCATGTAGGGCAAGATGGAAGAAATATAGTAGAAAAAAAAATGTATGTTATGAAAATACAATTTCTGATAGAATTTATGGAAGTCAAATTAAGTTTAAATGGTATGGAAAAGTGAGTTTCAAAATAAAAATAATAAAACATTGTATGATTGACAGGGATTCAAGTGATATAAGGATAAGGAATGAACAAAAGCTTTATTAAGCAGAATGGGGAACGATCCTATATTTTAGTGGTAAAATAATGACTGAAATGATGATGTGAATTTGTTTTATTTTATTTCTATTTTTGAAAAGAGTAAAAAAAAGTATAAGATGTTATATAATTAAGATGGTGACTGTAAACTGAAGGATGAATTCATGGAGAGACTTAAAGTGGATTATTATGGGTCTTATTTTTTTTAATTTTTTTTTATGTTGTTTATTTTCAGTTTGACAACCTTTGTGTTTTCAACCAGTGTTTTGAACCTTTTGGGTCTATAAATGGGAGTAGTGAAAAGAATGGATTAACTATTCTTCTTAGTTTATTATAAAATGAATTGGAAATTATAAAAACTAGTGCATATATCCTGGTATTTATGATTATAGACAATGTCTGTATTTGGGATCTGAGTAGTGACTGCGGGTCTAGCCCATGCTAGGAATACAGCAACAGTGCTTGCTTATTTAGCCGGCTTCCAGAGAATAAATATGTACTTGTATTGTATCAGTTAATTTGATGATGAAACCAAATTAGCCAAGATGAATAATAGCTGTGTAAGACATGTAAAGACAGCTATGTCCAAAGGTTCTGGAGATCAATATTATAGTATGTGGGATATTTTGTTGATATTAAGTCATTGAAGGAAAAAGATATTGTTTGTTTTATAAAAATTAACCTGACAGAGGAGCATGGGTCAGAAACCTAACATTTTGAAGCAGCCTCTTTATGGATCGACCAGATGTGGTGTTTAGGACTCCACATTGGTCTAAAACGGGGGACTGAAGGGGGTGGATTGGAATCCACTGCTGCTTCAATGTATATGTAATGATTGATTATAATTAAGGTATTAATCAATATTTTTCCTTCTAAATATCAAATGAGTTGAATGACCTCTCTGGAGATTTTACTTTATTTATATAAGTTACCAGTGTGATTACTGAAATGTTATATTCATGTATTCTTTAATGTCAGTATTTGATATCTGAATGCAGTGCTTGCTTATTTAACACAGCTTCCAGAAATGAAATAGGGACTTGTTTTGTGTTTGAGAAAGGTCTTCAATGTGTTTAAACATATAGGGGTCATTGAAGCCAATAGTTTAAGGGGCGATTTCTTTGTTAAAGCCTTTCTTTCCAGTTAGACTAAAGTTTAGCTATCTTTGAGAGAAAGAACGCATTATCTTGATGTTTGGAGAGGACTCTCCTGTTTATAGTGAGAGCCTGGCCAAATCCAACCTTGGAAAAGCTGTGTGTCGGTGTGTGTGTTAGTCTTCTTACAGGTTAAGGAACCACTGGCATTATTGGAGATTGACTGAGTTGTTGTTCTGGACATGCTGGCGCCCAGCAACCCAAATCTGCGACCTGGAAGGTCATGACGTGCCTAACTTCAGCTGCATAACCGATGGAGATATGCTTCAGTCTATCTGTATATGTGTGGAAAATTACTGTGTTTATCTATTTCATAGCCAATTAGAATCATTCATCCTGTAAGCAATGGCGTAGCTTAGACCTTGGAAATCGTATTACTGCTGTGATCTTTGTAACTGTAAGCGGGGCGGCCTACGAACTCCTGTGCGAGTATTGAAGCTGACTTCTGCTGATGAAACTGCAAACTATCTTCAGTAAATATTTTCTTTAATTTTTTATAATTCTGACTCTGGGTCTTCATTCTTCATATCTGGTTCTAGGTCTTTAACTGTACACCTCTTACAACAGTGATCACACTCAGGGGCGCCGCTAAGGGGGGGAAAGTTAGGACGATTCTAAGGGCCCACACACTTTTGGGGCCGCCAGAGATCGATTTTATTAATGGAATTGGTGCGGTAGGGGGCCCAACCTCATATTCTTTCATAGGGCCCAAAATTTCTAACGGCACCCCTGATCACACTCAACAGATTTGATCATATTCCTTCTTGTAACTCATAACATTCTCGCGTCTCTTGGTATTACCTGTGTCCATATTATATATATTGAGGTTTCACTCGCTGCGGTTGTGGGACTTTCCACTTTCAGGGGAAAATTCGTGGAGAAGCAGTTTGCACAAACTGCAGCCTTTTTGTAATATGATGATGGGTAAGTTATTGAAAGAAAGACTTTTTTAAGGTGTTCACGCAAGAAAAATGATTTTGCTCCACCAAAACCATATATCAATATGCGCTGTGTTTGAGGCCAGTGAAAGCATATCGTAGGCTATTGTTCAAAGGTAAAAAAATTACTCATTGAAAACATTTACTGCTACTTTACACACACAATACAGTATGTCACTCTATCAAATTCTGATTCAAAGGCAAAGTCCGGAATAATAAGAAAGGGAACATTGAAGCTTTTTGTCTGAGAGTAACATCTTTCACTATTTATTGTTCAGATTAATAATGGGATATATTGTACCTTAGTGCAGGGTTTTTCAACATGTACCATACCAGGGACCCACCTAAACTCTGTCAATCCTGAAGCATTAAATAGAGAAAAACATTAACATATATATAGTGTGTGTGTGTTTGTTTGTGAAAAATTTTTGTGGGTAAATTTTAAAGGGATAGTTCATTCAAAAATAAAAATTCAAACTTAAAAGTTGAAAGTTGTATGCCTCAATCTTTCCTGGGACATTTTTTTTTTACATAAAATGGGCATCGATATTGGTTCTGCTGTTTCGTTCTTCAGAATATCTTCTTCACAGAAGAAAATAAATCATACTGGTTTTGAACAGATGAGTAAATTAATTTTCATTTTTGGATGGAAAATCCCTGTAATCTATTAGTAGCCTACCTGGAGACTAGTGATTCCCAAATAGGTTTATGTGGAAAGATTTTGATGTTGCTTTGTTAAAGCTTAAAAAATGTGACAGATACAAGTAAATGTGCATTTACTTGTGTTACTTTAATTATAATTTGACATAATATCCAGTATAATATGATAAAAGCGAGTATCTTGGTGTTGATAACGGGAACTGGTGACTGTGGAGGCTGGGTAAAGATATAGTCGACAGAAGACATTAACACCATGAAGAATGACACCAATACATGCCATACATTAATACACGATGTTGTCCTGTTTATTATATTCTGTAGTTTTTATCTGTGTCATTGTTGTTGTTTGTATTTTGTTATTGGTTTTTACTCTGTAGCCTACTACAGCACATTAGTCAATTGTTTAAACGGGTCATATAATGGTACATGCACTTTTACAAGTTGATTGTACTGAAATGTGTGTTGGCAGTGCCTGTACACAACCATCATATAATGATACAAATCCATCCAGTGTTTTTGTTTTAATCTCCTTATATGTTTTCGCCTGCCTCAAATTGAGCCGTTCGTTTTTGTGACGTCAATAAAACGGATGCCCCTCCCACTATTGATGATTGACAGCAGCATTTCTATGGTTTCAACAAAGACCCGCCCTGAGCGAGCTGTCATCGTAGTCCGCCATTGTTGATACGCTGGAGCAGAATGGCGTCTAAGCAGGGGTGGCTGGCCAATAGAGGGCGCTAGGGCGCCGCCCCCCCATGAGCCAGACCACAGTTTATGAGCCACATTCATAAATAAATACATGTAAATACATAAATAAATAATATATACAAATTGTCAATATTTGTGTGTTTGAGAAATGAAATGCACCCAGTATATGTGAAAAATATGATAGAAATTCAAAATGTCTGTTTTTTCTACACGTCCCCTCCAGCGTTGTGCACGTGATCAGCTCTGCGGCGCTGGAGAAATCGCCCCAGAAAGGCGGGTCTCTGGTGCAGTTTAGCCAATTGCTGATTTAAGATATAAATGTTTGACATAATCTGTAGCCAATCAGCGAGCTCCAATCAGGTCAGCTATGGGCGATTCTTTTAGCGCCCCAAACTGCGCGTCCATCTCTATCAGATAGCAGCACTATCGGAGCTGTACACTAGAAAGTATGGAAGCAAATAAGAGACATAACTATTTGAAATTTAACAGCCACTGAATACTTCGTTTTGAAATATTTTACTTTGAAAAACATTTATCTGAATTTATTTGCTCTGAATTCACCCCTTTGAAATTATTTTACTTTGGAAACTATGTATCTGAATTTATTTTTTTCGAATTTACCTCTGAAATTTAAATATAAAAATTCTTGATTCCATTTTAAAAACCTGAATTTCGATTAATATGTTTCAATTCTCACAAATTCAGATTAAAAAAAAAATCAACTTACAGAATTTCAGATAAAATAGATTCAGATCGAAAAATTCAAGTTAAATATTCGAGCCCGATCTCACGGCAATTCGTACGAATTTTACAAGGTGGCTAATTCGTACGAATTCATACGACCTCACTCGTACGAATTAGTACGATTTTTGCTAAATCGTACATATTTTACGAGTTGCCCAATTCCTATGAATTTGTACGAATTACCTACCCCCGACCCCGCCCCTAAACCTACCCATCACGTGGGTTTAGACAAATCGTACAAATTCGTACGAGTGAGGTCGTACGAATTCATACGAATTAGCCACTTTTTAATCACTCGTACAAATTCGTACGAATTGGTCGTGAGATAGCGTTGAATATTCACATGGTAACATCCGGGCTACCCAGGATAAGTTGAGCCTGTAAGCAATTTGTACCCATTGTGCAAATCTGATACCCGGTATCCTAAAAGTTTGGACATTTTTTCCTTCCCGAAAATCTAAAAGCCAAGGGGAGAAATGACAACCCATTCTCACTCCCAAGGCGTCAAAAACTGAAGCATGGTCAAGCGCCCGCGGCATCAAATAGCAGACGCCGAAGGCGCCCCTTGGCGTCACTCTGTGGCGCATTAGGAACTCCATTGCTTTCAATGGGAAACCTGTGGCGGCAATAACAGACGCGAATTGTATCAGTAGGAAATAGCGTCGAAGAAGTCTCATTCCGAACACATCGCGATGTTTGGCATCAGGTCACGTGTGCCAGATGTTGGTAAGTAGTTGTAAATACGCTGTCCAAATAATGTTTGCTATAATGTCTTTTCTGTTTGTCGATATTAATCAGATTAGATCTCTCATGTTCAGTCACTGCATTATATCTGATCTATATATCTATTTAAAACATTTGTTGTAAATGTACAGTAACCACAAAACTTACCATGCTTTTACCTCAGTATTTGTAGTTTTAAAGTAATATTTGTTGTAAATGCAAAGTAACCACAAAACTTACCATGCTTTTACCACAGTATTTGCAGTTTTGATGTGTCATTTGTTGTAAATGAACAGTAACCACAAAACTTACCATGCTTTTACCTCAGTATTTGTAGTTTTAAAGTAATATTTGTTGTAAATGAACAGTAACCACAAAACTTACCATGCTTTTACCTCAGTATTGGTAGTTTTAAAGTAATATTTGTTGTAAATGCATAGTAACCACAGCACTTACCATGCTTTTACCACAGTATTTGTAGTTTTAAAGTAAGATTTGTTGTAAATGCACAGTAACCACAAAACTTACCATGCTTTTACCTCAGTATTGGTAGTTTTAAAGTGATATTTGTTGTAAATGCACAGTAACCACAAAACTTACCATGCTTTTACCTCAGTATTGGTAGTTTTAAAGTAATATTTGTTGTAAATGCATAGTAAGCACAACACTTACCATGCTTTTACCACAGTATTTGCCGTTTTAATGTATCATTTGTTGTAAATGCACAGTAACCACAAAACTTACCATGCTTTTAACTCAGTATTTGTAGTTTTAAAGTAATATTTGTTGTAAATTCATAGTAAGCACAACACTTACCATGCTTTTACCACAGTATTTGCCGTTTTAATGTATCATTTGTTGTAAATGCACAGTAACCACAAAACTTACCTTGCTTTTACCTCAGTATTGGTAGTTTTAAAGTAATATTTGTTGTAAATGCATAGTAACCACAACACTTACCATGCTTTTACCTCAGTATTGGTAGTTTTATAGTAATATTTGTTGTAAATTCATAGCAACCACAACACTTACCATGCTTTTAATGCCTAATAATTTAAAATCCAAAAATTGTAAGGTAAATCTGTAATTTTTCCTTTAAATAATCCTATATATTATACATAATGATATTTTATTTTCTCTTTTTTTTCAGCTGAAAAGACCAAAAGGGCCTTTCGGACTCAGTCAGCTCATTATTGTTTGAGGAGAAGTAAACGGGAGACGAAAAGCTACAAAGGCAAATATTCACAATGGTATGTGTTGGTTTTAACCTGTAATCAAACATTTTATCAATCATTTGTTGTTTCTTAAACCTTGTCTTACAAAACCCATAGCCCAATCAGTACAAACATAGTCTCTAAGTCTTAATAATTCACAAGATTTAACAAGTTCTCAAATTCATACGATGCACATACATATTTGTATACTCGTACATAATCCTGCAGCTTTTACTCCTAGTGCTGTCATTGGCTACTGCCTCAATTCCTGTACATATTTATCGCAATATTTGCAAATCAGTTGCAGATGCCCCACACATTGTCAGAAAGTTTATATTAATTGCATTATTTAAAATTATTACAAATTGGACCCTGTCTGTTGATGTTCCAATGATACATGATGTCTCTCCACACCTCATGACCTACCTCTGTCTGTTTGCAAGAGTGGAAAAGCTAATCTGACTCGTCACACGACATCAGATACTCGATTATTTTGTCATGATCAGATCAGTTACACTGCTGAGAACTGTCCCGTTTGCATGTAAATCGTGATATTTTTGCTTGCTATTAATGACATACTTTTAATCATGCCCACATATCAGTAAACTTATTACATAAATGCATTTAACATTTAATTATGCAACACTCTATACAGAAATAAACCCTACTGTTATTTATAAACTTTCTACTTGCTTGTAATGTAATAAAATTACCTTCCTTTCTGTCTTGCAGGATTACTTAGTTCTTTTTTTAAGATCTCTACAACATCAAACTCAACAGCTCTTTTAAGAGCCGACCCTCACAAGAGCTCCTGTACTAGTGAGTCTCAGTGAATCTTGCCGTGATCAGCCCTTCCCAGGTAAAGATCCTACAATATTTCAATCAGTATTTACTCATCAAATGCTCTCTCCTGAATCGTATGGTAAAAGAACTTATTTATAACTGTCTTCATTTCTATGTTTTAAGAATAATAGTAATTGTAAGTAGAGACTTTTTTTGTTTTACAGCAGAGAAGGAAGACCAGTCCTTATATCAACGCAAGCTAATCGAATGAATCCTTTGTTTCGGTGAGGAAGGAACATCCGGTGCCCAAAGACAGAAAGGTGCGCGTGGCCATTGGTATGTCTTGTATTGAAACAATGCTGTAATGTGTAGGCTAGTACATCATTTGATGTTGACAATTTTACATTGTACAGGTTATCACTTGGTTATTCACCAAGTAAAGCTCTTGAAACAAGTGACAGAAGAGTGTGTTGTCTTGAAAGAAATCAAGCATCACTGGAAAAGGCTCAAAGAGACCATGGCTTTCTAAAATATCTTTTAAAACAGGTTGCTGTTGATATGGGTAAAACAGTTTTTTTTCAGTACTTAACTTATATTACAGGTGAAACTCGAAAAATTAGAATATCGTGATTAGAATAAAGTTCATTTATTTCAGAAAATTCAACTTAAAAGGTGAAACTAATATATTATATAGACTCATTCATGACATGCAAAGTGAGATATGTCAAGCCTTTATTTGTTATAATTTTGATGATTATGGCTTACAGCTATGAAAACCTTTTCACAATATTCTAATTTTGGGGTTTTCATAGCTGTAAGCCATAATCGTCCAAATTGTAACAAATAAAGGCTTGAAATATCTCACTTTACATGTAATTAGTCTGTATAATATATTAGTTTCAACTTTTAAGTTGAATTACTGAAATAAAGTTTTGCACGATAAAAAAAATTGCTAAAAAATTTTTTTGCACGATATTAACATTTTTCGAGTTTCACCTGTATGTGCTCCAATTTTATATATATATATATATAATACTTCAATGTGTATAATATAATGTACTGACTACTGCTTTGTAAATTTAAATAAGGAACAGGCAACTCAGGCCCTTTTGCGTTCTCCTTTTTGAGGTGGAGAGTTTACATCAAACCCTAATTGAGCACATCTGAACATTTTAACCAAAGTCTCCAGGTTTACTTGTAGACATAGGCAGGAGGGTTCGAGGTTGGAGCTAAATCTACAGGACAGTGGACGCTGAGGGCCAGAGTAGCCCATCACTGCTTTAAATAACACACAACAGAAGCTGACCTGACTCCATTAAACAACTTAATTTGAATTGTTTGTTTTACTTTCAGACCGGGACTGGAGAACGCCTGACGATGGGATGTTGAGACTTCTTCCTCTGAGAAAAAGCTACACCACATCATTGATCACATCTTCTGTTTATCAGTTGTACTGTAGGGCACAACTGAACAAACTGTTTAGATGAGGAAGAAGAACATGAACACGATAGAGACATGTACAGGGAAGAGCAAGAAACCAGTTTAGCTGTGATAATGAATCATTATTTTCCAACACAATATCAACACAATGTTTTCTGTATCATAGGTGACTGAATATGATTCTCTGGCACTCATTTGTGTGGCTTCAGCAGCTGAATGGTTTAATGTGATGTTTGTCTTTATGCTACTTTATCAACTTTATGCTGTGTCCTCCAATAAAGTATTGTTTAATAAAATATGGTGAATATTGTGTATTGAAAGTGGTGTTTGGTACAGTAAATGTAATATTTTATTTGAGAAATTTTAATTTCTTATGAGTTTAGTTCATAATTTAAAAATAGGACATAAACATTTTTGATCTAGTTAATGATATTTGGGACAACAATGCACTAAAAGTTGCACATACTTGCATGTTGTGAGAAGTATGCCAGTTTTCAGTGAAATAAAGGGAAGGTATGTGAATAACAAAGGGCTGCAGTGGGTTATATTACTACAAACACTTCAATCATAATTGAAGATGATCCATGTTGATCATTATAGTCAAGTCAAGTCAAGTCAAATATATTTATATAGCGCTTTTCACAATACAGATTGTATCAAAGCTGCTTCACAGTATCAATCAAAACAACTTAACAATGTTTGTTTATTACTGGAAAAAAAGACATCCTAGTTTGGTAGAGCTGATCAATGGTATGATTGGTTAATTAATTTGAATATCCCCAACTGAGCAAGCCAAAGGCAACAGTGGCAAGGAACCGAAAAAACTCCATCCAGTGACCTAATGGTGTCCTAACACCCCATCAGGTGACCCAATGGAGAAAAAAAACCTTGGGAGAACCCAGGCTCAGTCGGGGGCCAGTTCTCCTCTGGCGTTTATGAACTAGAGGCTGAATTTACAGTAACTGTAGGATAAAAAAAATTATATGAATGCCTGGCTAAATAGATGCGTCTTCAGTCTAGTTTTAAACTGGGAGAGAGAGTCTGAGCTACAAACAATATCAGGAAGGCTATTCCAGAGCTTCGGAGCTAAATGTGAAAATGCTCTGCCTCCTTTGGTGGATCTGGATATCCTAGGAATGACCAGAAGCCTCGAATCTAGTGATCTTAAAGAGGGCGATGGATTGTAAGGCGATAGAAGATCCGTTAAATAGACTGGAGCTAAACCATTTAGAGCTTTATAAGTCAAAAGCAATACCTTGTATTTAATACGGAACTTTATAGGTAACCAATGAAGTGATGATAAAATCGGTGTTATATGATCATATTTTCTTGATCTAGTAAGAACTCTAGCGGCTGCATTTTGGACTAACTGTAGCTTGTTTATTGAAGATGCAGGACAACCAGCTAATAAAGCATTACAGTAATCTAGTCTCGAGGTCATGAATGCATGAACTAACTTTTCTGCATCAGAGACTGATAGCATATTACGTAGCTTAGCAATGTTTCTAAGGTGGAAAAAGGCTGTTTTTGTAACATATGAAATATGCTTTTCAAAAGACAGGTTGCGGTCTAGTATAACACCCAGGTCTTTTACTGTAGCGGATAAAGTCACAGGGCATCCTACTATGTTAAAGTCGTGCTGTGAAGGGTTTTGTGGACGGTTTTTAGAACCGATAAGTATTACCTCTGTCTTGTCTGGATTTAATAAAAGAAAATTACGCGTCATCCAATCTTTTATATCATTAACACAATCTGTCATTTTGGATAATTTAGCGTATTCATCTGGCCGTGATGAAATATATATTTGAGTGTCATCAGCATAACAATGGAAACTAATTCCATGTTTCCTTAGAATATTACCAAGTGGCAGCATATATATTGAGAATAATAAAGGGCCTAACACAGATCCCTGCGGCACTCCATAGTTTGCCGAAGTTATAATCGATTTTTCTCCATTTAAGTAGACGAAATGGTAGCGGTCAGATAAGTATGACCTGAACCAGCTTAATGCTTGTCCTTGAATACCAGTGTAATTTTGTAGTCGATCTAAGAGTATTGTGTGATCTATAGTATCGAACGCAGCACTAAGATCAAGTAAAACTAGTACTGAGATACAGCCTTGGTCAGAAGCTAAAAGTAAATCATTTTTGATTCTAACAAGCGCAGTTTCAGTGCTATGATGTGGCCTGAATCCAGACTGAAACTTTTCATAGATATCGTTTTCTTGCAAGAAAGAGCCGAGTTGAGCGGACACAACTTTTTCTAATATTTTTGACATAAATGGAAGATTTGAAATGGGTCTATAATTTGCTAGGTTATTTGGATCTAATTGTGGTTTCTTAATAAGAGGTTTTATAACTGCCAGCTTGAACGTTCTTGGAACATGACCTAAAGATAAAGATGAGTTAATAATATTGAGAAGAGGCTCTTCCACTATAGGTAACACTTCTTTCAGTAGTTCAGTTGGTATAGGATCTAATAAACATGTTGTTGTTTTAGATGAAGTGATAAGTTTATTTAACTCTTTTTGTTCTATGGTTGTAAAGCATTGTAATTGTTCTTGCGGGGTGATAATTGCGGCTGAATTATAAGGCGCGAGCAGAGATCGAACGTTTACGATTTTGATTCTGATGCTTTCAATTTTCTCGGTGAAGAAGTTCATGAAATCATTACTACTAAACTGTAACGAGGTATTTTGTTCAGACGACGTCTGTTTATTTGTTAGTCTAGCCACGGTATTAAATAAAAACCTTGGATTATTTCGGTTGTTTTCTATTAATTTGCTGAGGTGCTCCGCCCTGGCCGTTTTAAGGGCCTTTTTATTATAGTACATCTACTGCATTTAGTATGAAATCATAGATATTACTGATGTCAGGCATATAAGAAGCAATCAGAGGGGGTGAAATAGAAATGTTGGCACTGTTTCTTTGTTGTTTTACTAAATAGTGCATTATCCTTGTGTAATAGTAAAGTGTAAATATATAAATTGATTTTTGTTTACTGCCAACACTGGAAATTGGATAATGACAAGTTGTTGCAGGTTCATCCATTATATTTGTTGGTGTTCATGCAAAAAAAGTAAATACATATTAATTATTATTATTGTTATATATTACAGCATTTCTTTAAAATATTTCCATATCAGATGGTCTCACAATACCCATCAAAACCTAATACATGCATGATGTTAGAATAGAAAAGGGGGGAAAAGATAAAATAGTCTGGTATTTAAATGTGACTAAACAAAGTTTGTTGTCCATGATGAGGAGAATAGATGTGTGTAGATTGCACTGCCCTTCCACCCTCAGGGGCCCAGCAACGACCCAGCAACGACCCAACAACAGCCCAGCAATGGCCCCCGGAAGAGCAAACAAATACACATTTCAAATGGGTGTAACTTAAAGTCTGGTTAGTGTATCAAAGAGAAAATCGGCAGGACAAATGCTTATGCTATGTTTACTAAATGTTGGGCACGGTTTTCAGACATATATGGAAAGCTGGCATGAAGGTTTTTTTTAAAAGTGCTCACAGTAAAATATCACATTTCAGTCTGTCATAAAGGCAGTTTATGTCATAAAGGTTCGCACAATGAACATTTAGATATCCAGTTGTCCATTAAATATATTATTTATTTAAAATGTATTATTTCATTGCTAAACGTTTTAAACTACATTACCCACATATCTCTGTCATTCTATCAATGCAACAGGAAACAGGGTGCTGTAGTTCATTGAGATGTGCAGAAATGCTAAGGGTTAGGGTTGGAATCTCGACAGAGGAGTATTTTCCCACAGCATAGAGACATTTTATAGTTAACTTATTGTATAACTAACGTGATAATAACACCAAAACATACTTTGTAACATGAAGCGCCGTTTTATATGGGTTAAAAGATAATCCAATCACACCAAGTTCTGCGTTGCAGTCACAGCCAATGACAACCCAGCTGAACAGATGCGTCACACTTACTTGCCCATTTATGGTAAATGATGACAGATCTCTTCTGGTTCCGGCTGCAGGGATAGATTTAATATTTGGCCTGTTAAATATGTATTCCTTCTAATTAAATAATAAAACTCACATCTAAAAACAAAAGACTCCCGTGTGTGCTTACCATCCAAAAACGAGTTCACACGGTCAATGACACAAATTAGTTTTTTTGATTATTTGACTCATGCATAAATGCATTTGAAAGAGAAACTTTTTTTCAAAGCAATGGCCTACAGCAGGAGTAGTTTTGCAGTATTTTAATTAAAGATAATTACATGTACTAAAGTGTTTCTAACATTTACAGTGTATATACAGTATATCAAAGGTATAAACTTAATCACTTCTTTATGCCATTCTCCACCATCTGAACTATTGGAATAAATAAATGTAACAAAAGCATAATGAATGCACACAATTTAGATTGTAAATACTGAATTCCAATATTTAATGTCAAACTGTTTAAAGACAAATGTAGTGCCAAAACTACTGCACAACTGTATAAATATCAGTTAATTATATACAAAAAAATAGCCAGATACAGAGGCAATCTATTACAGTTACACATACAGTAACATTTAAAAAAAATCACTATGATGAAGTAATCTTTTTTAGAAACCAAGAAATGAGACTTAACTTTGTTATGTGAAAATATATTTGTTTCTTCCTCCCTTTAAATAACAAATAGGCAGAAACTTAAGCACAACATTTTACATTCTCAACTATAGTTTTATATCCTTGTGATTATTGTTCACTTTTATTAAATGAAACTAAATGAAAGGAAACTTAAAATAGTTAATGATTATTATGTTGTCCGGCTGATGTTATAGATGTTGTCCGGCTGTTCTGTCGGACAACATCTCCAAGACGTTACACACCATATGACTAGTAAGTCAAAGTCCAAATCACAGTCTTTGCTGTCCCAACTTAATTGATATAAGTAGTGTAGAACATTATATAGAAACTGTGTCTATTCCTCGCTTAGTGAGGCCAAACAATAAATCTAGTGTAGGATCTAGCAAAAATCTTATTGTAATTAAACCAGAAAATCTAAATATCAGTGAACAAAAACAATTTCTAAAGCTAGGTCTTCTAAACATTAGATCGCTCACACCTAAGGCGGTTATTGTAAATGAAATGGTCACAGATAATAGTTTCGATGTACTTTGCCTTCCTGAAACCTGGCTTAAACCAAATGATTATTTCGGTCTAAATGAGTCTAGTCCACCAGGATACTGTTATAAGCATGAGCCCCGTCTGATCGGTCGTGGCGGCGGTGTTGCAACAATCTATAGAGATATTCTTAATGTTACTCAGAAAACAGGTCACAGGTTTAATTTGTTTGAAGTACTTGTGCTAAATGTTTCGCTCTTAGATGTAAGAAACAAATCCATATTATCTCTAGCCTTGGCTACCCACTATACAGTCCTCCAGGGCCCTATGCTGACTTCCTAAAAGAGTTTGCATACTTTCTCTCAGATCTAATGGTCAATGTCGATAAAGCAATAATTGTTGGAGACTTTAACATAAACGTAGATAATACAAATGATGCGTTAGGGACTGCGTTTACAGATTTATTAAACTCCTTTGGGGTCACGCAAAACGTCAGTGGTCCCACTCATCGTCTAAATCATACACTAGACTTAATTATATCATATGGAACCAATCCAACTGATATAAATATTATACCGCAAAGTGACGATCTCACTGATCATTACATGGTATTGGCACGGATACACCAGCATCAGTGCCAGACCTCTACACTCCGCCCACTCGTTCAGCCTCACCAGAATACTAATCACCAGCACCTGTCATCTTCACCTGTCAGCAATCAGCACTCACTTCACTCACACCTTAAAAACCACACCAGTTCACTCACTCAGTTGTCTGGTCTCGTCGACACTCCATCGACTTCCTGACTCTCTCAACCTGAACCTGCTACTTACCTGACGTATCCTACCTGTTTGCTGCTATCCTGTTCAGCGATCCCAGTCATCCAGTCTCCAACCTGTCTGCTCTCTCCGACCTTCCCGTCATCTTCATTCTACATCAGATAAGAGACACTTCATTACCAAACCATCCACGTTCACTGTTTCAACTCTCCACCATCATCCACTACTGCCGCAACTGTCCCTGAGTGCTTTCAATAAAGACCACTGCTACTTTACCTGTTTGTGTCCTTCCGTTTCATGACAGAAGACCAGACCACCATGCACGAACCGACAGCTCACGGCGAAGAGGATCCTTCACCCCCGGTCACAGTTTCCGATGTTTTGCGGGACATCCAACGCGCCATTCCACCACTCGCCACCAGTTCTTCTCCATCTGCCTCTGTATGTCCCATGGCCCGACCAGCGCCCTTCTCTGGCGAGGAGGGGGAGTGCAGCGGCTTTCTTCTGCAGTGTGAGCTGTTCATGGAGATGAATCCTTCCCAGTTCCCCTCGGAAAAGGCAAAAGTTGCATTCACAATCTCACTCCTCACCGGTCGAGCCCTTCGCTGGGCGCAAGCGTTGTGGAACGATCATGGCCCGGTCACTCAATCATTCTCCGCATTCACCGGACATTTCCGAGATGTATTTTCTCAAGCCACCAACGTTCTCTCTGTGCAGGATCAATTATTTCGCTTAAGACAAGGTAATTCATCTGTATCATCTTATGCATTGCAGTTTCGTACCCTGGCGGCCTCCAGCGGATGGAACGAGGCGGCGCTCATTACGGCGTTCCGTCATGGTTTAAATCCAGACATTCGTTTACAGCTGGCCATTTATGACGACGTCATTGGGCTAGAAAGCCTCATACAGCGTTCCATTCGCGTGGATCAACGCCGCACTGCTTGTCAGCTCGACAGCCCTGCACTGCCTCCTCCTCGTCCTGCATCCTCGGCCAACCCTTCAGCACCAGAACCCATGGATGTCAGTTCCACACATCTGCCGGCCGCAGAACGTCAACGTCGCATCTTCAACAATCTGTGTTTATACTGCGGATCCTCAGGTCATCAACTCATCACCTGTCCTGTTCGTCCCCCACGACCGGCGGTGAGTGCAGTCAGTCTCCATTTTTCCATCTCACGAATGAAGTATACTCCTGTTCAACTCACGTACCAACACCAATCTCTTTCAGCGCAAGCGTTAATCGACTCCGGCTCTGCTGGTAACTTTATCTCACTATCTACTCTACAAAAACTTCAGATCCGTCAAAGACCCATACCTCAGACTCTCCATGTGCAATCTATCTTGGGGAAACCGCTCGGTCGTGGGCGGATCGGCCACAGTAGTCCCAACATCTCCCTGAAGATAGGCTGCCTACATGAAGAGGAGCTCCCGTTTCTGGTGCTGGAGGGTTCCACCGCAGACATCATCCTGGGACGCCCGTGGCTGGAACTCCATTCTCCCAACATCGACTGGTCCTCAGGTGAGATACTTCAATGGGGTGAGGCCTGCTTCAGCCATTGCCTGTATTCCATCAAGAAGATTCCTCACTCATCACCCACTCCGGTTTCTGAGGTATCCATTGCTTCCACTTCCATCGAAAGCCCTCCTACCGACCAACTCCCTGAGATACCAGTCCCTTATCGGGCGTTCCAGGATGTTTTCGACAAAACCCTGGCGACCAAACTCCCACCTCACCGGCCATGGGACTGTGCGATCGACCTGCTGCCTGGGGCGGTGCTGCCGCGTGGCAAAATCTACCCTTTGTCCATCCCGGAGCAGAAGGCCATGGAGGAGTACATCGAGGAGGCCCTTCGTCAAGGTTACATCCGCCCTTCTACGTCCCCTGCCGCATCCAGCTTCTTTTTCGTTGTTAAGAAGGACGGAGGCTTGCGCCCCTGTATCGATTACCGGACACTTAACAACTCCACTATCAAATTCCGGTATCCCCTTCCTCTGGTCCCAGCCGCCTTGGAACAACTCCGCGATGCACGCATCTTCACTAAACCCGACCTACGCAGTGCTTACAATCTGGTTCGGATCAGAAAGGGAGATGAGTGGAAGACAGCGTTCATCACACCTGCTGGCCACTATGAATATAGGGTCATGCCCTTCGGACTGTCCAACGCTCCTGCTGTCTTCCAAGGATTTATGAATGAGATATTCAGAGACTTCCTTCATCAGTTTGTCATCATCTAAATCGACGATATCCTCATATACTCATCCAACCTGTCTGAACATCACCACCATGTTAAATCCGTCCTTCAACGCCTTCGCGAACACCATCTTTACCTCAAGTTGGAAAAATGTGAGTTTCATCAAGAAACAATTCACTTTCTGGGTTATGTCATCACACCGCACGGAATCACCATGGACCAGAGGAAGGTGGAAGCGGTCTCCAACTGGCCACAACCCACCAATGTCAAAGAGCTTCAACGCTTCCTGGGCTTTGCAAACTTCTACCGTCGTTTCATCAAAGGTTTCAGTCAAATCAGCGCACCCATCACCTCACTCTTAAAGAAAGGGGCCAAGTCTCTGTCCTGGACCACCGAAGCCACCAATGCCTTCGAGAACCTCAAAGCCTCCTTTAGTTCCGCTCCTACCCTTGTTCATCCCAACCCAGATCTTCCGTTTCTCGTCGAGGTAGACGCTTCAACCACCGGGGTAGGAGCGGTCCTCTCGCAGCGGCAGGGGACACCACTCTGACTCCATCCATGTGCCTTCTTCTCCAGAAAGCTGTCCCCGGCGGAGCAGAACTACGACATCGGCAACCGGGAACTGTTGGCAATCAAACTCGCCCTGGAAGAGTGGAGACACTGGCTGGAGGGAGCTAAATACCCATTCGACGTCATCACCGATCACCGTAACCTAGAATACCTCAGAGATGCTAAAAGACTCAACACCCGTCAAGCCCGCTGGTCTCTATTCTTCACCCGATTCAACTTCAAGGTCACTTACCGCCCTGGAAATAAGAACATCCAAGCCGACTCACTTTCCCGTCTATACCAACCTGACACCATCACATCCAACCCGGAATCCATACTCCCTCCAGCCGTGATTGTCAGTCCTATCCAGTGGAATATAGATGATCTCATCGCCGACGCCACCTGGTCAGAACCTGCTCCGCCGGGGGTTCCTGAGGGACGGACCTATGTTCCAACTCGTTTGCGTCTGTCCCTCATGGACTCAGCCCATACATCTCCGGGCTCTGGACACCCAGGCAGCCAACAAACCCTCTCGCTCATACAACAACGCTACTGGTGGCCAGATATGACCCAGGATGTCTCCCGATATGTGAGGGGCTGCTCAGTCTGTGCCATGGCCAAAGTTCCTCGTCGCCTTCCGGAGGGAAAACTAGTGCCGCTTCCAGTTCCCACCAGACCCTGGTCTCATCTCGGTGTAGACTTCATTACAGATTTACCATCCTCTGACTCTCATACATGCATCCTGGTTGTCGTAGATCGTTTCTCAAAAGCCTGTAAGCTCATCCCTCTGCCTGGTTTACCCACTGCCTTCGAGACCGCTGAAACCTTGTTCACCCACATCTTCCGTCATTTCGGCATACCTGAAGACATCGTCTACGATCGAGGACTACAATTCATATCCCGGGTCTGGAAAGCTTTCTTCAACCTCTTGGGTGTTACAGTCAGTTTAACCTCCGGATACCACCCACAGTCCAATGGCCAGACTGAGCGAAAGATACAGGAGATCGGGAAATACCTGCGGTCATACTGCCACAACCATCAGGATTGCTGGAACCGTTACCTTCCCTGGGCCGAGTATGCACAGAACTCCCTTCGTCAAGCCACCACAGGCCTCACGCCCTTCCAGTGCATACTCGGCTTCCAGCCGCCCCTGTTTCCCTGGTCAGGTGAACCTTCCGACGTTCCAGCAGTCCATCACTGGTTCCAGGAGAGCGAGAGGGTCTGGGACTCAGCACACGTCCATCTGCAAAGGGCTGTCCGGAGACACAAGAGCCAGGCCGACGCAAGAAGATCCGCTACCCCACTATACCAACCTGGGCAAATGGTCTGGCTCTCCACCAGGGACATCCGTCTCAGACAGCCCTGTCGCAAGCTGAGTCCCAGGTACATCGGTCCGTTCGCCATACAGAGGCAGATCAACGAGGTCACCTACCGGTTGTCACTCCCTGCTCACTACCGCATCTCACCTTCATTTCATGTCTCCCTACTCAAACCCTACACTAACCCTCTCACTCCTTCCCCAGGGTCTGGTGCTGCAGTCGTACCTCCTCCTCCTCCCGTGGATCCTACGGACGAGAATATCTACCAGGTCCACGACATTCTCGACTCCCGACGACGGCGGCCACCTGGAATACCTCGTGGATTGGGAGGGATTCGGCCCGGAAGAAAGGTGTTGGGTTCACCGGGATGACATCCTAGATCCCACTCTTCTACAGGAGTTCCACTCTACTCATCCCAATCGCCCAGCGCCAAGAGGTCGTGGTCGTCCCCGTCGTCGGTCTCTTCCGCCATCAGGAGCTGGCCGTGGAGGGGGGGGTACTGTCACGGATACACCAGCATCAGCGTCAGACCTCTACACTCCGCCCACTCGTTCAGCCTCACCAGAATACTAATCACCAGCACCTGTCATCTTCACCTGTCAGCAATCAGCACTCACTTCACTCACACCTTAAAAACCACACCAGTTCACTCACTCAGTTGTCTGGTCTCGTCGACACTCCATCGACTTCCTGACTCTCTCAACCTGAACCTGCTACTTACCTGACGTATCCTACCTGTTTGCTGCTATCCTGTTCAGCGATCCCAGTCATCCAGTCTCCAACCTGTCTGCTCTCTCCGACCTTCCCGTCATCTTCATTCTACATCAGATAAGAGACACTTCATTACCAAACCATCCACGTTCACTGTTTCAACTCTCCACCATCATCCACTACTGCCGCAACTGTCCCTGAGTGCTTTCAATAAAGACCACTGCTACTTTACCTGTTTGTGTCCTTCCGTTTCATGACAGGTATCTTGCGTAATACGTACTGCTGAAATTTGTCATGTTGCGCCACATTATCGACCAGGCAGAACAATCCTTCCAACCACTATAGATAGATTGTCAAATAGCTTACCTGATCTATCTCAGCTGCTCAGTGAACCCAAACAAACAGATGAACTAGAGGAAATGACTAGCAGTTTGAGCACAATTTTCTCTAGTACACTAGAAATTGTTGCACCAATTAGATTAAAAAAGGCTACTTACCTGACGTATCCTACCTGTTTGCTGCTATCCTGTTCAGCGATCCCAGTCATCCAGTCTCCAACCTGTCTGCTCTCTCCGACCTTCCCGTCATCTTCATTCTACATCAGATAAGAGACACTTCATTACCAAACCATCCACGTTCACTGTTTCAACTCTCCACCATCATCCACTACTGCCGCAACTGTCCCTGAGTGCTTTCAATAAAGACCACTGCTACTTTACCTGTTTGTGTCCTTCCGTTTCATGACAGGTATCTTGCGTAATACGTACTGCTGAAATTTGTCATGTTGCGCCACATTATCGACCAGGCAGAACAATCCTTCCAACCACTATAGATAGATTGTCAAATAGCTTACCTGATCTATCTCAGCATGCTCAGTGAACCCAAACAAACAGATGAACTAGAGGAAATGACTAGCAGTTTGAGCACAATTTTCTCTAGTACACTAGAAATTGTTGCACCAATTAGATTAAAAAAGGTTAGAGAGAAAACTAAAGCACCATGGTACAACAGTGCTACGCATGTTATTAAGAGAGAAACTCGTAACTTAGAGCGTAAATGGAAACAAACTAATTTAGAGGTCTTTAGAATCGCGTGGAAAGACAGTATGTCACGTTATAAAAAGGCTCTAAAAGCAGCCAGGGCTGAGCATCTCCGCAAACTAATAGAAAATAACCAAAATAATCCTAGGTTTTTATTCAACACCGTAGCTAGACTAACAAATAAACAGACATCACCAGAGCAAAATATTCCGTTACAGTATAGTAGTAATGATTTTATGAATTTCTTCAATGAGAAAATAGAAAGCATCAGAAACACAATTGTAAATGTACAATCTTTTATGGTGTCTTATGATTCAGCCTCAATTATCGCCCCTCAAGAACAACTACACCGCTTTACAACTATAGCACAGGAAGAGTTAAATAAACTTATCATTGCATCTAAACCAACAACATGTTTATTAGATCCAATACCCACTAAACTACTGAAAGAAGTGTTACCTCTAGTGGAAGAGCCTCTTCTCAATATTATTAACTCGTGTTTATCTTTAGGTCATGTTCCAAGAATATTCAAATTGGCAGTAATAAAACCTCTCATTAAGAAACCGCAATTAGATCCAAATAACCTAGCAAATTATAGACCCATTTCAAATCTTCCATTTATGTCTAAAATTCTAGAAAAAGTTGTGTCCGCTTAATTGTGCTCTTTCTTGCAAGAAAATGATATCTATGAAAAATTTCAGTCAGGATTCAGACCGCATCATAGCACAGAAACTGCGCTAGTTAAAATTACAAATGATTTACTTTTAGCTTCTGACCAAGGCTGTATCTCAATACTAGTTCTACTCGATCTTAGCGCTGCGTTCGACACTATAGATCATAAAATACTCTTGGATCGACTACAAAACTACACTGGTGTTCAGGGACAGGCATTAAGCTGGTTTAGATCGTACTTATCAGACCGTTATCATTTTGTCTGTTTAAATGGGGAAAAATCAAAGATAACGTCAGTAGACTATGGAGTGCCGCAAGGATCGGTGTTAGGCCCTCTGCTATTCTCAATATATATGCTGCCACTTGGTAATATTATAAGAAAACATGTAATTAATTTCCACTGTTATGCTGATAACACTCAATTATATATTTCATCACGGCCAGATGAATACGCTAACTCATCTAAATTGACAGAGTGTCTCAAAGATATAAAATGCTGGATGACGTGTAATTTCCTGCTATTAAATTCAGATAAAACGGAGGTATTACTTATTGGTCCAAAAAACTACCCCCAAAACCTTGTACAATACAACTTTAATTTAGAAGGATGTCCTGTTACTTTATCCACTACAGTTAAAGACCTGGGTGTTATACTAGACCCCAACTTGTCTTTCGAAAATCATATTTCATACGTTACAAGAACAGCCTTTTTCCACCTTAGAAACATTGCTAAGCTACGTAACATGCTATCTGTTTCTGATGCAGAAAAATTAGTTCATGCATTCATGACCTCGAGAATAGATTACTGTAATGCTTTATTGGCTGGCTGTCCTGCATCCTCAATAAACAAGCTACAGTTAGTGCAAAATGCAGCTGCTAGAGTTCTTACTAGGTCAAGAAAACATGATCATATAACACCAATTTTATCATCTCTACACTGGTTACCTATTAAGTTCCGTATCAATTACAAAGTATTACTACTGACCTATAAAGCCCTAAATGGTTTAGCTCCTGTGTATTTAACGGACCTACTGTCGCCCTACAATCCATCACGTTCCTTAAGATCACTAAATTCGAGGCTTCTGGTCATTCCTAGTATATCTAAGTCCACTAAAGGAGGGAGGGTGTTCTCACATTTATCTCCTAAACTCTGGAATAGCCTTCCTGATATTGTTCGAGGCTCAGACTCGCTGTCCCAGTTTAAAAACAGATTAAAGACGCATCTCTTTAGCCAAGCATTCACATAATGCTTACCTTTTATACCACTGTTGAATCAGATCGAATGCATTAACATTATGAACAGCAGCTATGCTAATTATTTCCCATCTGCTCCTCTGCTGTTATCTCGGGACAGGTAAATAGCGTTCGTCAGCTCCAGTTTGTATCCAGCCTCTCACGGAGACTTCAGATCCCCAACACCTGCGATGAGACGACTAAACGCCTGTGAAGAGACGACTCAACGGCGGCGATATGTTATGCCCTAAATTACTACATGATTAACTAACTGTATTTTTGTTTTTTTATGTACATTTCTGAAATGCACTTTCTGTAAAGCTGCTTTGAAACAATATGTATTGTGAAAATTCAATTCAATTCAATTCAATTCAATTCAATTCAAATTTATTTGTATAGCGCTTTTCACAATACACATTGTCTCAAAGCAGCTTTACAGAAATTGCATTTCGGAAATGTACATAGAAAAATACAGTTAGTTAATCAAGTATTAATTTATGGCATAACATATCGCCGGCTTTGAGTCGTCTCTTCACAGGCGTCGAGTCGTCTCTTCACAGGCGTTGGGGCATCTGAAGTCTCCGTGAGAGGCTGGATACAAACTGGAGCTGACGAACGCTATTTACCTCGGGACTAGCGTCCCGAGATAACAGCAGAAAGGCAGATGGGAAATAATTAGCATAGCTGATGTTCATAATGTTAATGCATTCGAACTGATTCAGCAGTAGTATCAAAGGTTAAGGATTAAGTGAATGCTTGGTTAAAGAGATGCGTCTTTAATCTAGTTTTAAACTGGGACAGCGAGTCTGAGTCTCGTACAATATCAGGAAGGCTATTCCAGAGTTTAGGAGCTAAATGCGAGAACGCCCTCCCTCCTTTAGTGGACTTAGATATCCTAGGAATGACCAGAAGCCTCGAATTTAGTGATCTTAAAGAGCGCGATGGATTGTATGGCGATAGAAGGTCTGTTAAATACACAGGAGCTAAACCATTTAGGGCTTTATAGGTCAGTAGGAATACTTTGTAATTGATACGGAACTTAATAGGAAACAAGTGTAGAGATGATAAAATAGGTGTTATATGATCATATTTTCTTGATCTAGTAAGAACTCTAGCAGCTGCATTTTGCACTAACTGTAGCTTGTTTATTGAGGATGCAGGACAGCCAGCTAATAAAGCATTACAGTAATCTAGTCTCGAGGTCATGAATGCATGAACTAACTTTTCTGCATCAGAAACAGATAGCATGTTGCGTAGCTTAGCAATGTTTCTAAGGTGGAAAAAGGCTGTTCTTGTAATATATGAAATATGATTTTCGAAAGTCAAGTTGCGGTCTAGTATAACACCCAGGTCTTTTACTGTAGTGGATAAAGTAACAGGACATCCTTCTAAATTAAAGTTGTATTGTAAGGGATTTTGTGGGTAGTTTTTTGGACCAATAAGTAGTACCTCCATTTTATCTGAATTTAATAGCAGGAAATTACACGTCATCCAGCATTTTATATCATTTAGATCATTCATCTGGTCGTGATGAGATATATAATTGAGTGTCATCAGCATAACAGTGGAAATTAATTCCATGTTTTCTTATAATATTACCAAGTGGCAGCATATATATTGAGAATAGCAGAGGGCCTAACACCGATCCTTGCGGCACTCCATAGTCTACTGACGTTATCTTTGATTTTTCCCCATTTAAACAGACAAAATGGTAACGGTCTGATAAGTACGATCTAAACCAGCATAATGCCTGTCCCTGAACACCAGTGTAGTTTTGTAGTCGATCCAAGAGTATTTTATGATCGATAGTATCGAACGCAGCACTAAGATCGAGTAGAACTAGTATTGAGATACAGCCTTGGTCAGAAGCTAAAAGTAAATCATTTGTAATTTTAACTAGCGCAGTTTCTGTGCTATGATGCGGTCTGAATCCCGACTGGAATTTTTCATAGATATCATTTTCTTGTAAGAAAGAGCACAATTGAGCGGACACAATTTTTTCTAGTATTTTAGACATAAATGGAAGATTTGAGATGGGTCTGTAATTTGCTAAGTTATTTGGATCTAATTGCGGTTTCTTAATGAGAGGTTTTATTACTGCCAGCTTGAATATTTTTGGAACATCTAAAAGCGCTATACAAATAAAATTGAATTGAATTGAATTGAATCATACATTGGATTGTTTGCAATATTTTTGTGGCTCCATTTTATTTAAACTGAAATGCTTGGTTCAGTGAATAGTTCTACATTTATTTTAACTTTTTGTGTGAGGTTTTATTTTATATTCTTTTACAGAACAGATAAACTTCCACCATTTTTTTCTTATCACTTTCACAGCTGCCCTTGATAAAGCTCAGGGATAAATGGGTCAGCCGTGTTCTACAAAAACTTCAAACAATCGAACTAACTGTCACCATCAAAGCCAATACATCTCAAACTAACTGTAACATCACTTTGTAACTGTAACATCAAAGCTTATGTTAACACCAAAGCCCAATTCCTCCCTTTTCTTTATCAAATGAAGTTCAAGCGATCAAACTAACTGTCACCATCCATCATTTTGACAGAAGCTGTAACCGCAAGGGGCGGAACTAGATCAAAGGTCATCATCCATCGTTTTGACAGAAGCTGTAACCGGATGGGGCGGAACTAGATCAAAGATAACAGGAAGGGGCGGAACTAGGTCAAAGGTAACAGGAAGGGGCGGAGCCAGAAGGGGCGGAACTAGGTCAAAGGTAACAGGAAGGGGCGGAACCGGAAGGGGCGGGACAAGAGGCGGGACAGGAAGGGGAGGAACAGAAGGGTCGGGGGAATATCAAAGGAAAGCCACGCCCACCTGTCAATCAATCATTTTGACAGGTGGTATAGGCTATTTACTACTTGCCTGGTACTTCTCATAGCCTACTGTTCTCCATGTTTAGTTGAGTAATGACGGTTGAGATTATACTCCTTTAGGACTGCGACTTTTTCTTTGCATATACAGACAGGTAGCATTTACATTAAACATTAAAATACTGCATAGTCCATCTTTCTTGAAACTCTCTGTGTTTATCATCCACTTTTCTTTTCGGTTTGGAAAGAGACATATTTTCATTTCCGTT
The DNA here is from genome assembly GCF_051911475.1 of Siphateles boraxobius. Lineage (NCBI taxonomy): Eukaryota > Metazoa > Chordata > Actinopteri > Cypriniformes > Leuciscidae > Siphateles > Siphateles boraxobius. The sequence continues at coordinate 763,962 of NW_027509210.1, read as the reverse complement.
AGCAGCCAAACAAATAAACTCCTGGGACCAAAATCAGCTCTCCTATCAAATATGCCGGAATGCGCTGTTTTTTGTTTTGTTTTGTTTTTACGCGTTCAAGTTTTTTATTTATTTTTTGTTTTATTGAATCGTGTTCATGTTTCTAATATTCATGTTCTAATATGAAGGGGTATTTTAGGAGGGGGGGCTGTAAATGGCCCGCGGGCCGGCAGTTTGAGACCCCTGTTTTAAGGACATGTTTGTGTATGCTCGTAGACACTCACTCTGAAGCGGTCAGATGCGATTCTAAAAGATCCAAAAAGTCGAGACATGACCTATCGTCAAGTTCTACCCACCACTCTAACTTAGTTCATCCAAAACAAACTAGAAAATAGACTCAAAGTGCTAAATACCTGAATTATCCTTTAAGAACGGATCAACATATTTGTTTTCCTTAATTTTAATGAACCCTAACTTTATTCTCATCTGAATGGTAAATAATTGATTTTCGTATAAAATTATACTACCATTAAAAACACATTTGATTTTTTTTTAATCAATGTAGAATATGTAACTGCTCTGAAGACAAGAAATGAAAACCAATGCAATATGATTAATGTCCAAAAGATGTAACCCACAGACTGTTTTGAAATGGGGTTGGATGTTGCTTTTAAAACTGTGTGTGTTTGGTTGGGTGACAGATGTATGTTACAGCTTGACAAGAGTTTAGAGTGTGACAAAAGCACAATGTTGTGTTTTATTGCGAGTGTAAGTTACACAAATATACGTAAACACTTTGCAGTTTGATGTAACCTCTATGAACCTCTATGAACAAATTAAAATGAGGGAGTATGTTTTATGTTTCCACTGTTCGATCGAGCCCGCGCCTCTCTCTCTCTCTCTCTCTCTCTCTTTCTCACACACACACACACACACACAGTTCGATCGCGCCCGCGCCTCTCTCTCTCGCGGGCGCACAAACACACACACACACACACACACACACACACACACACACACACACACACACACACACACACACACACACACACACACACACACACACACACACACACACACACACACACACACACACACACACACACACACACACTCCAGCATTGCAATCTTGACATGAATTGTGACTGCATGCAGATAGATGAGAGAGAGCGAGGAGAGTGGTGCTTAAAACATTAGCATAGGCTACTTTTGAACGGACGACAGTTTTTTGGTATGGTCCGACAATGTTTGCTTTAGCCCGCTGCATTTTGTAGGATTATATTCTGCTTTTCACGCTATTTTTATTTATTTTTTCATGCCAGAACATAGCCTGCTATGCCAGCCCATGTAAACGGGCCAAACATACCCATAATTATTTGCGTTCTGATGACGTTGCCGCCCAGTTGGTCACATGTCTTAGCGATCTCTATAGGGACACATCCGTCTCTTGTTCCTCAGCCAGATCGACACGCCAGCCCCACAATCGTATTGTGGGTGCTACCCCTTTGAAATAAGCAAAGCGGACGCGAAGCACTTTAACTGTGAACATTCCACTGTGCTCGCAATCACCATGCTCAAACGCAAGGGCAGCATATGCTCTTTCCCCAAACAAACAAAGCAGTAAGTGTGTGTATCCAGTTCTGACATAGGACAAGAACATAGAGGGACACAGCGCTTACTCTGTTGCTGACTCATTTCTCTTTTTGACTTTCTTAAAACTCTTTTGAGATCGTTCAGAGATGAGAAATAGAAAAGTCTGCACACTGCCAGTTGTAAAAATTTAATAACTCCAAACAAAGATCTGTAGTAGACAGAGAGAAAATAGATGCTTGCACACCAAACACAGAAAGGTCTCTGAAGACAAAAGACCTGACGATGCACCTGTGGCTCATCTAATTATAGCCTCGCGTCGCGGGTGCGCGCCGATGACGTCACCGACCGAGGCTATATTACCTCAGTGTCGATTCCATCAATGTGTTTACACACTATATTCACAGCAGGTCACGTTTAAAGACGTTCCCAATGCGCTAAGCAGCGCAGCATCGATTGTAGCTTTTGAAAGGGAACTGATGGCTGAGTGACTGCGCAGGCTCAAACTGAGCTTGACGACAGTCTGACAGTTGTAAATCTTCTAGTAGCTGTGCCAAGACAAATCTGAATCACCTTATTCCTCAAAAACGTTGTTGAAATATTTTGTCCTGTTGTTTTTATGGACTCTCTATCTATGGGCTTCTCCCTTGACTTTATGCCTTTATGCCCCCCCAACTAGTCAAAGAGTATAGAAGAACATCCTGGTTGCGTATGCAACCCACCGTTCCCTGAAGGAGGGAACGGAGGACGTAGTCGACGCCGACTGAAATGGGATCACGCCAGGGAGCCTATTGTCTTCGAGTATTATTGAACGAGCCAATACACATTGGCATGCAAGATTTGCATCTCACACTCCGCCCCGCAGCGCGGGTATAAATACGGAAGTAGATGCACGCACCATTTGCTTTTCGCTGAGGAGCCGAGCGTAACTCGGAGTCAGCGGTGGTCCAGCGGTAGGGGCAAGGGGACTACGTCCTCCGTTCCCTCCTTCAGGGAACGGTGGGTTGCATACGCAACCAGGACGTTCCCTTTCAGTCGATAACGTCGGACGTAGTCGACGCAGACTGAAATGGGATCAACCATTGAACACGCCACTAACGCTGCCACCTTCCAGTGCCTAGACAAAAGCCTTCTGATCCTCCCCACGTTTTAGCGGAAAAGGACAGGGCTTAGGCCAGGAAGTCGCTGCTGTTCCACAAGACCCACTCAGTTAGACTTGGTAACACTGGGAAAGCGTGCCCAACATTGGAAGGAAGGGACGCTGCGGAAGCCCAACCAACCCGAAAGGGGGGGGGGGGGGGGGATACACACATGAACTGGGCGGAGGACCGGGCAGTATAACATATGGAATGTCACTGGGGTGGCTCCAGCCTAGAGAGGGGGGAGACACACCAATTTACAGTGACGGCAGGACTCTGCCAAGGGAAAGACACGGGCTCACCTTGGGGAGCCGTATCGTGGAAGAATACACATATGGTGTCGCCGTAGGGACCGCAACATATGGACCCAGCCTAACACGGGTTCAACACTGCATACGAGTGGTAGGCCTAACACCAGACGTTCCGCCACGTACGACGTTGGAGGGGTGCGGAGGAGCTCAATAGGTTCCGGACAAGGGAATTCAACCGGAGCGAAATGGCGCACGTATCCGGTCCGTAAGAGGGGAATGGCGCAGCAAGCCGACACTGAACCTGGGCTCACGGTGTTACTGGCTTCTATGAGAAGAGAGCACACGGGAAGCAACCGGTTGGACACGTAGGCTATTGAATCTAGCAAACGTATTAGGTGTCGCCCAGCCCGCAGCTCTACAGACATCTGTCAGCGAGGCACCCTGCGCCAACGCCCAAGAAGCGGCAACACTCCTTGTGGAGTGAGCTCGCAGTCCGGGGGGACATGGTTCACCTTGGGACTCATACGCCAAGATGATGGCATCCACTATCCAGTGGGCCAACCTCTGCTTGGAGACAGCCTTTCCCTTCCGCTGATCTCCATAACAGACGAAGAGCTGCTCTGAGGTCCTAAAGCTTTGCGTTCTGTCCACGTACAAGCGCAGAGCGCGAACGGGGCAGAGAAAAGCCAGGGCTGGGTCTGCCTCCTCCGGGGGCAGCGCTTGCAGGTTCACCACCTGGTCCCGAAAGGGGGTGGTAGGAACCTTGGGCACATATCCAGGCCGGGGTCTCAGGATAACGTGAGAGTTAGCCGGCCCGAATTCCAGGCACGATTCGCTGACCGAAAATGCGTGCAGGTCCCCTACCCTCTTGATGGAGGCCAAAGCAAGTAGGAGAACTGTCTTTTGGGACAGAATTTTTAACTCTGCTACCTGCAAAGGCTCGAAGGGCGGTCTCTGCAGTGCGGTTAGCACCAGAGATAAGTCTCAAGAGGGTATAGAGGGGGGGGCGAGGCGGATTCAATCTCCTCGCTCCCCTCAGGAACCTGACGATCAAGTCATGCTTCCCCAGGGATTTCCCGTCTACTGCATCGTGATAAGGCTCACTGGGGGAAACGCATACTTGCGGAGGCCCCGGGGCCAGCTGTGAGCCAGTGCATCCGTTTCGAGGGAATAAAACAACTGGCAATGGGACGAGTCCGGAGAGGCAAACAGATCTATCTGTGCGGCCCCGAAGTGGTCCCATATCAGCTGGACCGCCTGGGGATGGAGCCGCCATTCTGCCGAGGCCACAATCTGTCGTGAGAGCTCGTCGGCAGCACGATTGAGCAGGCCAGGGATGTGAACGGCACGAAGCGACCTCAGATGGCCAGCCATATGCCCCAGGAGCCTCTGAAACAGTGGCCTCTGATACGCCTGACCCTCGAACGCGAAACGCAGGAATGGCCTGTGTCGCGGCAGGATGGAGACATGAAAGTACGCGTCCTTCAGGTCGATCGCTGCAAACCAATCTTGGGGATGGACACATTGGGAGATGCGTTTCTGCGTTAGCATTCTGAACGGGAGCTTAGGAAGGGCCCGGTTCAGGACTCGCAGGTCCAGGATTGGTCGTAACCCACCCCCTTTCTTGGGTATAATGAAGTACGGGCTGTAAAAGCCAGCCTTCATATCGGCTACCGACACCGGCTCTATCGTGTCCTTCGCCAGCAGGACCGCGATCTCCGCGCGCATGACAGGAGCAGATTTGCTCGACACCGAAGTGTGGCGAATGCCACTGTACTTGGGCGGACTCCAGCGGAACTGAATCGTGTAGCCGAGCCTGATGGTACGGAGGAGCCAGCTGGACGGGTTGGAGAGCACTTTCCAGGCCTCGACGAACCGGACCAGGGGGACCAAAGGCAACACAGGCATACCCGGGGTGGGGCAGCGAGGTGGAGGACAGGGACCCGGCTCGGAAGGCCGTGGGCGGCCCGAAGCGGGGTCTGAGTGAGCCGTGCTGCACTTACCTGTCTCCACGGGGCAACAGAGGATGGGTGAGAAGGCGGATGACCGGGTCCTCGAACGCATCGTGTTTCCGGCTGGCGAACAAGAGGGGGCTGGGGGGGGCAAGGCTGTTTCACACGGTCGCAAACCGCCAGCCTCGCCCTCTTGGGACCCAGGGACGGAGAAATTCGCTCTTTTGATAATTTGGGTACCACTGGACTCCGGAGAGCCAATGGTGGAACGGTAACCATCTGAAGAGTTAGTCCCCCCATCCCTGGGTGGCCTGTCTCAGGAACGTTTCTGACACTCGCTCCCTGGCTGGGCAGTGACTGAGACAGACTGGGCGGCCTGCCTGCTGCTGGTTCTACGCTGGGGCCTGGGTGAAGGCTGTTGCGGAGACCCCGCGGAACCGGAGGCAGCGGCAGGGGGGCGCCCTCGGCGACGAACGGGCGGAGGGACTATCCCCGGCGGCAGGGTGGAGGCAACAGCGGGCCGCCGGGATAGGGTGTGTCGGGGAGCCTCCGTCCGAACCTGGGTGGCAGAGAACTGTTGGGCGCAGCTCTCCGCCACGTCGCCGAACAACCCAACCTGGGAAATTGGGGAGTCCAGGAACCGAACCTTGTCCGCATCCGCCATCTCAACCAGGCTGAGCCAACGATGGCGTTCCTGGACCACCAAGGTGGACATCGCTAGACCGACCGCACACGCCGCGACGCTCGTACCCCAGAGGGCGAGGTCAACGGCAGTGCGGAGCTCACTCATGAGCGCCCGGTCTAAACTACCCTCGTGCATGTCCATGAGTGTCTTGGCCTGGTAGACCTGCAACAACGCCAAGGCATGCAAAGAGGAAGCGGCTTGCCCGCAAGCTCTGTAAGCTCTGACCGCCAATCCTGACGCGAACACACAGGCCTGCGAGGGGAAACAAGGATCCCCCATCCAGGATGCAGCGGCCGTTGGACATAAATGAGTCGCAACAGACCGCTCCACTGGAGGGATAGCCTCATAACCCTTCACCGCTCCTCCGACAAGGGTAGTGAGGGAGGAAGAACTACTTAAGTCGTTTTCAGCAGTAAAAGGTGCCGTCCACGACCAAGTAAGCTCTTCATGCACTTCGGGAAAGAAGGGCACTGGGGCGGCGGGCTGAGAACCAGCACGGCCCGCCCCGAGATACCAATCATCCAACCGAGACTGAACAGGACACGGTGGAGGGTTCCACTCGAGCCCGACAGCCTCGGCGGCCCGTTTCAGCATAGCTGACAATTCTGGATCCGGCTCGGGCAACATTGAACTCCCGGAGGGAGACAATGCAGCCGAGTCGTCATCTCCAGACATCAGCTCACCCTCCGATGCTGCAATCGACATCCTGTCCTCCAGGGGAGCCCCGAGTGAAACCGCTGGCCCACCCATTACAGATGGACCAGCAGATAACACCGGAGGCTCCAATGGTAGCAATGGAAGGGAGGGGTGAGGAGCCCACAGGGAATGGTTACCGGGCGGGACATCCAACACTACCCTTCGGTCACCCATCCCACGCAGCACCCGGGGGTGGGGCATGGTAATGGGGACACGCTCTCCGCAGACGAAGGCAAGTCTCGCCCTCAACACTGCGACAGTCATGTTCCCACAGTGAAAACATGAGCTGTCCACAAAAGCTGTCTCAGCGTGCTGTAAGCCCAAACACTTGATACAACAATTGTGACCATCAGAGAGAGACAGGGAACGACCGCACCCAGAAACGCACGGGCGGAATGACATCTTGAAAAAGACGCAAACGCACCCGTGTTGCTCTTTTAGGAAGTGAAAAACTCTCACCAGTGCCGGAGCACACAGGGGAATGACCGCGGCAACACTAACACAGGAATGGTGCACTCTGTGCCAGTGAAGCACTCACTTTCTCGCCCTCAACCGACCGTCAGACAAACAAACACAAACAGAAATTTGGTTGCTGTGAAAACAGCAGTTGAGAGCTTAAAGCTCGCAATCACCGCTGCACTCGCGCTGTAACCACCGACACCAGGAGAGACTTCCCAAAGAAGCGCCGACACACTCGCTCGTTGTACAACAACACTCTTCAGATCCAGACATGAAGCTCGGCTCCGAAGCGAAAGGCAAATGGTGCGTGCATCTACTTCCGTATTTATACCCGCGCTGCGGGGCGGAGAGTGAGATGCAAATCTCGCACGCCAATGTGTATTGGCTCGTTCAATAATACTCGAAGACAATAGGCTCACTGGCGTGATCCCATTTCAGTCGGCGTCGACTACGTCCGACGTTATCGACTGAAAGAGAACAAGAGGCGAAACTCTGATGCTTTTTTGGAAACAGCCACTAGGTGGCGCTTCGGTAGCGCGGCCGCTATTTTGGGGTGAAAATTCCAACTGAGTTACTGGACAACAGCACAGATAACAGTTAATCCAATCATTAAATACATATTTTAGGTAGTTTTTTCTTGCTTTATTGAGTATTTCCATTTATGCAACTTTACGCATTTATTACTATTATTAGTTACCAACTCCCCTTGCCCTGAAATATATTTTGTACGTTTTACCCATACAAAAATGTAATATATGGCCATATATGTACTTATATTTTAAATAGCATGACATATATCTATACATATATTTGACTTATCCCAGAACACAATGTAGCCTATGCCTGCAACATATATGAACATTTATGTGTCCAAACATGTGAAGAAAATATTTGAGTTCACCATATATACATATACGCGTCTATAGGCTACTATATATTTAACATTTATGTGCATATACGGGAAAATATATGGCACTTACATGAAAACGGCCATTTTTGCTATATTGTTTAATATATGTCTATGTGTTTTATATGAATTTTGCATATATTCTCATATAGGCAGCAGACATACATGGGTACTGACATTAGGCTATATGTAATTTACTTATATTGACATATATTACATTTCTGTATGGGTAATCCCCTGGACATGCTACAGACATGATGATCTTACAGAACATGATGGACAGTGGCTGTGTTTTTTTGTTTACATAGTCTTGCTTTAACGGTCATTAATATAAGATAGTAGCTAGCCTACTGCAAAAAAAAAAAAAAAAAAAGAAGTTGACTGTAAAGCTATTCTATTGCTGTTTTATATTGTCCAACATTCCCAAATATCTGATATGTCCTTTCTTACTTTATATGTTGGTATTAATTCAGTGTTTGTAATGCTAATACTAAAGGTTTTGTGGTAAAAAAAAGTAGAAAACTTGACTAAGTCTGTGAAATAAACTGTTAAAAGGGATTAGATGAGTCTATGATTGTACGTTATTCTGTGTTGTCATCATTCAGTTTGGATTTGATCTTTAATGTTCTTAAAAAAAATAATTACAAAGCAGCTAATATTGCCATATCATCCGGCTCTTTTCAAAGAATCGGCTTGTAGAGCGGCTCGTTCACGAACGACACATCAACGCTAGTGGACTGCCGAGTCGCTTTCACCCCAAAATGGCGGAAGCGTAGCGCTGCTGCTGCTGGGCGCTGGTGTTGCAATGGAACGTTCTATTGATATTGATATGAGTTGCGCCTCTTGTTGTTCTATACTCTTTGGTAAAGTATTGTCTCTATTGTGCGACAGAGAGTCGTGTGGTTATGACGCAATCGTTAGCCTATTTTTTACAAAAACGGCTTCTACGGGGCCATAACGTAAGATACAAAGTAATGGAGCCTTTTATACATTGTCGTGTTTCTTTAGAAATAAATAATGGACAAATGAAGTCTTTGGATGCCTCAGATGTAAAGTTATTCGCTGTCAAAGTGACGCCAAAATGAATGGGAGTCAATGGATGCTTACAGCAGGTGAAGTTCTGCTACAATGGCGGCTCCCGCGAGGCTTCACTTCGGCTGATGATGGATTACACCCTTGGCCATATTGCGCTTTGCACTTTCTCCGGACCTAAATGCATAATGCCGACTGTCAGTCACCGCTTGTCAATGTCAGAATATTTGAGATGACCAATCAAATCAAAGTAGGCCTGGCTTTCGTTTACGTGAGCGCGATGCTTTGTTTTCATCATATTAGACATAAGACTAGTAATAATAAATGTACATATTGTGAATGAATTTTATAACTTATTTACCTCCGTAGCCTTCAGTAAACTTGTCTAAGAAAATGATTCTAAAACATAGGCCTAGGCTAAATATCAGTTGTTTACTTTCTTCACTGACACAGACGAAAATTAAAATCTATCAGTCAAAGTTCAGGTTAAGGACTGGAAGAGACAAGCGCAGGATAAGGAGACAGTGTTGAAATAGAATTTGGGACATGTAATAAAATCATAAAACCCTGCAGTTCAGACTGTATAAAGCGTAATAAACTCCAGCAGCAGTTGCACAACTTCTCTCATTTCTTAACCTGATTTACATCAGGAGTCGATTAGTGACTTTAACAGACAAACTGAAGCTGTTCACATTAAATATTGAATAGCTATCTAGGCTACTATTTTTTTTAAAAAGTAAATAGTATCAATGTTTCCCTTTATAACAGAGGTTGCTATATAACTGAGTCTGACATAACAAGAAAGATCAGTTCATGAATCAACACTGAACTACTTATTCGTGAGCATATCAAAGTCCATATCATTTAACTATGTGATTGAGGTCATAGACTGTGAGAAGAAGAGTCTGAAGTCCAGAAGTCTTGGTCTGGGATTCACTGGGATTATACAGCAGGCTGTTGTGGACGTCTCTGTGTCATGTAAGTCAGCTTTAAATTAATTTAATGTTTTTTAATGTGTATTTGTATCTGGAAAATAAATGTAACATAATAAAATAGTTTATATATTATTATATTTGATATATTAGAAATAGTATATTATTATAATAATAGGAAGGTCTTTTGAAAGGTTGAACTGTTTTTCGGACAAAAGTGTTTTTTCCACAAAAATAAATAAATATATGATGTAATTTTATACATTGTATTTATTGCAATAAGGTATTTTGGTAAAACTACCGCCACAGCAGTTGCACTTGTGTTAGATAAACTGTTTCTTGGATAGTAAATGATCAGAGTTCATCAGTGGAAATGGGTAACACTTTATTTTGATGGTCCCTTTTGAACATTCTGTTGACTATAAGTAATTTTGCAACTACATGTCAACTAACTCTCATTAGAGTATTAGTGGACTCTCTGCTTCATATCTGCAAACTCTTTATTGTGACGGTCCTCCAACAGACACTCTACTAAGTAACTTTGCAACTACATGTCAACTTATTCTAACCCTAACCCTACCAGTCTACTAATACTCTACTAATACTCTACTGAGTGTTAGTAGACATGAAGGAGCAATGTTACTTATAGACAACAGAATGTGTTAAAGGGACCATCAAAATTAAGGTAAAACCTGGAAATGTTCTTGTTTAAATTTTTAAATGTATGTCTCTACAGAATTGCACTTTCAAAAACTATTTGACTTCACCGAGTTAAAAGCAGGGTTCTCAAGTTTTATCAAAAGCTTGGAGTGAGATCACATGCAGTTAGGGGAGGAGTCCTAATGGAGCCCCGCCCCCACCCATCCCCGCCCCCCCAATTTTACCCATTGTTCATAATTAACCAGCACAAATTGAAATAATAACAATTGGTAAATCTGATAAATGACAGAGCAATTCATCACATCAAATATACTCTTTAATGTTATATTTCAAAATTACAAATATACAAAAATTACAAAAATATAACACATTGTAAATATGTTTTGACAGGACATAAAATATTACCCAGAGCACTCTGCTTTAATACATGTAGCCTTAATGTAACTAGAAAGACTATTAATATAGTATAATATATAATTTAAAATAAAATGAAGAAATACATCTTCATTCCTTCCCATACCTACTAACATTTCCCTTAGTTTCAGATAATGTAAGCTAGCCAAAGTGAGCCAAAGCTTCTGGCCTGGTTGCAAAGTAGTTGTAGAGTTTTTGACTGCATCAATAAGAATGTATAGGATGGGCTATGAAATGTTCTAGCCTAAAAATGTTAGACGAGCTTTCTTCCAACTTACCTTCTCCATCACGGCGTGTGTTCGCGCGATGTTGTTGGTTACCTGGTAACGAACGTACGGTGGCCGAGTATGTTACGTCAACTTCCGTGTGTTCGCGCATCTATGTTGCCTAGTAACGAACGTACGGTGGCCGAGAATGTTACGCCAACTTCCGTGTGTTCGCGCATCTATGTTGCCTAGTAACGAACGTACGTTGGCCGAGAATGTTCCGTCAACTTCTGTGTGTTCACGTATCTATGTTGCCTAGTAAGGAACGTACGGTGGCCGAGAATGTTACGTCAACTTCCGTGTGTTTGTGCATCTATGTTGCCTAGTAACGAACGTACGGTGGCCGAGAATGTTACGTCAACTTCTGTGTGTTCACGTATCTATGTTGCCTAGTAAGGAACGTACGGTGGCCGAGAATGTTACGTCAACTTCTGTGTGTTCACGTATCTATGTTGCCTAGTAACGAACGTACGGTGGCCGAGAATGTTCCGTCAACTTCTGTGTGTTCACGTATCTATGTTGCCTAGTAAGGAACGTACGGTGGCCGAGAATGTTACGTCAACTTCCGTGTGTTCACGTATCTATGTTGCCTAGTAAGGAACGTACGGTGGCCGAGAATGTTCCGTCAACTTCTGTGTGTTCACGCATCTATGTTGCCTAGTAACGAACGTACGGTGGCCGAGAATGTTACGTCAACTTCCGTGTGTACACGTATCTATGTTGCCTAGTAACGAACATACGGTGGCCGAGAATGTTCCGTTAACTTCTGTGTGTTCACGTATCTATGTTGCCTAGTAAGGAACGTACGGTGGCTGAGAATGTTCCGTCAACTTCTGTGTGTTCACGCATCTATGTTGCCTAGTAACGAACGTACGGTGGCCGAGAATGTTACGTCAACTTCTGTGTGTTCACGTATCTATGTTGCCTAGTAAGGAACGTACGGTGGCCGAGAATGTTACGTCAACTTCCGTGTGTTCACGTATCTATGTTGCCTAGTAAGGAACGTACGGTGGCCGAGAATGTTACGTCAACTTCCGTGTGTTCACGTATCTATGTTGCCTAGTAAGGAACGTACGGTGGCCGAGAATGTTACGTCAACTTCTGTGTGTTCACGCATCTATGTTGCCTAGTAAGGAACGTACGGTGGCCGAGAATGTTCCGTCAACTTCTGTGTGTTCACGTATCTATGTTGCCTAGTAAGGAACGTACGGTGGCCGAGAATGTTCCGTCAACTTCTGTGTGTTCACGCATCTATGTTGCCTAGTAACGAACATACGGTGGCCGAGAATGTTCCGTCAACTTCTGTGTGTTCACGCATCTATGTTGCCTAGTAACGAACGTACGGTGGCCGAGAATGTTACGTCAACTTCTGTGTGTTCACGTATCTATGTTGCCTAGTAAGGAACGTACGGTGGCCGAGAATGTTACGTCAACTTCCGTGTGTTCACGTATCTATGTTGCCTAGTAAGGAACGTACGGTGGCCGAGAATGTCACGTCAACTTCCGTGTGTTCACGTATCTATGTTGCCTAGTAAGGAACGTACGGTGGCCGAGAATGTTCCGTCAACTTCTGTGTGTTCACGCATCTATGTTGCCTAGTAACAAACGTACGGTGGCCGAGAATGTTACGTCAACTTCCGTGTGTTCGCGCATCTATGTTGCCTAGTAACGAACGTACGGTGGCCGAGAATGTTACGTCAACTTCCGTGTGTTCGCGCATCTATGTTGCCTAGTAACGAATGCAATCTGGCCGAGATACGAGCTGGCGGCAGGAAACTTCACTTTGTGTGCCTGCGCCTCAAATGCAACGTTATATATAAAGCTTGCAGGACAACTTGGTTGGCATTGCCTTTTCAGCGTGAGAAATACACGGTGTGGCGTGTGAGCCTGTGGACTGGTTGAATTGCGTGTGTCTTACGGCCAATGCGTGAGACTTGAGAACCCTGTAAAAGTGTGACAACTTGCCCCAGTCTCAGAATAGACCTCTACTGACACTCGACTGTCTACTTGTGTTAAACATGATTTATCTGAATATGTGAGCCATGCTGGCAAAATGAGTCGCAATGAGCAAATTTTCAAAAATGAGTTATAGTTATTTTCACATTCTATAATAAAAAACCTTCAAAATGATGTATGATTTGTTGGAATCAGACAAAAAGTATATGAGCTGCACCTGTTTGAAGTCAATAGTGTCCTTTTTGAGAGAAATTGAGATAAAAGTTTTCTGAAGGTTCCAAAACAGTCACCTAGCAACCATACCTTAAAAATCCCTGGTAATAACACCAAATTTGGTACACACCAAAGTAGGGCTGCAACTAACGATTATTTTGATAATCGATTATAATCGATTTTATCGATTAGTTGTTGCAGCCCTACACCAAAGTCAAAACCAAATATGTGTTACAGAATCTTATGTACAGATTTAGCTGCCGACTTAATGCTTCTAAAACTGAGGTTATCATGGGTCTATCAAATATATGGATTAGCACTACACAATATCAGTCTAAATTGTGGAAACATTGGTACTTTTGTATTTTTTGTAATGCATAATGTTTTTTTTATTATTATTATTTTTTGTAGTTATTGTTTTTTTATATGTTGGGTGTGTTTTAAAAATTGGATCATGAGTCTGTAATAAAGTGTTTGATTTGATTGATATTCGTTGACAGTCGTTTTTTGATTTAAAGGGTAACTAAACCCCTAGTCAGAGCCTGACTCAACCCACTGGCAATATTTGAAAAATGCTGGAAAAGTGGGTGGAGCCCAGCGAGGGGGGGGCGTGCACCTGAGACATTTACATTACATTACATTTACATTTATTCATTTAGCAGACGCTTTTATCCAAAGCGACTTACAAATGAGAAACAATAGAAGCAGTTAAACTAACATTAGGACAACAATACGCAAGTGCTATAACCCCTCTCAGTTTAACTTTAGTGCAATTTTTTTTTTTTTATAGAATAGAAGAGAAGAGAAAGTGTTAGTACTACTGAATCAAGTGATGCCGAAAAAGATACGATTTCAGCAGTTTCTTGAAAGTAGCTACTGACTCAGAAGCTCTGGTTGAGTTAGGCAGATCATTCCACCAACAGGGAACAGTCATGGTAAAGGTCCGAGAAAGAGATTTTGTGCCTCTTTGAGATGGTACCACAAGACGACATTCGCTAGCAGAGCGTAAGTTTCTGGATGGCACGTAAGTCTGAAGTAATGAGTTTAGGTAAGAGGGAGCAGTGCCAGTGGTTGTTCTGTAGGCAAACGTCAGTGCCTTGAATTTATGCGAGCGGCAACTGGCAACCAGTGCAATTTAGTGAGGAGAGGAGAGACGCATCTCTCTGTAGGCAAGGGCGTGGTTAGCACAACGTCCAATAGGAAAATTCAATTGCAGTAGCCACCGTTCAACCTGAAGAGGGCAGCACTCAGACTCATATATACAAACAGATGGTTGGTCTGGGAACGCCCCCGGGAACGCCCCGTCACATGATGTGAATTTAGCCCGTGGGGGAAAACATTGCCTTGGCACTAATTGAAATACACACAACAATCATGCCGAAAAGGTGCTATGTCGTTTTCTGTACCGCCAATTAACGAACAAATTATGAATTGAAGTTCTACGTCCTTCCTAAACAACACAGAACCGGAAAGGGGGACAAAATGGCTAAAAGCAATAAATAGTGTATAATACTTCTGTGATGTTCTGTAAAGCCTGGTTCACATGGGACGATTTTAAAATTGTTGGCCGATTTTCCAAACCTGAGAGACCCCACACACGGCGGTAAAAAATCACGGGTCTAACAGTTTTGTAAGTAAGTTACTTCTATAGAATGTCCAAAAATACTATAGTATACCTATAGGATTACTATAGTATTTTGTCCTAAAATACAACAAGATTCCTATAGTTGCTTTTCATAAGGGATGTCTCATTCACATTAGCGTTATCAGCTCGTTATCAGCTTGATAGGCCAATCGCTACGTAATGACGCAGGCCGTGAACCTATGGAGTAGTTCGAGGTCTACACTCAATACAGACTGCAGTCTGTGAGTTAGGGATCACTGTCAGCAAAGTCCCTCCGCAACTTCGTACTACTGATCACCGTTTTACAAAAGGATTAATAGTTTGGAGTGAAATCATACGTACAATTGGTAAGTGACAGGGTTTTATGGAGTTATAGTATGCAACATATACGGAAGTTGATTGAGTTATATGTTACTGCTACAGCTACCACAATGTCTTACCTGGAGATTCAACCAGATA
This sequence comes from Siphateles boraxobius, assembly GCF_051911475.1. Taxonomy (NCBI): domain Eukaryota; kingdom Metazoa; phylum Chordata; class Actinopteri; order Cypriniformes; family Leuciscidae; genus Siphateles; species Siphateles boraxobius. The sequence continues at coordinate 748,748 of NW_027509210.1, read as the reverse complement.
ACAAAATATGTCTGGAAACGACACCTCCGCCCATTTGGTTGGGTCATTGACCCAGTTTTTAATTAAATAAGGGCAATCAAAACCTATTGCAGTTAATTTTGTTATGTACCGGCAGCCGTCAATGACTCGCAATACGACATTTTTGTCATTCAAATACACACAATGTTCGCTGTGTTTTCCCCCACGCCGACCACGCCCCCAACTATGACTAGTTGCAGACGGTATGTATAGTAGAATTAAAACACGTTAAACCCAAATGTCAAAAAATGTACTCGAATCAATGAACAGCATTTATGAAGCATTCTTACAGATCATTAAAGGGTTAGTTCACCCAAAAATGAAAATTCTGTCAGTATTTACTCACCTACATGTTGTTCAACCCCGTAAGACCTTCGTTCATCTTTGGAGCACGAATTAAGATATTTTTGATTAAATCTGAGAGCTGTCTCACTCCTCCATAGGCTTCTAAAGGATTGAAACTTGTTCCCCGAAAAGTTATTAAAGACATTGTTAAAATAGTCCTAGTGACTACAGTGGCTCAATCTTAAGTTTATCAAGCGACGAGAATACTTTTTGTGCGCAAAAACAAACAAAAATAACGACTTTATTTCAACTATTGATTTCCTTCTCTGTGGGCCTCTAGTCAGTTAGCGTAGTGTGATAGCGTAGTGCTACGTCACACGTAGGCTCACTATTGGCCAACGCTGGTCATGTGTGTGATGCGTGTGACGTACAACAACAGAAGCGCTGCGCTATTACACTAGTGAACTCACTCGAGGCCCAGAGAGAAGGAAATTAATAGTTGGAATAAAATCTTTTTTTTTTTTTGCGCACAAAAAGTACTCGTCGCTTGATAAACTTAAGATTGAGCCACTGTAGTCACTTGGACTATTTTAACAATGTCTTTAATAACTTTTCGGGGAACAAGTTTCAATCCCTTAGAAGCCTATGGAGGAGTGATCCAACTCTCAGATTTCATCACAAATATCTTAATTTGTGATCCGAAGATGAACGAAGGTCTTACGGGGTTGGAACAACATGAGGGTGAGTCAATACTGACAGAGTTTACATTTTTGGGTGAACTATCCCTTTAACTAAAAAAAGTTGTTTTAGTGTTTAGTTACCCTTTAATCGAAAGTATAAAAAGGAGAAAATGGCTTGAATATTCGATCTCTGTACGGGGGCGGTGAATGAAACGCCCCTTTCTCGATTAGTCAGCGAAGATCAAACCGTGCCATCTTCAGTTCCTCAGTCCCGCGCTGCAGAATAGCTGTACGGATTCTTACTGTGGTTATATAAAGATAATGACATAAATGTAGCCAATCAGCGTCCTCAAATCTTGTCCGAAATGGGCAATGTTCTCTATCAGCCCAAACGAGCCACTGCTGAAGTCAGGACTAGTCTGTATGGGTTGATTAAAGCAAACAAGTATCTCACCAGTAAAGTTTTGATGGATGGGAATGTAATCAAGGTAAAAATTCTTACAATGGCATACAGGCAAGTTCCAGTCCATTATTATTAATGTGAAACAAGCCGTGTTTGTGTAACGTAGGCTGTGCGTGTAAATCTCACTGTGGTCTATAGCATCCTTGTTAGCGCGCCCAGTTCCCATCCTGGAGTCTCGGTTCGAATACCGCTCGGACAAGGTTGAGTAGGACCGGTTACATATGTGCGCTCTCGCTGCTCTGAAAGCTTTTCCACGAGCACATTTCAGTATGGTGCCATTTCTGGTGCGTGTGTTTTAGGTGTTTGCAAGGCTCAGTGGTATTTATGTACATATGGACATCAGACGTCACTCCAAGCACAGACACAAACACTGACTCTGACAGAGGAACTGTTCACTGATGATCTCGAGCCGCCTTCAGGTCGCCATTTACAAAATGTTTTATATTTAATTTGTATGTTTCTGTGTTTAATAATTCTTAATGGATCTGTATCTGTATGCTGTAAGGTTAATGCCGGGTGTACACCAAAGGATTTTCACAGTCCCAGACTAAAGACCGGCAGTCTTTAGGAATCTTACTGGAGTCTTGGCGCGCTCCCGTCGTCTCGATCGTTAAATGTGAGGTGATAATCTGCAGTCGGCGACCCGATTTATGCCAGTCTTTCTCTAGTCTTTCATATCAAACATGTTTGATATTATCGCAAGTCTTTAGTCTGAGACTAAAAATTGTGAACCCAAGTCTTTAGATGTGAGCTGATAATCTTATAAAGTCTTTTCTAAATCTTTTCAAAGTCTTTAGGTGTACAGAAAGCATAAGGCAGCTGGTATAGTGTCTGTTGGCATCTCCATGTGGTCCTATTTGGTATTGCATTTCTCTACCCCTGAACGAAAAAGCAAGCTGCATTTGTTTTCTTTTTTTTTAAATGAAAAAGGAGACATTTTCTAATTTTTCTACTGTCAATATTAAATATAAAACCCTGAATGAATGTTAAACGTATTGAGGGGAGCATTTGAAAATGATTAAATATACTGTGAGTTTGAAATAATGATCGACAAAAGAATCGACAATTAATAAAACATTACATATGATTGTAAAATGATACTAAACCGCAATAGAGAATGTAACAAACTGGGTTAATTTTCCCACTCAATGATTTTAACACAGTGTAAATGTCTATTCACTACTACATTTAGAGCCATGACTCACTTTATGTTATAGTGTTTGTTGTTGTTGCTAACTTTACATTCTTCATTATTATCTTGAATGACTGCCATGTTATTAATCTCAGGAACATATATTGCCATCTCCAGGTCAAACTGAACGACTGATTGTTTCCACAAACCAGTGCTGATCTGTTTTCAATGTTAGTTTAGCTGCGGTATGTCAGAGGAGCGAGGAAAGATGAGTCTCTCAGAGAAACAGAGGTAAGACTGCGTCTGTTTTCACACAATCATTCTAAACTACTGAAGTTTTAGATTCTTCCTGTGAAGAACTAAGCATTGTTTATTTGCAAATGCTTTGCAGAACTTCTTAATTAAAAAATAGCATAAAATATCATTGTTTTGTGGCCGGTAGATGATAAACATCTTAAATCTGAAAAGGAAAATTAATATTTACAGTCTAAATCAATATTTTCTGCCTCTCCTTCAGCAGTAGTGTTACATTGCTGTACTAAAGTAGTGTTATAGGCTAAATTTACATTGATTTTTAAAATTAAAATGTATGTAAAAAATTCTAAGTTCACAGTAATGATTGTGCAAATGCTTCGTCAGCATTCCGTCTGTAAAGGACTATAGAGAGTTTGTGCCGTTATCAGACACCGATGAACTTCTGTAATATTTTTTTTTCTTGTCTCTATTTGTTATTAGTGAAAGATCAGGCTCACATGTGTCAAGCTCTGTGTCTGTGAGGAGTGACTGTTCAAAGCATGATGACCTACCGAACTTCAGTGAGAAAAAGACATCTATCAAAAGGTATCTTTATATTTTTTACATTATAGAGTTATAATTTCTACACAATGGGACGAGACTTAACTAAATACAACTATAATTCACAGAAAACAATGTCCGCTAGTCTGATTTCCTTTTTACTGAACTCAGTCTGGAGCTTCTTTCCAGTAACACAATTACACAGAACGCCACTAGGGGGATACATTTACCAGAAAATATCATGCAACCAAACATGAATAAATCCATCTGTAGGAGCCATTTGTTGGATGGTAAATTTTTGCGTTCACTGGATGGCGCTGTGGCTGTGTATAATTAGAGCACCTGAGCAACAAGTGTGTGCGTTGGTAATTGGGAAGCACACCGTTTTTTGACCGCACAGCAGAGTGACTCGCAAGGTGGATTTCTTATGCTGTCCACAAGGTATGGCTTTGTGTGTACGTATGAGGAAAGGCCACAAGAAGTTTTAGACAAGTTTTGAGATCATGTTTAATGGAGCACAAGTAATAAAGAAAGACATTTGTTTGTATCTACATCCGTCTCCATGGACTCTGTTTGTACGCGTTCTAAACTTGCTTACTCCTATTATCAACGGCAACGACATTGGAAAGTCAATAAACCATCGATCCAGTCATGAGAGGGACAAATACACAACTATACTGTATTTAATTACCATTTGTAACATTAAATGTCCTCTTAAAATGGGACTGAAGTATCTCCTGTAGTGAAGTGTTTTTTCTCTCCGTTCTTTGTTTCATCCGTGATAGTTCAAGTTCACATGTGTCCAGCTCTGTGTCTGTGAAGAGTGACTGTTCAAAAGGTGGTGACCAACCAAACTTCAGTGAGGAAACACCATCACCAACCAAAGGGTATTTCATGCGTTTCTTATTTTTGGGCACAGACTGTGTTAGAAAGTGTATCAATGAATAATTAGCATAAAGCTGTATAGTTCAAATATTTACTAGAGTATATTTTGCTAAAATCATTTACTAGAGATTTCGGTAATATATTTCCTGGAAATGCAGTATTTAGATTTTTTTTAATTTATTTGCTAACAGGCTTAAATATGAAACATTAGATTCAGATTTCCAGACTCACAGGAAACACAAGCATTTCACAGAGAATCTCCCGTGGATCTTCCAGGTAAAAAAAAAATCTTACATTTTTATAAATATTTAATAATTATAATAAAAAATAGATTATTTATCATGTTTTGTCATTTCTAATTATTTTTGACTATTTACTTTTGATTTTAAGAACCCATAAAATAAGAATGAAATGTGAAAAGTTTATTTTTATTTATTAATAATTACAGCTAATTAATGTTTGTGTTTTTACTTTAATTTTTTTATGAATATAGATGTACGGTTTTATTTTATTTTATTTTTTTATATATTTTTTATTTTTATTTTTTATTATGCTTTGTAGGATCTTGAGAGCAAAATAATCACCTTACTGAAAAATGAGCTGGAAAAGTTTAAGAAAATATTACAAAACGAGAACACACAATCCTTAGTGGAGGACTTTAATAAGAACAGATGCAATATTAAAGAAGCAGCTCTTGATCTCACACTACACTACCTGAGAGAGATGAAGCAAGATGAAGCTGCTGATACTCTAAAAGGTCAGAGACTCATGACCATCTGGCAGATTAACACCTATAAATGTATGAGAGAAAATTAAGATTAAAACTGTCTGTTTGTTGTTCCTGTGTTTAGATGAGCTGATCTTCACTCGTCAGCTTAAATTTAGCCTAAAGAAGAAGTATCAATGTGTGTTTGAAGGAATTGCAAAGCAGGGTGACTCCACACTTCTGAATAACATCTACACACATCTCTATATCACTCAGGGTGGCAGTGAACAGGTCAATACTGAACATGAGGTCAGACAGATTGAAGTTGCTTCCAGGCATCATGAAGCACAAGAGATACCCGTTGAATGCAATAATTTGTTTGAAGCACATGAACAACATCAGGAGATCAGAACTGTACTGACAAAAGGAGTCGCTGGCATTGGAAAATCCATCTCTGTGCAAAAGTTTGTTCTGGATTGGGCTGAAGGAAAAGAAAATCAAGATATCAGCTTCATATTTCCTCTTCCATTCAGAGAGATGAATTTAAACAAGGAAGAAAAACAAAGTTTAATGGGTCTTATAACTCTATGCTTCCCAGAGACAGAAGGACTGAACCTTATAAAAAGGAATAATTTCAAAGTGCTGTTCATCCTTGATGGATTGGATGAATGTCGTCTTCCTCTGAAGTTTGAGAGTAATGAGACGTTGACTGATGTATCGTCACCAGCCTCTCTGGATGTTCTCCTGACGAACCTCATCAAGGGAAATCTGCTTCCTTCTGCTCTCATCTGGATCACCACCAGACCAGCAGCTGCCAGTAAGATTCCTCCTGACTGTATCGACCGTGTGACAGAGATACGAGGATTCAGTGACGCACAGAAAGAAGATTACTTCAGAAAAAGATTCAAAGATAAGGAAATGGCCAATGAAATCATTGACCATGTTAAACAATCAAAGAGTCTCTTTATCATGTGCCACATCCCAGTCTTCTGCTGGATTTCAGCCACTGTTCTCCAGAACATTTTAGAGGTGGAAAAAAATTATGTGAAAAACAATCAGTCTGACGCCTCTAAAACACTGCAGGAATCAAACACTGAAGACACTCCCAAGACTCTGACACAAATGTACACACACTTTCTCCGCTTTCAGATCCAGCAGAGCAGACGAAAGTATGATGGAGAATACACACCAGATGTTCCCTGGGATAAAGACGCCATCCTTTCACTAGGGAACCTGGCATTTCATCAGCTGGAAGAAAACAACCTTATCTTCTATGAATCAGACCTGGAAGCCTGTGGTATAGACGTCTATAAGGCATCAGTGTACTCAGGCATGTGTACTCAGATCTTTAAGGAGGAAACAGGGATCATTCTTGGTACCATGTACTGCTTTGTTCACTTGAGCATTCAAGAGTTTATTGCAGCCCTTTATGCACATCTGTTTCTTGACATCAACAAGAAAAGTGTGTTTGTTCATGACTCTGCACAACAGAAAAACAAAAATGAAGTCATGATTGATTTGCTCAAGACTGCAGTGGACAAGGCGCTCGAGAGTGACAATGGACACCTGGACCTTTTCCTTCGATTCCTCCTCGGTCTGTCACTCCAGTCCAATCGACGACTCTTACGAGGTTTATTGACACAGCTAGATGACAATGACCAGAGCAACATAAAGATAGTTCGACGACTCTTACGAGGTCTGTTCACACATCGAGACAGCAATGACCAGAGCAACAAGGAGATAGTTCAGTACATCAAACAGAAATTAGAATCTGATCTGTCTCCAGAGAGATCCATCAATCTGTTCTACTGTCTGAATGAACTGAACGATCAAACTCTGGTGAACGAGATTCAGACCCACCTCAGCAAAGGAAGCCTCTCATCTGCTGATCTTTCACCTGCCCAGTGGTCTGCTTTGGCCTTTGTGTTGTTGACATCAGAGGAGGAGCTGGAGGAGTTTGAGCTTCAGAAATTCAAGAAATCAGACGAGTGTTTTATTAGATTATCAGCAGTCATCAAAACCTCCAAAAGAGCTCTGTAAGTCATTTAATGTAATTAGTCATGTTTTGGTCTCATCTCATTTATCTACACTGCTCTATAGTGATTCTTAATCATATACCACATATTTTCAGCAAAATATGAACTTCGGTTAGCAAAGAACGAAGCACACTATTTATGTTTGTTTTATCTAGTAAATTTTTCAAAAATACTAAGATACAGTTGGTACTCAACCAGAATAATACTTTTACCGCAGCGGTAAAATTGTGGTGTGTATTTGTTGCCTTTTACCGCTAAGAGACGCTACAATCACAGACTTTGAAAGTGTCAGTTTATTCTCTCTATTGTGTAATCTGCCGCGGCATGTTGAGAACTGGTAGCTGATAAATTCAAGTGAAACATTTTAGCTAAACGACTTCTTAAATCAAAATACTGAAATTAAAGTACAAATTTAGAACTGAAACAAATGTAGGCTTCAATTATTGCATCCAATTTAAGCAAAGTAGGTTAAACGTTAACACATTGTGTGCCCAGTTTTTCTATAATCTCAGGTTATGCATCTATATAGCTAATACGTAGGCTATTATAGTTTGTTTCAGTTAAAAAATATACTAACAAATTAAAATAACGGTGAAACAAATTAGGCCTACACAAAATTATTGTTTAATTTAAACATTGTCAGCACTTGCTAACCGATGTTAGTCGGCAGCAGTTGTGTTTTAGCATTCTTTGTTATTTTAAGAATTAAATAGAATTAATCTGCTAAATTATTGTAGTGTGATTCATTCACGAAATGAGACGACTGACAGTGATACCCATAGCAACGAAATCATTTTTCAAAACGGATCAATAGGCCTACATTAAACAACTCAGAAAATACACTTAACATTTTGTTGACTTGGCTACAAAAAATAATAGACTAACTAAATAGTATTGCTTTCAATATAAAAAACAATGCAATTATAACCTTATCATACTTTTCAAGGTTTAAATAAAGAATCAGGACAGTTTATTTATTTATGTAAAACAGGGTTGGATTGAGTGTTTATTCCCTTTGCGAGGAAAAATGAGAAATATAGAATCTTATTCTTCCGACATTTTAAATTTGTATTGCCAAAGAATTTCCAGCTTTGCTGTGTAGGCTACAATTAAATCAGTACAAAATGAAAATAGTAGAAAACAGCATAAATTAAGAATAGATGTTATCTTTGCCTCTCTCTCGCTGACGCGCTGGATCTCTTTAGCAAGTTTCTTTTCGCGTCGGCTCTCTGTCAATGTTAAATGTTTCAGGATAGAAACATACAGCTAATAAAACTGTATGTCACTGCGTGTCACCAATGACAAAAAACAACTGTAACAAATTTATAGCCTTTTTTGCTTAAAAGAAACAGAATGCCTTGTTGAATTCACCTTAAAACAAAACGAGGCTGATCAAGAATAAAAGAGCTCTGTATCTGCTGCTCACTCACGTTCGTGTAGTTGGCATGAACGCGTTTCCTCAACAGTTCATGTTTAGATAATGCCAGATTGTTGACAAACACACTGCTCAAACATTCTAAAACTCTAAATGTTGAAAATGTTAAAACACTAAAAATTGAACAAATCAAATTAAAAATATAGCCTATATATGAAAACCTTTAAATACAGCTAATTTAACAATAGGCCTACATTTGGACACATCGAGAGATTTATCCTGAAAGAAAGTTTGCCTGCTCTTTAGGATAAAATCAGAGCCCGTCTACGGAGAGCCTGGCCACTCCCTTTAAGTCCTATTGTACTGAATTTTGGTTGTAGTTCCACCAGAGTTCCACTGGGGGGCGATCGCCCTGAGTGCAAAATGAATGGGAGTTTATGGAGCTAGACTGCTAAATTTGTCTCTTTCACCTGATTGCCTTTGAGAAATCTCAGATTTAATTGTAGGTTTTGCAAGTTCAACATGGGTTATAGGTCGAAAGTTGAATGAACGAGTACTTATATGTCCTTTCGATTTCTTACAGGTTGAGTTGTTGTTGCCCATAACACGCTAACATTCTGCTAATGAACGCTGATTGGTCAGTGAAGGACTGATTACGTCCAGAGACACCGCTTGATGGCATCGTGGCATCCCAAGTGGGACCAGAATGTGTATGTGTATTTTCGGCGTGGTCTTTTAAAACAACAAAACAAAAACTCTTCTAGCACGTGTATTTACCTGTGTCAGCTGTGTTGTCGATGCCTCGAGAGAAAAGAAAGTGTAGAGCGCGAAAGCACCACATTGACTGAAGGATTGCCGTAAAGCAGTATTTCTGGCCGTATGATGTGTATGACATCATTGACATTTTAAAAGACTTTTTAAAGCAAATAAGTGACTATAAAAAAATCTAACAACCAGCAATGTGTAATTTCTTTGCATCTCCTTTCGAATACAACATTCAAATTACTAGACAAAAAAATTATATCCTGAGAAAAGTGGATTTTGAGGGGTAAAGCTCCATAGACCTCCATTCATTCTGCACTCGTCCTGTGAGCGCCCTCATATGGAGCAAGAGTGGAACTGCAACCAGTTCAGAAGCCGGAAGTTACTGAGAGTGGACGTTCTCCCCTTATTAGACATTCTCTGATAAAATCTTCTTATTAGGCTGGCTATCATACACTCTCCATATGAAAGAGAAGCGATTAACACCTTATTGTCCTGCACCCCCACGATAAAGCCCTGAACTGCCCCTCCAAACCCCCCACAGGCTCTCTGAGGAGCGTCTGAGACAAGCATTTGATATTAAAGTCCCTGTAAAGTCAAAATTAAGTATGTGTTCTGAGTTTGTCATATCACAGAAAAATTTGTTATTAGCCACCCAGCCACATTTGAATGATAAAAAAGCCGGCAAGTACATAAAATAAGCTATCAAAATCTTGAAAAAATGAGCAGTAGTCTCTGCTCTCAAACGCTGGGGGCGTGTCCGCTGGCTGGGCTGAAACCACGCCCACTCGCGCTACACCTGGAATGGATGCTCCTAGCTGCTTATTAGGTTCATTATAATAATTATAACATAAGCACACAAGGCAACTTACACTCATTAGTGGGCACGCACTGCCGATGATGGCACCAGTTGTCAGCGCGACGGGAGGCTGGAGGCCGAGGCGGGAGATAGACGGTTCGGCCTCATTCACCAGTAACATCGGATTATCAGTGAATCCCAGTTGTCTCCGACGAAAGTTTATAAAACTATCCCGTGTAAAATGATCACTACAGAGGCGGGTTTTGGTGGTGATCCACAGCTCTCCATCAAGGTGGCTCTTCACAAAATTAATCCACCTCTTCTTGATGTGATCGTTTTTAGGAAATTTAAATAAGGACACCGATCTGTTTTGTACATGATTGCATCCAGGTGGTACGCATTTCCGTGACGAAGACATAGCTAACTAGCAAACTGTAGGCTCTAGTAACTAATAATAGTACCGACAGTAACTCGCGATTGAGCGGCAAACTGATGTGAATGTGCTCTATTTATATTGTTAGGGGAGCGGCCAGCCTCAGGGGCTCCAGTGCGTGATCGAGTAGGGGCGTGTCCAGGAGCTCAGGGGCTCCAGTGCGTCATCGAGCCCCGTTTTAGACCCGCCCAAAAAATCCGGAAAATTGTAATGGTGAAAAACTGTTTAACGGTCTAACTCCACAATTGTACACAGATGTATTTCACAGTTCACAGTCTTTGTTATATTTTTTAGCAATACATTTCTAACATTTATAATGTGTTTCGATTTTTTTTTTTATTGCGTTTACAGGGACTTTAAAGTGGATTATTAAAGTGTTGATAATGAGGAAATTAAATCATTAAGGCTACATGTAGTAATATTTCTGTCATTATCAAGTAAATATATAGAGATTTTTTAAAATTATTTATTTTGGGTTTAGGCCAAGTTTGCTTTTTCCTAGCAAAATGAAATACAAACAAACTCATGTTCATTTGTTGTCATGTACAAAATATTCAACGCAGTATTAAATTCCATGGATTTTTGAAAGTTTTTTTATTTTGTATTCAAATAGGCCTATATCTCGAACCACAGGCTTGGCCTATTCGTGCTTATGTTAAACTAAATAGCATTTATAGAATAATTATGCACTTAAATTAAACAATATCGCAAAATTTCGACAATTATGTTTTAAATTATTTGATCTGTTTTATACATTTTAATTTAGGGGCTATTTAGCTACATTTATTTAGATCGAGATTTTCACTCTTGTCCTTTCCTCATTGGGAAGCGCTCATACACATGTTTGAGTAGATCCTCGGTGACTCGTTGTCTTCATATGGATAACATAACCAGATAATATTTATTCACATTTAAAGCTTTAGGCATTTTTTGGAAGCGCAGTTCCCAGAGACAGAGACGACAGAAAACGTTTTGTAATGAGCCTATTGTGACTGTAGGTCTACATGAATAAAATAGCTTAAACAGTTTTAAAAGATGATATCTTATCTGTATGACCAAAAATTAGGAGTAGGCTATTGCCTATTAAGTTATTTTAGCTGTTATGAGAAAAATAAATTCAAGTGAACGCACCGCCGCGTTTGTCGAACACTAATTCAACATGCCAGATAAAAAACAGATTTTAGAACAATACGTAGCGCCACTCGGTGTGCTAAAATACTTAATTATGAACGTCAATATTTCGTTCAAAACTATCTCAAAACGCTTTGTGACATTTTGAAAAGCCGTGAATGTATTTAAGGCCACTGTAACCAGTATCGTAACTGAAACGCGCTGCATGCTATTATCTCTCAATACAGGAGCAGAAACGCTGGTTCTGATTTTATTGTTTGTTGTTTAAACGTGCGTGTTGCATTAAAAAAATATATATATTTATTTGATATGGTCTATTGGTGAAGTATAGCATTGATTACTGTGGAGGGGGGAAATCTCCCACTGGCAAATCGTATCTTGCATACAACTGCGAGATAGGCCTATTCTAACTTTGGATTCACAAAATGTTATGTAATGTTATATTCTGTTTAAAATTTACTTTTCCGTAATTACGTTTTGCTTTCGTAAAATTTAACCAAATCTCTTGTAGCCTAATAGGCTATTTAAAAAATCGTTTGTTTATTTCGTTTGTTAATTATTACTTTATAACATGCAGTTTCAACTCCACCAAATCTTTGTTTGTTTCATTATTGTACAGCAAATGTCAATAACTCTTGTTTTGATTTTTCATGTTTGTTGTAGGCTTATTTGGAAATTGTCATAGCCTTCATTCTTAGGCTAGCCTACTGTTCATTGACATTAGCCCCACTTACGTTTCAAAATGCGGCAATTGCAACTGTTTTGCAAAATGTCCCTTTGCGCCACCTGGCGGTCATTTCACGAATGACTTTGAAATGTGACTGGTTTATTTTTGCCGCGGTAACTTTGCCGCGGTGCCTGGCGCGGCGGTAATAGGCATTCTGGTTGACTACCTACTGTATAGAAAATACTAGTTAACCTGTAATGTCAGTATAGCTCACCCTCCTCACTGCATATTTACTGTTAATGTAAAAATAATGGAAAATATTTAATATCTTTATACAGAGAATGTATTCTATATGTTCCATCCAATTCTTTGATGTGATTTATTTATATTGCAGGTTAAATAATTGTGACTTAACAGACAAAAGCTGTTCAGCTCTGGCTACAGTTCTTGGATCAGATACCAATCTGAAAGAGCTGAACATGAACAATAATAATCTACAGGATTCAGGAGTGAAGCTGCTCTGCACTGGACTGAAGAATATAAAGTGTACATTGGAGATACTGAGGTAAGTGGTGTGTCTACAGACAAAAAAAAATAACTCAACCAAAATGAAAGGTGTGATTTGTTGTAGATATTCTCTTTACAAAATATATGTATAAGAATGTGTTGTTTGGATGTAAGGCCACATAAGCACTATAAAGTTTCAGGATTGACAACTGCATTTAAATGTGAGATTGAGTCCCGTAAATTATCTTTCCATGTGTGTAAATTATCGTAAATAATTGTTCCCTAAATAATCTTTCCATGTGTATAAGGAACACGACTCCCTCCCAAAAGAGCAATGATTGGTACTGTGGTAACCATAATGTTCTGGTTTAGTATCCTCTATTCTGACCCAAAAAAATATTAAAGCGACAAAAGACTCTTAGTATGTCTGTTAGCCTTCACGAGGACGCCGAGGCACTGAATCGTTCTTGGTTTAAATTGTTCAAAGTTACTATCAGATTTAATGTTATTACCTTGACAAAACTATACATCATTATAAAGATATAAGACTCAAGTTTCACTATTTGACCACTATTTTATTCTGAGAAACTTATAGTGACAGTTATGTATTAATTTGTGTCAGGAGTTGTGTAATGAAAAAATGTGTCGATACTTTTAAGCCTCTGGGGTGCGTTTTGCTCGATTTTTTCACATAGAAAACAAATATTCTCTGTTTGTGTAATCTGTATGAAATGAGAGAGATGTCAGTCGTTCTCATTACAGCTCATTAACTGCTAACGTGAACACGCCCACAAACGCAAATGATCTGAGGCGATCATCTCACATCAGCTCGATAAAACACATCCAAATTTATCAGATTCATGTACTTTACGTCGTCTTGCGACGCTGTGAGGAATAATACTATTGTAATAATAATCCTAGTAAAAATTGACCTCAGAAGTGCTGGTTTAGTTTCATTTCGAGGAGCAACAGATCCAGCTGAGGATTGAATATTTATTCTTAAGTGCTATGTTCTAATCGCGATATGGAATGGTGTCTGTAAACCGCAAAAACACTATTTAAATATGAATCGCGTTTATGTGTGTGAATGAATGGAGGGCACAGATCTGCGCTGTTTTACAGCTGTAGTAAACAGCGTGCATCTGTGCCATTCATTCACACTCGCACTTACTTTAGTAATAATGTTATTTTTACATTAAAACATCTAATAATTTAGCTTTTACCAAACTATACTGCTATACTGAGATGAGTAAAAATCGACTGAAATATATTGAAATAAAATGTCTTTGTATAAGCAACGTATTAAACTGCAAATTAAAATTTATATGCCCTAATATATAATAAAACAATATGTTACAGACGAAATATGAAAGTTTTTTACTGTAAAATGGACTACTGCCACATCAAATAAGCTTTTGTTCGCCATTTTCTGCTCATATGTCAAATATAAAGTATGTTTTGTCAAAAATAAACTCATCAACTAAGATGTTATTCTAGTGTTTGTTCCAATGTATGCTATAATCAAACTAATGAATCCTTAACTTTGAAATAAGTATGGTAAATGATAAATGGACTGCATTTATATAGAGCTTTCACAGACCCAATGGCCACCAAAGCGCTTTACATATTTGCCTCACATTCACCCATTCATACACCGACGGCGGTGTCAGCCATGCAAGGCGCCATCCAGCTCGTCGGGAGCAGCCGGGGTTAGGTGTCTTGCTCATGGACACCTTGACACTTGGTCAGGTGGAACCGGGGATCGAACCACCAACCTTTCGGTTTGTAGACAACCTACATGAACCACTATGAACAACTGAATAGTAACTAGAAATGTTTACCTTGGATATTATACAATTTGCATGCATACAAAATAAGTCCTCACATTCTTTCTTGTGGTCTCTCAGTGACCCACCTGAATGAAAGGCTCATTATGCAGGTCATTGTCTTAGGTGTGAACCACATCATTATTCATGATCATTCACGCCCCCGCGCATATTGCCTTTCCAAAAATTTAAATCAAGGTATTGTTTTATGTGAATGATTAGGCAGGATGATTTTCAGATTTTTATTTTTCAATAACCATGCATTAACATTATGCTCTCAAAAATACAAACATGTTGCACACATATTATGGTAGCCCTGTTTGTGCTGAATAGAGTGTAATTTGCCATTAATTAGTTTATAAGCAGCTGAAAAAAGCACAAATGTCAGGGCATGTTAAAACATCTCAAGGACCCCAAAAACACCTTAGACACCAGAGGGTAAATATGAATTATGAGCGTCAGCCGCTTCCATTCATAAAAAAACTCCTGTGCAGTCGTCATGAAAGCGCTTGACCAAACAACCAGTGGCGGAGCCAGGATTTTTTCATAGGGCTGGCCAGGCAAGGGCCAGCAAAAAGTCTGGGGTGGCACAGAAATCTTAATTATTTGAACATAAAAATTAGTTTAAATAATGTATTGGACTGTTTTAGTGCCTACCTACACAACTCAATACAGTTCATTTGTACTTAATTGTAATTGAGATAGTAGTAAATTAGGAATCATGGAATCATGAATTTTATATAATCAATGAACTCTTCAACTTTCTATATTACTTGTCAAAATAAATAATCTAAACTGTTCTATCATATCATACTAAATTAATGTGCAAGAATGTGAACAAGGCGGAAGTCAACAGCACATAAATGCCAGAATGTAAAATTAGTTATTTTATGGATTTAAACATGATCAATTTTTGCTTGTCCTTTACAAATGAATGCAAAATTACAGCCTATATTCTAGTACATATGCCCAGTGCTCACATTTATTTGTACATTAAAAAATTGCATAGCCTATCAGTGTGTGCCTTAAATTGTGATCTCACATGGCAGAATATTTTAGTCAAGACATATGTGACGCATATATAACAAATACATGCATGCATGCAGTTTTGAGACAGATTTTATCGCCTTTTTGATTATTTTAGTTAATTGACAACAGAACTATGGCTACAGCAAGCCACATTTGCAGTATAGTACAATGGCTGACAGGAAAGTTAGTTTTACTGACATTTGTTTTTACAAGATCTCATCTTACCGCAGATAGCCTACTGATTCAGAACAACGCACTTTTCTCAGTATCTGACCGAAGTGTCACAAGCTTTCACACTGATCTTTCAAAATAAAAGTAGCATCAGAAAAAAAAGAGAATTACGTTTGTTGTTTCTTTGACTGCACATATGCGACTCACTCAAAACGGTCTTGCAACCCACCAGTTGAGGAACATCGAATCTATATTTACTATGCTCCAATCAGTGCTGAAGCTTATTCGGAATCAGCACCTGTACATTTCCGCACTCTTTTGACTTGCGCCTGGTGCTGAGGTGAAGTTGGAGTGCGCGAAGTTGAAGTTGGAGAAATATTGATAGATTCTCATAGGTTGACGTCAGATTTGTATAGAGAGGAATAATATTTATTGAATTTTTACCCAAAATGGGCCGATGTAATCATTATGAGCGCTGGATACTCTGATGTACTGTGTTTTCAATACACACTGGCAGCCTGAGGGCGCCCTGTGCACATTTAGTCCATATATGGAACACATGAAGAAGAGCCATATCATGTAACATTCCAGGAACTCCCTGACATAAACAAAGCTTATCACAGATCGCTGTAACATGCAGATTAGGGTTGGGTATTGTTTGGGTTTTTTTCGATACCGGTGCCAAATCAATACTTTAAAAACGGTACCGGTGCCTGAAATCAAATCAAAATCAAATCAAATCCCTTTATTGTCACACAACCATATACACAAGTGCAACAGTGGGTGAAATTCTTAGGTGCAGTTCCGAGCAACATAGCAGTCATGACACGATGGGACGTATAACAATTTACAGCAAACAGCAAACATCAGATTTACATAGATTTACACATCTAATGTGCACACAATTACTCACAGTACCATATACACTAACAAAACAATAAATAATATACAATGTACAATATACAACAAAATACAAAAAGAGGTATTTATACGTACAATAGATACACATAAGGTAGAAATATATATATATATGTAATATGCAGCAGATTATATTGTGCTGTGTTGACAGTTAGAATGTTTATGGTTATTGATCATGAGGGATCAAGAGTTTAGAAATCGAATTGTTTGTGGGAAGAAGCTGTCATGGAGTCGGCTGGTGTGTGTCCTGATGCTGCGGTACCGCCTGCCTGATGGTAGCAGTGAGAGCAGCCCATGGCTCAGGTGGCTAGAGTCTCTGATGATCCTCCGAGCTTTCTTCACACACCGCCTGGCATATATATCCTGGAGGGAGGGAAGCTCACCTCCGATGATACGGCTGGCAGTGCGCAGCACCCTTTGCAGGGTTTTGCGGTTACGGGCGGTAGTATTGCCATACCAGGCAGTGATGCAGCCAGTCAGGATGCTCTCGACAGTGCTGGTGTAGAACTGTGTGAGGATGTGGCAGTTCATTCCAAACTTCCTCAGCCGTCTCAGGAAGAAGAGGCGCTGATGAGCCTTCTTCACGACGGCCTCAGTGTGGACGGACCATGCGAGTTCTTCTGTGATGTGGACACAGAGGAACTTGAAGCTGCTGACTCTCTCCACCGGTGCTCCATTGATGGTGATGGGGCTGTGATCTCTGTCGTTCCTCCTAAAGTCAACTACTAGCTCCTTGGTTTCGCTGATGTTGAGGGAGAGGTTGTTCTCCTGACACCAGTGTGTCAGAGTGAGCACCTCCTCTCTGTAGGCCGTTTCATCATTGTCGGTGATCAGACCTACCACCGTCGTATCATCAGCAAACTTGATGATGGTATTGGAGCTGTAAGTTGCCACGCAGTCATTTGTGTACAAGGAGTACAAGAGTGGGCTAAGAACACAGCCCTGTGGGGCTCCAGTGTTGAGGGTCAGTGATGAGATGTTGCTGCCCATTCTAACCACCTGGCGTCTGTTTGACAGGAAGTCCAGGATCCAGCTGCAAAGCAAGCTGTTTAAGCCCAGAGCCCGGAGTTTCACATCAAGCACGGAGGGCACTATAGTGTTGAATGCTGAGCTGTAGTCTACAAACAGCATTCTCACATATGTGTTCCTCTTTTCCAGGTGGGAGAGAGCAGTGTGTATTGTATATGCAATAGCATCATCAGTGGAGCGGTTATTGCGGTATGCAAACTGCAGTGGGTCCAGTGAGGGAGGTAGAACAGAGCAGATGTAATCTCTGACTAGTCTCTCAAAGCATTTACTGATGATGGGGGTCAGAGCAACAGGACGCCAGTCATTTAAGCAGGTAATATTGGTTTGCTTCGGTACAGGTACAATGATGGACGTTTTGAAGCATGTGGGGACTACAGACAAGGAGAGGGACCGATTGAAAATGTCCGTAAAAATACCAGCCAGTTGGTTTGCGACCCGGAATGCCGTCTGGACCCACGGATGTTCACCCGTCGGTAAGATCGGGTAACATCCGCTACAGAGACGGAGAGTGTACTAACCTCTGTAGCTTCAGCCGCGATAACTCTCTCCACGAGGGGGGTGTTAGTTCCCTCAAAACGAGCATAAAAAGTGTTTAGCTCATCTGGGAGAGAGGCAGCGTTGTTCACTGTGGAGTTTGTGTTTCCTTTGTAGTCCATAATGATACTAATTCCCTTCCACATGCCTCTAGAGTCGGTGGTGTTGAACTGTCCTTCAATCTTGTCCCTGTATTGGCGTTTTGCTGCTCTGATAGTTTTTCGGAGGGCATAACTTGCTTGTTTTTGCTCCTCCGCACTCCCTGAATTAAAAGCAGAGGTTCGCGCATTGAGTGCTGCATGAACATCGCTATTAATCCATGGTTTCTGGTTCGGGTAAATCCGTATTGTTTTGGTCGAAACAACGTCTTCTACGCATTTCCTGATGAAACATGTTACGCTATCAGCGTAAACCTCGATGTCGTCATCAGAGGCCGACAGGAACATCTCCCAGTCCGCGTTATCAAAACAGTCCTGTAGCATAGAGTCTGATTGGTCCGACCAGGACTGGATTGTTCTGAGGGCGGGTGTTTCCTGTTTCAGTTTCTGCCTGTAAGCGGGCAGAAGGAGAAAGAGTGGTCCGATTTGCCAAAAGGTGGGCGGGGGAGGGATTTGTAGCTATCCCGGAAAGGGGAGTAGCAATGATCCAAAACCCGGTCCCCTCGTGTGTTAAAGTTTATGTGTTGGTGGTATTTTGGTGCTATTTTCTTGAAATTGGCTTTGTTAAAGTCCCCGGACACAATGAACGCGGCCTCAGGGTGCACGGTTTCCTGTTCGCTTTTTCCCCATACAGTTCCTTTAGTGCCCGTTCTGTGTCGGCTTGTGGGGGAATGTACACATCTGTACGCAGAAGCATGATAAATTCCAGATCAGGAGAGCAGAAAGAACCGATACTTAAAAAAAAAGGGACGTTTCTTACGTCCGTTTCGGAGAACCAGAGGGCAGATATTTCAACCGACAGCTGAGGCATTTAAGTGGCACCGAAATCTGCATTTTGATTCGGTCTGGTTACATACCAGTTACTTGGTTACCGGTTTCATATCAGGGCCAGGTTTCGGTATCCAACCATAATGCAGATAAAGATGTTTTGGAGACAATAAACATGATTGCAACGGTAAATGATTTATCTCTGATCTTCAAGTCATGTCAGGTATTTTCTTAATCAGTGTTGGGAACGTTACTTTAAAAAAGTAATTAGTTATAGTTACTCACTACTTGTTCCAAAAAGTAACTGAGTTAGTAACTGAATTACTCTATAATAAAAGTAACTCGTTACCAGGGAAAGTAACTATTTGCGTTACTGTTAAAAACAAGTTGCTATATGTCAAAGAATTTGGATTTCTTTTAGCAGTTTTCACAAGTCAGTTGAAATGAGTAGAACAGACAGGTGTTTGTACATAACTTTCGATATTTATTGCACGTCAACAGACAGCAAGAGGTTTATCCTGCACTTCAAGTATTATCTTTGTAAGATAAATAAACAGTTACACCATATAGAGTGCATTCAACTCTAGCAAATTAAATCAAACTCTCTCAACCTGAGACAGCTGGTCAAGTAAACAAACTGTATTTTTTTCCAAGTGTTTTGTTCACAACAAAAGTAAACTTTGAAACAATAAAAAAGTGTGTTTAGCTCTTTAGTCTTATTCTTAATTAAATAAATCAAACTCCCAATGTCAGACAACTGGTCTGGTAGACATTCTGTACTTCAAGTATTTTCTTCAAAAGTAAAGAGTTAAATAATATTAAGTGTGTTTGCAGTAACTGTAGCAAATTAAATAAATCAAACTCTAACAACGCCATGCGTTGCCATTTAATTTGCTATTAAATAAGAGATCTAGCGCTAAAATTTGTTGTTTTTGAAATCAAGCTGAGCGCTCGTTGCCGCTACTATCAGTGTCATGGATACAGTGTTCTCTTGTGGCTCGCGCAGTCTTCACTCGAACGCGCGCTTCAATCTATCGCCGTTGTGGAAACTCGCTATTCATTCCGGTGAAATCACAAAATAAAATGCACTCAAACGTGTCCCTGCTTGATTATAGACTGTAACCACTGATGAACATATTCAGTTTTGATGAGAGAAAAAAAAACTATACGAGTGCGGATTTAGAACCCGTGAGCTCTGACACGCTTGGCAAAATATCTACCTCTAGACCATTTAAGAACTCAAACAAAATTTGCGGATCGATGGATTTATTTACGGGTTGAGCAGAGAGGCTGCACAGATTGACAAGTTTGTACCCAGCACTTTTCAAAATGCACTTCCGAATGCGTCTCTGTCCCCAGCACATTTCAAACCAAACTGACGCCCGTAGTAACGCACTGCATTTAACGTCCAGTAACGTTAATGCCGTTGTAACGACGGGAAAAAGTAATTAGTTAGATTACCCCGTTACTGAAAAAATAACGTCGTTACCTAACGCCTATAATACTATAATATATATACTATAAAATAATATATTTTCTGTCAGATTTTTTTTATCCGAAGCCAAATCAGATCACAGAAGGTTATTTAAAACACTCAACTTGCGTTATAAAGTAAGTTTGGAGCAAAAACGTGGTATTAATCTCATAAATTGTTGTGTATTGATGGTGTGGTAAGCTAACATGCACCTGCCACCTAGCTGTTATTTTTATGAATTTTTTAAAATAGGAATGCTTACTGAAATGTTTATTTTTTCAAGAAGCAAATTTGATACAGATTCAAATGTGAAGTGAGAACTTTGATAAAAGAAATTAGGCATTAAAAACAGCGTGAATAGCCAGGGGTTAGTAATTATAATGAAAACAAAAGAAAAGAATATTTAGAACCATAACCAAGCCGAAGAGGTGTGAATGTGTGCAGGGGAGACTGAGACTGAATGGGGCTTGTTTGCACCACAAAACAATAAAGACAATAGACTGAATGGATGCTTAGAAGATGACAATAAACATCAGTTTGCATTTTAGAGTCTAATCAAAATAGTCACATCACATGATCTTGAAAAACATTTAACTAAGTACAGAGTTTTCGACTTATCTTCAGATTTTAAATATAACATGGTCAGACATGTGGCTTTAGCTGCAGGGCATTTCTAGATTGATACAATGCCAACTTCAATTTTATTTTCATGAAGATATTCCATAAAAATATATTTCTAATAACTTTACAAAACTTTGAAGCTATTTATAACTATTTTTTTCAAATGAGATCATACTTGTGCTTTTAGTTCAAAGTGTTCATGAACTGTATCTGTTTTAGTTTGTGTATGCCATTTCTGGGGTTTTTTTTACAAAAGTGGGGTTGCTGGCTAACAGGTTAAGCAATTTTAACTAAAGCACAGTTGACAGAGGCTTCGTGTTTTTATCCTTGTAAAGGCTGTTTGAAAGTGTGCTTTTGCAGTGTTGCCATGTCCACTTATTAAGCATATTTGGGGTTGTTGTTTAAGCTTGGCTCATAAAGCCAGGGCTCTCAAGTTTTAGCAAAAGTTTAGAGTGAGATCTGTTAGGGGAGGAGCCACCCAAATATTTGCAGCAGCGGTCCCTCGACCCAACCAAATTCGCTTCAATTTTTGCTAGCAGTTCAATTTTGCCTATGTTCATAATTGACCAGCACAAATGGAAATTATAACAATTGGTAAATCTGATAAAAGACAAATTCATCCAAATAGAATAAAGTTATATTTAAAAAATAAAAATGTATTGAAAAATATAAATAAATTTGACCCCAAACAAGCCAACTGAACATCAGTGCTCAATGTACATAACAATGTGTCATAACTTGCCCTGAGCATGCATGTCAAGACCCAAACCGGTCACCTTTACAGGGGTCATCGGATGCCCATTTTCCACAAGTTGGTATGATTCTTTGGGGTGTTCATGTAAAGTTTGTAACATACTTTGGTTAAAATTTCTCAGTGGTAGTGTAAAACAACACCCTTTTTACCTCCTCAAAAACAGCTCTGTTCACAGTGACCCGTTTCGGTGCATATGTCTCTTTAAATTATAATGAGCAACAACTTTTTGGCTTTTTGAGGATTAAAAAAAAAGTAAATTGATTTTTTTCATTGCATGGTGGTTGTGCCCACACACTGCAAAGACACATTTATATGCATACACCATATAAAAGTGTATTTTGCATTCGATGGCCCCTTTAAAAGCAGTTGGAGAGTTTTTGAATGCATCAAAAATAATTTAGCTCGAATTTGGCTATACTCCTCAACATCAGCTCTCACTGTCTTTGATCACAGGCAAGAGATTTCGTCCAGGAATCGTAAAATCAAAATGCTAAAAAAATTAAAATAAATTTATGCCGCAAACCGCATTCATTCATCAGATCTTGCTCATTCAACTTCCACTCCGTGTGTGCGCGTGTAGTAACGAACGTGCTTGCAGCGGGAACACATAATTTACCCGGAAACAACTAATTCTAATTTCTGATTGGCTGGTAGCTGGCATTAAACTCTGTATAACTTGAGACCATCGAGACAGATGCTATGAACTCGGCAGAGAATTTCCCTCCGTTTGCCTGCGGCTCGTCCATGAATTGTATAGCGGGACAAGTTCCCTTACTCCTCAGCGTTAGAAATACAAGGTGTGAGCGTGTGAACGGGTTGAAATGCGTGTGTCTGAGACTCGAGAGCCCTGTAAAGCAATCAACTTTATTATGTAATTAAAGTGCGGGTCACAATATTTTGGTCTTATTTTCAGCATAAAGCATTTGGATTCATTTCTTTTTATTGTGGGCTTGTTCTTCTTTGCTGTTTTTATAGCAAGATCTGACAACACAAATGAGGCTCAAACCGCTTTTGCTGTGATTTCTTGCTTCACGCATAAGAAGATTTTTTTGATGCATGTTAAATTACGTTATTAACAACTACACTGTTAATTATTTCCCTGTTAAATAACTGGAAATTACTGGCAGCAGGGTTACCATTATTTTCCTGTTATTTTAACAGTTAATTCATGTTAATGTTTTTTTACAGTGCACTCCCCGTAATGTTTTTCAACAGGAATTTACTGTGAATCGCAGAAAAAACAGGAAACAACTGGCAGCAGTGTTACCATTATTTTCCTGTTAAATCACTGTTTATTTTGTTTCCATTAAATATTTTTAATTATTTTTCGCATAACATGTACCACTGATTGTTATAGACATATTCTAGCTTGAGTTAATACAATAATAGGTATAATCCATCAGACAACACTTAAGTGAAAGAAAACGAATAGTTCCGTGTTGAAATTAACTTTTTTTTATTGTAATACACACACTGAAATGTAAATACTTACAAATGTAGGCACACATGGATCAGACCAATCAAAGAAATATACTGTATATCATGTTCATTGCTGACATCTGTTGTCGCTGGATGGAAAATAACAACTGCTTCTGTCTTAAATGGCAAAGACACTTGCGTTTGGCTTTGCGCTGCGTGGGTGCAATAGAGGGCCCTAAACCTCAACATTTAATGTTCCCTGAACTGCTAAAGTTCAGCTAAAAAACTCAAACCAAGGATATACACTGCGACTCCTGGTCACATAAAAATGTTACACATAGGCTCAGATTAATCACAAACAAATCTCATTTTCTCATGGTCATGGCTTAAAAAGTAGCAAAAACATTCTTGAACCCAAATACATTGTTCATTATAACAAAATACTGAACATCAACACTTTGTTACCTAAACCACTAAAATTCAACATATGAATACATTCATACCAATACTTAACACTTAATGGAACTCTTCATCAATAAAGAGCAATAAACAATAAAAACACTGCACTGCTTAGACCACTAACCATTTTCCAAAGCACACGAGGATCCTTTGCAAAGTCTTGGGTCTGTATATGAGAGAAAGAGAGATAGAGATGAGTTCCATAATTTCACATTTTTAATCCAAAATTATATCACATGGCTTGACCAAACAATAGCTAATTTCAGAAACAGAGCACAAAACAGACAGAATAACATAAAATAATAGAAAGGGTGATGAATACAATTCATTGAAAGAACAAAAAAGAATGGCAAAAGAGCATGGAAGAGGAGTTCAGCATTCTAACTTTGAAAGGCAGTTAAGAATGAACATTAGAATGAATTTCCTGAGTCATTGCTGTTTGAACATATCGGTATGTGTAACGTATACATCTTACCCACCATTTTCAAATGAAATCCCACTGAATGTCCATGAGCTTGCGCAAGAGGGTGGGACGTGTGAATTGACAGTTCTTCTTTTTTCCCTCTTTGCAGCCTGTGTCCCTTTTTCTGGGTTTATACCCACAAAGCATCTGAAAAATTATACACTGGTTAAAAATCTAGTCACAGACTAACAGCAACAACAAAGTCAACAAATGTACATGAACTATCCTCAACATGCACTATCTTCTTGCCTCTGTGAATATTGTAAGCTGCACTAAAACTTTCTAAATCAAAGTTAATAGCTAAATCCCTTCAACCAGACCTGTTGAAACCATGCTTGAGCCACAGCTAGGCCAGAAAAAAATGCAGGTGTTAACAGACAATATCTTACCTCTGGATGAATTGAAGCGTGCAGGCTGCCTCCTCTTGGTACTGTAAGTTAAAGATGTAAAAACAGGGGGGGGGAAAGACGCCAGTCCTGTCACAAAGGTGGACGTGATCCCTTCCCTTCGCAAATGATTTGGCCCTCAAGGCTGAGCATCCAGCGCTGGAAACGGCTTCCCGTTTCTACTGAACCCAGAAATGTTTTAACTGTCAAATTTCTGTTTTAGTTTTCATTTTGAATACAGTTTAGTTTGATACCATTGAATTCACTACATACAACACTAAAGCCAACTGTATTATCTAAAACCAACTTACCAAGAAGTATCAGATAAGGAGTTGCAGGTATAGAGAGTGAACTCTCAAGGTCAGCTGCAGTGGCATATCCCTAGGACATAGAACAAATTAAACACAATATTAATGACATAAGACTACCACTGAGTGAGATAGATAGATAGATAGATAGATAGATAGATAGATAGATAGATAGATAGATAGATAGATAGATAGATAGATAGAAAGAAAGATGGAGAGACAGGAAGAGACAGATAAAGAGAGGGGGGGGATATAGATAGAGAGATAGAGAAAGATACAGAGAGAGATAATGATGGATAGATAAAGTGAGATAGATACAGATATAGAGGGAGAGACCGAGAGAGATGGAGGGAGATAGGGGGAATGGGGGAGAGATAGAGGTATAAATAGAGGAAGATATAGGGATAGATTGATAGGCAGAGTGATAAAACAGAGATAGATACAGGGTAGGTAAAAAGAAAGAGAGAGATAGTGAAAGAGATAGGTAAAGATAGATGAATAGATAGAGATAGAGGCAAAGTGAGCGAGAGATAGATGGTCAGAGGAGTAAATCCTGGGATATCATCTTGAACAGCAGTGTGATCAGGGATGGTACCCCCTGCATCTGTAATAAAAACAAAACAAGAAAACAAATGTAAACATTGATCTATAACTCAATGATAATCAAAACAGCACACACAAAAAAAATAAATAAATAGGGTGCACTATAGTATACCAATGCAATTAAAAGAGAATAGCTGTTCACTTCACATAGCTATACTGCACTAGCCCGATCAGTAGGCCTATAGCTGTTTTTGCTGGATTTACCTCATTGATAGCCTAAAACCTGCACATAAAATAAATAGTCACACCAGCATGTCTGGTAGCCCAAACAGCTTTAATCCATCAAAGACGAGCAGCTAAATACAGTCTTAGACCAACTAACGTTATCTAGTATCATAAACAGTAGGGGTGGAACGGTACACAGAAGTCACGGTTCGGTTCATACCTCGGTTCAGACATCACGGTTCGGTAGGAGTTCGGTACAATGGAGGGAAAAGCAAAACAAAAATGCAGAAGGCAATTATTTTTATTTTATTATTTTTTACATCCAGTTCTTGCGTATAAATTAGTTGCTTACATTAACAAAGTGGGCCAACAATAGCAGACATAAGCCCTTTAAATAAAAATAAATGCTCATGTTTTATAAAAAGGTTCACAAAACTAAATAAAAATCTTTAGAAAATATGTAAGATAACATTAATTTAGTTGTAGGTTACGTTCTCATATCCATTTTTTTTCTAATGTCACAAGGAATAATCTGGTTTACTGCTTTACACGATTCTTTAGTAGTGTGGTTTGGGTATCCTAAAGTGTTAGTAGAGTAAGTTACTAAAGTACTAAAATAAACATTCACGAGTGTACCTTACTTTTCACCACTGATTCCTGATGGTTTAGAGGACAATTACACCGAGTCGCACACTGTCGTTTCAAAGAATAGTACACCGGCGAGCGCGAAGTATAAATGCCTCGTCCATTTGGGAAGGCGCGCGCGCGGTCAGCGGAGGCTTGCGCTGCGGAGGCAGACTAAAGGAAACAAACCTAGCAGGGCAACAGATTAGGTGTCCCTAAAGGACCCGCGTATCTAACAGTAGTTCCAGCATTACATTAATTTGCACGCGAGTTTTATTTTTATACCGTGTATTCTCCGTGTTAATTCATGCACCGGACCGTGACGCCCGTACCGATTCGCGGTTCAATACAAATACATGAACCGTTCACCCCTAATAAACAGCTATCAGTTAATAGATTTATGTTAACCGTTTGATTTTCAGGATGAATCTGCTTTAACCAGACGTGCACATGGCAAGAATGCAACACAACTTGACCACGGGAATGCTATAGGCCTAGCGTCCTACTGTTTACGTTATAGATTTAGATCGTATACATAAATTTGACATTACAATAAGCGCATTGTTTCTAAAATTAATGGGAAAACTATTGAAATGTTGCTAGCTTGAATCACGGTGGCTCATTAGCAGCTAGTTAAATTACTTCATGTGGTCTAAGTCCGTGGCGTTTAGTAGGCCTATACAGTACATCAATATCACTGATAGATGCTAAAACTATGCATGACTTTCAAGAAACTCTTTAATCTCACCAGATTATTGTGATTTTGGTCGATGTAACCAGCCACCGCGATCTTCCAACATGGATCTTCGTGTTCGTTGCAGGTTCAAATGCCTTCTTCTACGCTCCTTCCCAGAATTCAAAAAATACTGTATGAACCTGTCATTTCAAATAGTGGCGCCAATAGACATGATAAAGTACCGCCTGCCAGCGTGCTGCGTGTCATACGGATATTTACACCGTGTTCAGAACACACAGACACAGACAGACACAGGGAGCGCAGTTCCTCAACTAATAAATGTAGCCTACAGGCCGTCTCGCGTAAAATCCGGGCGTAGGGTATTAATAGGGTAATAAAAGGCTATTATACCCACGAAAACAAACACATTTGCGCATGCACAGAAAACACAGCGAACTTTCTTATTTCTCTCTGTGTCTGTGGAATAGGCTATGCAAGATTATTCTTGATAATATTTTCAGTAGAGAAAGCAGGTGTTTAATTTGTCTAATTCATTCAGTAAATGCATGTACAATATTTAGTTTGTTGGATTGCACCGTCGACTAGGCTACTGATTGAATCAGCCGTTGTTTAGCAACCTAAAAAAACGAAATGAAATTGCTAACTTCGCCACTTATAAATAATAACTTTTTTTATAATAAGCATGAAAGTAGACCATCGTAGGCTAACCTTATATCCGACATTGCTTGAATTTTCGATTTTGTTGTTAAATAACAAAAATGAGGTGTTATTTAACAATGAGGTGTTAAATAACAAAAATTAGGTGTTATTTAACATATATTTCCTAAAATTAACAGTAAGGCGCAGTTATTAAAAATAACAGGTTAATCATGTTGAAATTTGGGTGTAAATTAACAGAAACATTTAACAGTGTAGCTGTTCAGTTCTGTTTTATACTCACTGCGTAGAATTTTTTGTAAATGCGGGTGTCACTACCTGAATTTTTAGGGATTTAATTCGGTTGCTGAATGTGGTTTTCATTCTGAACACACTCTGTGTGTACAAAACAGGATTAAGCACTAAAAGGTGAACTGACAAACGTATTTAGCTGCAGTGTGTACGTGGATTTTTTTGTAAAAATATGACCCAAAGTACTGTTAATATAAAGGAATGTTTCGTATTGATTTTTCACAGGTGTTTTACCCTTATTCTGAATTACACATTGCATTGTGTTGTGTTTTAGAGTTGAAGGAATTGTCTGTAAAGGTACTGGCAGTTTTCTGCCAGGACATTATCCATTTTTCTATGGGTTTCTTTTATTACAATTTACATTAAATAGACAAATAAGAAAATTATCTAATTTTACCATCTCATTTGTTCACAAATATGGGCAATATGCAAAATGCATGATATAAATAAGACAGGGAACAACCAACAATGTAAGACACCTCCATTGGAACAAACACACAAAGTTTGAAATTGAGAAGGAATAAAATAATAATAATAATAATAAAAACACACGGAGGAAGGGTGAAGACAAACAGCTAGCCTATATAGACATCAAAGAAAAACATGCTAAAATAATAATAATGCATATTCTGACAAAAAGAAAAATAAAGCTTCAGGCTTTCGATTTATGTTTTTTTTAAAAGCTCTGAAACATTTTAACGAACTTGCATGGAAATATATTGAAGGAGGGCTTAAATTTTCTTTCCATTTACAAGTATGAATATGATATTTACTCATCAATAAAACAAAATTTACAACGTCAGAGAAGGGTGAATTTAAATCGCACCTAAAAAGGAGGATATATTGTTGTGTTATACAAGGAATTGTCTCAATTTTAACTGACGATCTATGTATATCAAACCAAAATTTTAGAACCTCATAACTCATAGTAAAAGAATAGGTGATCAAGTGTTTCAGGAAAAGAAGAACAAAACCCACAAGGATCCACCTCAAAATAAAATCGTTTCTGTATAAAGTATAAAATCACTAACTGGGTAAATCTTAAACATAATTTTGTAATGAGTCTCCTTGACCTTAGGAGCAACTGGGTATGCATAAATCAGGTAAAAGCTTTAAAATTCCCTCAATTTTACTCAACAGGATTCTACCCAAAATAGATGGGTCTTGAGAACCAATTATATAAGGATGTTTTAATACTTTCTATTTTAGAGTTAAAATTTTAATGTCCTTTATTAACAACATATTTGGTAATCATAACTTCTAGGTCTTAAAGGAGTAGTTCACCCAAAAAGGAAAATTCTGTCAGTATTTACTCACCTACATGTCGTTCCAAACCCATAAGACCTTCGTTCATCTTCGGAACACAAATGAAGATATTTTTGATGAAATCCTATGGCTCAGGATGGGCTCCATTAACAGTTATTTAATTAACACTTTGAAGGCCCAGAAAGGTAGTAAAGACATCATTAACATAGTCCATGCGACTACAGTGGATCAACCTTAATTTTATCAAGCGACGAGAATACTTTTTGTGCACCAAAAAAACCCCAAAATAACTTCTTTATTCAACAATTTCTTCTCTTCCGTATCAGTCTCCGACGCGCGTTCAACTTATTAAAAACAACTTATTAGTGGCCTTGTTAGTGTAATCATAAATATTAATCAAGATTTAATTTCATCCATTTGATTCAATAACCACGATAATCCAGTGACCCTCGTTATCGCCGGAACTTGCAACAATTCTACTCTCCATCCGTTTAAACAAAAGCAGACTCCTGCTGATGGGACGTTCCAGAATAACGAGAGAATAAAGCCTCTCCACCCCATTGTGACTTCCAGAATCTCACATCGACATCAGTTGAATGAGTCTCTTGAAGAAAGAAACAATTAACTTTTACTTGCTTTTAGAAAAAGTGCCTTACGTTTAACATTACACATAATACCTCAAACATTTAAAGATAACAGAGAAAAAGACATGAGCTGAGTGCTGTTGTGTATATTGATTTATATCTGTCTGTTAACTTGAGAAAGAAGGGTGAGATCTGATATTTGTCACTTAGATTATTTTTTATTACATATAATCGTAAGATATCTTAGTGCTTAAAGATATCTACTTATTGTTGATTCTGCTTTCACCTTGCCAACTTTGTCCCAACAAACCCTTCCTGTAGTTGTTACCCCTGCTTTCACAAACTAGGCTTTAGTCTAGTCTCAGACTAAACTGCATGTTTGAGCTGTTTTTACTGAAAGCAACTTGCACTGAAATATCCTAAAATATGTCAGTGCCATTGTTTTGTTTCAAGATGCACAGCACTAATGTTGTTTCCTAATGCACGTTTATAAAAGCTGTTTAAATGTTCTAATTTAACTGAAGCGACTCCTGGCTTAATCTAAGCCCTGTCTGTGAAACCAGGCCTATGAGTTTTACACCACTGTGAAGATATTGTAGACCCATTTTGTTAGATTCCTCCTTACAAAACTGCTTCAGCTAGAGTGAAATATGTAGGCTTTCCAGTATGAACTGGACATTTCTGGTATTGCCATAATACTTCAATGGGGTTTATATGTGAACTTTTAGGACATTTCAAAACATGTGTTGCTTGTACATTCTGGATCATTCAGATCAAAAACTTTCACACCTGTGAAATATAGTTGAAATATAATTTTATATAATTGAAACTTTGAAAGTGATGTTGATATCTTCTTTGGGGCGTTTTGTTTGACTGCATTTCCAGTTGTCTCTTTTTGTTTTGCAACTGACTATAATTGTTGTTGTACAAGGAACAAAATATAATTCAGTTTATTGAATTTCATTTATTTTGTTCAGGTACTTTCTAAAAAAACAGATTAATTAGATGAATATGACATTGTCTTTTTTCTAGACTTTCAGACTGCAGTATCACAGAAGAAGGTTATAAAGCTCTGGCTTCAGCTCTGAGATCAAACCCTTCACACCTGATAGAGCTGGATCTCACAGGAAATGATCCTGGAGAATCAGGAGTGAAGGAGCTCAATGATTTACTACAGGATCCAAACTGTCAACTGGAGACACTGAGGTGAGACACAATGAAATAATAGAAAATACATTATATGCAGCCAAATTATTAATAGAAATATTATTTCAATAATACAATAAGCTACATAATATTTTGTTACATCAAAGTTGACTCAGTGATTTCAAGACAAAAATCGTGTAAAATGGATTTTGTCATTACACCAAGTTTAGTTGAGAATTTAACTGAATCCTGCTTCATCTTCTCTTCTGCAGGTTTTTGAGTCCTGTTGCATATGAAGCCTGTCAGTATGTGACTGGAATTGTGGGTAAAAACCCATTACTCATGAGAAAGCTGAATCTGAGTAATCGTGAACTAGGAGACACACGAGTGAATCAGATCGCTGCTTTACTGCAGGATAAACACTGTAAACTCAACACACTGATGTGAGTATTTTACATGGTTAAAAATGGTATTTTTATTACTTTTATTAGTAATGTTACAGTAGTCTGTATTACTATTTCCAGTCAGGGCTGATTTTGCCTGGGCAGACACAGAACCACAATAAATTGATTTTAATAATATTTCAGTTTTTGACTGTTGAACGAAACACATTAGATTATTCATATGCATGTATGTATATATATATATATATATATATATTTTTTTTTTTTTTTTTCTCAGTTAATATGTGTAGTGATTTTCAAATGACAAACTACTATCAGACATGACTAGGGGCGTAGTCCCCCAATTACCAAAACATGCATTTATAGCCTACCATGGTTAATGTAAACATCGAATCAGGCCATTAATTAATTATATACATCGCACGTTCAGAGCTTTTATAAGCACAAAGTTCCTGTACGAATCAAATGGTTTATTTGACTGTGCATGTGCATGAGTGCCGCTCGCGAATCACCGCTACTCTACGAGCGTTCACCAGCGCGTTACAAAAGTGTGATGAGATTTACTCGAGCCGTTCCATTCGTGACGCTGGTGATAAAATGTGCAACCCATCTGAATTCTATTGCTGATTTACCGCTTTAAAACACAATGGAGAAAGTCAAACATTATCTAAAACAGCAGACCCGCCAACCTGTACACATTTTGCGTAGCGGGTACGCATTTTGACCTCAAAGTACGCTGGTATGATTTGTCACTCTAAACTACGCAAAAACCTGGTGACGCCTCTGTCCACACGCAGTCCTCAAATCAAGCAACAGCAAAAGAAGCGGAGTTCGACCAATCATAGCGCTGGGTTCATTCTCCAAACGGGAATGATTGACAGATGCGTAAGGCCTATCATGAAAAAGAGACTGAAAATCGACAGTAATAAAGAATCCGCTCGATCCTCTTCCACTCCCGCGGCCGCCGTCTGACTGAGTTCATCAGCGAGGACAGTAACTTTACAGTCGTCACAGCACTTCTGACTCCTGAAGGGTGAGATAAGAGGAAGACATCATTCAGCCATGCAAATTCTAAAATGATTAAGTTTTGATGAACAATAAATCTAAATAAAATTAAAATTGCTATGGCTTAGTGATTATGAAAGTTCTGTGATTTGTGGATTGATAAGCGCGAGTCTGGAGAAACAGGCATTTATTCATTCTTTCTCAGTGTTGAGAAACATAGCCTGCATGTTTTACGTTATTGTGTTAATAACTAAAGTACCTAATTATGTTACATCATAATTTTGTATGAAAACTGGTACGTTACTTTTTAATCGAGCTCTCTCTCACAAACACAGACCGCGCACACACAGAGAGAAGATAATTGTAAAATGAAAATTGACGGGCTAAGTTTAAATTTTGTTCTTGGTGTTTTTTTTCCCGTCAAAATGTCAGAAAGCATTTTTTAATATCCATCCGTGTTTTTAAAATTCATTAAATGGCGGACGTTTTACTATTAACACAGCCCTATATGTCAGATTCGTCTAACTTATACTTGATATTCTTTTTAGAATAAGTGATTAGTTTTGCTATTATTGGTCATGTGACAGGAGAACTCCTGTCTATTCATTGTCAACTATTTTCTATAAGTATGTTTGTATTGGCTAACGTTTATTCAGCTAATGCGTGTCCGGTTTAAAATGTGCAATGTTCAAATGCAAAGACAGCATGTCACAAATAAATGCCCTTTTTTCTGTGAGATTTAGTTTCATATTTGGATATTGGAATAATAAATTAAGTTGCCTATCTGAAATGTACACACACTGTTCCTATGTTGTTGTTACTGTTTTCTAGGGGTTTCTTAATTGTAGACTAGTTGACCAGCACACATTATATGCAATGCAATATTAATCATGAATAAAAAATGGTTTTGAGCAGTAATGAAACTTTGGACTTTCGATTGTATATTGCAGTGCAAGTGAAATTTTGGATTTGGGTCGAATTCAAAAACCTTTAGAAGTCAAAACTAGAATTATGAAGATAGGCATGTGTTTGTGTGTGTCTTGCATTCTCAAATAATGACAAAAATATATGACAACTATAATTTGATACAATGTACCGGTCACAGGCTGGGGCGAGCGTCAGCGGGCCGCCCACCCCTAACTTGAGCACCGCCCCTAAGGAGCTGACCATGGACACGAGGGAGGCAGACACAGAATTTAAAATAAATATATGTTCTTTATTAAATAAAAACAATATTAATAGTCTCATGAACATTCCCTCTTTCGGGACACTCTTCTTCGGGGCTCAGACAGAGAGAGATATGAACATAAATGAACGCAACTCAGCAGTTTCAGACAGAGAGAGGAATGAACAGAATTCACAGCTTCGGCGTTCTCTTCTTCTTCGGCGTTCTCTTCTTCGGGGCTCAGACAGAGGGAGAATATGAACAGCTGGGGCTGCGAGTGAACAGCAACAACACCATTCCCACACTGGCATATTCACCATACACCAGGCACGTGCACACAGACATCAAAAGGGGCTTGAGCACCTGCCCTTTTTATTCCTGGAGAGAAAGTGCCCTTTTTACTGGGGTGCTATTTTTAATTTTTGAAAAATAATATAGCCTATATTCCTGTTTGCGCACATCTTCCCTGTCAAAAAAACACTATTCAATAAATATATATCTAAATATCAGGTCAGGAGTTCTGAAGCGCCCCCACACTCGTATATTTTTACGTTTCTGTCAGTCTGAGGTGTCGTTGCCATAACGCGTTGCTATGGGTTGCGTCACTTGCGTGTGTGTGTGTGTGTGTGTGTGTGGACAGCAGGCGCAACCGTAGTGAAGGTTATGCGTTTTAAAATGAAAATGCACTGCGTAAAACGTATTCCACAGACTGCTCGGGAACCGACGCTCTCGAGCCAAATATGGTTCTTTCAGTGAGTAGGCCTATATGGCACGTCGGCAATTTTTAAACTTTTTTTTTCAATAATAAAAGGTAGTGTGTCAATTCAGTTAAAAATCAACATGTCACATATTTTAAAATATTACATAATTCATTGAAGCCTGTTTGTCATGTATAATACACCGACCAATCGTCATCGGGCACAAGAAGTTCA
This sequence comes from Siphateles boraxobius, assembly GCF_051911475.1. Taxonomy (NCBI): domain Eukaryota; kingdom Metazoa; phylum Chordata; class Actinopteri; order Cypriniformes; family Leuciscidae; genus Siphateles; species Siphateles boraxobius. The sequence goes on along the minus strand of NW_027509210.1, from coordinate 714,218 downwards.
AATTTCATTGGACAATGTGAAGTGGAGCGGTAATTTTCTGGTCATTCATAAATCGTTTAAAAATTTTATTTATGAAGCGATCTGAATCTGCGTCGTTGAAACAGTGGATGCTAATTGACTACAAAGCACTGCAAAAAACAGCACCAACAGTAGCATTAATGGTAAGTAGTAAAAATTACTTCAATTTAAAAAAAAAATATTACAATTTAAAATAGTTTTCTATTTTAATACTTTAAAAACATACATATATATATATAAATAATTTATTTCTGTGATGCAAAGCTGGATTTTTTTTTTTTTTTATTGAATCTGTACTTTCAGGATCAGGATTCATTGATGAATAAAAAGTTAAATAGAACAACATTAAATTGAAATAAAGTCTTAATTGTCACTTTTTTATATCAATTTAGCACATCCTTGCTGAATAAAAGTATTAATTTCTTTTATAAAAAAAAAGAAAATGACTGACCCCAAACTTTTGAACGGTATGTGTATATTGGTACAAAATAAAGCATTAAAAATAGTAGTATATACTTACATATATATATATATACCCCTTTTTTACATTTGAGCCCCTGCCCCTGAGGAACTCTCTGCACGTCCCTGCCATACACTGTAAGATTTCACTCGTGCTCATTCCCACAATAGAACTGCAATTCAACAGACTCACTGTGCAATCAAGGCTTCCACCCGCAATCCAGCCGAAATCTCCTCTCTCTCGTTCTCTCCCTCTCCTCCTCGCAGCCTCCCTCCGCTGCCCCTGCCTCCCTCCTCGGCCTCTCACCTGCTGCGTGCACCCTCTCTGCCCTTCATGGCTGCCGCGTCTCCCTTTTATGATCCATTTTGGAAACCGCGTCCCAATGGCCACCCCAAACTCTCCTCCTCTCACACCAGTCAGCAATTCCACTAATCAATTGCCCCGATCGGCCATAACACACGGGGAAAACCGGAACCGGCCTGGTGTTGCACCGGAAGTGCTCCCCCGTAACAACAACTTCCGTGCACAAGGTTCCGGCTCCGGCCCGTGACATACTGATTGTGTAAATGTCGTTCTGCAGAAGTCTGCTGCTACAATAAAGAGTAAAGAAAACTGACAAAAGATATTGTTGAAAAATTATAGAGAAGAATCGACATCTTCCAGCACACAGAACTAGTGTGACAGCCTTAAAAACAGAGTATGGGAATTAAACTAAGTGCCTGATGTAGCATTTCAGTCTTTTCTCTTTCTGTCTTCAGTCTGCGGAAATGCAGTATTACAGAGAAACAGAGTCTCATCCTGACTTCAGCTCTGAAATCAAACCCATCACACCTGAGATATCTGAACCTGAGTGAGAGTGAACTAGGAGACTCTGGAGCGAAAAACCTCAGTGATCTACTGATGAACCCACACGTAGTGATGGCCGGTTCGTGAACGAATCGTTCTTTTGAACCGGTTCTTTTTAGTGAACCGGTCGAACCAGTACACTAAATCGGACTGAATCGTTCGAAACACTTCGCGTCTTGCGTCAGTGCTGATCCACAAGTTACTGAAGTTAGCCTACTCACTTTCAGACATGCCTGACAGCCCCTCGGACTCGAAATAAACCAATATCCCGGAGTATATTTTACTCCAGTAACTCCAACAGTTCACTGAACTGAGACGTGCTGAGGAGAGAAGTGATGAGCACGAGCAGCTGATACTGCGCATGCGCGTACTACTGAACCGAACGCACAGGTACAGCCTGCAGCACGTTTTTCGAAATCGAATCACCAGTAGGCCTACACTCACTGACTGAACCGAAAACGGTTTCTTTCGGACGCGTCCGACATACTGAGAACCGATGAGCTGGAGATACTGAGCATGCGTGTAATTATTTTCCCCGGACGAAATACATGCTAGGCTACTTTATTATTTTGTTGCAAACCAAAAAGGGTTACAAAATAAAAAATATTGGAAATGTTTATGACTTACTGTATTACTTTACTGTATTATCACTGTATGAGTTTTTGAAACAACTGGTGGAGCGAAAGTATTAAATTATTAATTTTAAAAAAAAATTGTCTTAAATGACTGTGCATTGTTTTAGTTGAAGATGCTGTTGAAGGCTAAATGAAGAGTGTTTTATGACCTCAATAAGGGATTTTGGACAAAAATAACAGTTACAGTAGGCTGTTTTAACAGAAAGATGTATGGCGATTTATGAAATTCCTGTACTGTAATTATAGTTAATGACACATTCACAAATTTAGTTTGTATTAAATAAACTGTTTTAATAAAACTGTCAAAGTGTTTCAAACAATACACCATTAAAGTTTAACAAAGAAGAATTGTTGAAAACTAGTGCACTTGCACTGTATTTAACTCAGGCAATGCCTGTTATTATCTTGCAATATTGAACACAGATTTAATTAGGCTATCTAGCATTCAGAAATATGAATGTTGTTTATAAAGCATTACAGCAAAATAATTAACATGAAAGCACAACTGCTACATTTTAAAGGTTTGAAACACAATTAATGTTTTGTAAAACTGTCAAACTAAACATTTAGGCTATTTGTGTTAACATTAATGCATGATATTTTCAGGAACAGCTTATTTCTAAATAAGTTCATTAAAGTACAGCGAGGGCGGTTCAAAAGCATATGGAGCCGCCAGCTCTCTCTCTCGCGCGCGCGCGCGATCAGCGCCGTTTTGCTACAGCGATTCTCAAGAAGTGTTGCAGTTTCGAATCACCAGTTCACTGAACCGAAAACTGTTTCTTTCGGACACGTCCGACATCTGAGAACCGATGATCCCCGCGGGATGAAAGAATTTACATCATTACGTCAATCTAAATGACGTCATTACGTGATGACGTAAACGAACCAGTGAACGAGTTTTTTTAACCGGTTCATTGAAACGAACTGTCCGAAAGAACCGGTTCGCGGAAAAGAACCGAACTTCCCATCACTAACCCACAGTGCAAGCTGGAGACACTAGAGTTAGTAACATTATACTGTACAGCAGTTACTGTGATATTATTTATTTATTTTATTTATTAGTTTATTTGTCAGGGACCATGCACAGTTCAAGCCTTGTACCAGAGTTAGCTATACGGCTAATTTACATCTGTGGTCCCTGGGCAAGGAAAAGTAAAAAAACAACAAACACACAGTACTCACATAAAAACCAGAATACAAATATACAATATATAAAAAAGTCAATGATCACATATCTGATTCGCCTTCAGCCAAATCTTTACGGACATTTTAAAACTGCTAAGGCTTGTACAATGTAATTTGGGATTAAGTTCCACTTTTCAACCACTGCAAATGAAAAAGCTGATTGTCCAAATTTAGTTTTCCTAAATTGAGTGTAACAGTCACCTCTTACAGAAGCCCTGGTGACCCTTACATTATCTCTGCAAAATGACACACATTGCTTGAGTGGGGGTGGTGCAAGATCATGTATCAATTTATACATCAGGCACATGTCAGCAAAGCTTAAAAAACTGTCAAAGGTTAATAAGTTGTATTTTTTTATAATGATACAATGGTGGTAGTTTCTCGTTCTTTTTATGCAGCACTTTCACCGCTTGTTTGTAAAGGGTATGTAAGGGTTTTATCGTAGTCCCACCCGCCTGTGACCAGCTTGTAGAGCAATAAGATAAATATGAAAAGATCATCGTATGTAAAAACAATTTAGCTGCAGCTATTGGTAACTGATGTCTTATATGTCTAAAATTAGCCAAATTAGCTCTGACACAATTGGATATTTTTTTATGTGTTTTTTAAAACTTAAGTTAGAGTCAATAATTAATCCTAGATACTTGAAATGATCAACAATATGTATTGTCTCTCCCATAATACAGATATCAGGCTGATGTCGTATAACATTCTTCTTGATAGAGAAATACATACCCACTGTTTTGCTTACGTTAAGAGTAAGACAGTTGAGAGTTAACCAGTCTGATACTTTGGTTAGAGCTGCAGTAAGTTTTACTGCGGCTTGTTCCCTAGATTTTGCATGGGTATAGATAACTGTATCATCTGCGTACATTTGGATATGAACTTCCGGACAAGTCAATGGCAAATCATTAATATACATGCTAAATAAAATTGGTCCTAAAATAGATCCCTGAGGGAATCCAATAGTTATTGCAGTAATTACAGTTTAAACAGGACTCAAGTAATAGTGTTTATAGCTCTGCACCTTCTGTTACACTTTATTTTAAATGTCTTTTAACTGCTGTAGTAAGTAATAAATCTTATTGTACCAGTGTATATTTAAATTTTTCTCACAACCTCATTTTCATAAACATAATATTCAATGTTTTCTAACCTGACTAAGGTCTATTGTGTTAAAGTTGAATAATTTGATATAATGTACTGATTGTGTAAATGTCGTTCTGCAGAAGTCTGCTGCTACAATAAAGAGTAAAGAAAACTGACAAAAGATATTGTTGAAAAATTATAGAGAAGAATCGACATCTTCCAGCAAACAGAACTAGTGTGACAGCCTTAAAAACAGAGTATGGGAATTAAACTAAGTGCCTGATGTAGCATTTCAGTCTTTTCTCTTTCTGTCTTCAGTCTGTGGAAATGCAGTATTACAGAGAAACAGAGTCTCATCCTGACTTCAGCTCTGAAATCAAACCCATCACACCTGAGAGATCTGGACCTGAGTGAGAGTGAACTAGGAGACTCTGGAGCGAAAAACCTCAGTGATCTACTGATGAACCCACAGTGCAAGCTGAAGACACTATTGTAAGTAACATTATACTGTACAGCAGTTACTGTGATATTACAGTTTATTTTAAGACAACAGGACTCAAGTAATAGTGTTTATAGCTCTGCACCTTCTGTTACACTTTATTTTAAATGTCTTTTAACTAGTAATCGACATCTTCCAGCACACAGAACTAGTGTGACAGCCTTAAAAACAGAGTATGGGAATTAGGGCTGCACGATACTGGGAAAATATGTGATATGCGATATTGTTGTTATGTATTGCGATAACGATATTTCTTGCGATATAAAATTTCCCTAGAGAAATGCTATTTTTATTAAGCTTTTTTTTTTTTAATCATTTGTAATGATCATACAAAAAAAAACCAGGTAGGCTAAAATATATTCTTCTAATCTTCAGAAGAATATCTCAGTTTTTTTTTCAGAAGGAGTTACACTTGCAACTTTTCAGAATGCCGCAAGCTCACCACAGGTCATTGTGACAAAAACCAACAATCAGCTTCGGCCTTTCCGTAACAACATCGAAAGCTCGGCCGAACAGCTGATCATACTGTACAGGGCGGGTTTTTATTTCTCATCTCCATAAATATATCTAGAAGTAAAGCTAATACAAGGGCTAGAAATCAGTGAATCCTTTGCTGATACTTATTCGTCATCATGGAAAGCCCTCAGCGCAGTTCATGGTTGCATAGCAACGACAGACGCAAGCGCTTGTGGAAAGAAGGAGATAGCGCCGTGGCCGCACTTTCCAGGCGTTTTTAGACTCGATATGTGAACGGCCCCGTACACAGTACCTGCATTTGTGACACTTCTTCTCTATTGAAGCCAAAATATTGCCATATTTCAGACGTACAGGCCAATCAGGATGTTCTCTGTCTTACAAGCGCTTCATGAGGCACATGCGCACACACACGCAAGGTCTCTCGCTCTCTCCCTCTCTGCCGTGTGCGCGCGCTACACAGTCTCTTCTGTCTCGCATGTAGGGTGACCACCTGCTAATAAGCCCAAGGTGGGACAAGGGGTATGTTTCTGAGGGACAATGTGGGACACTGCCTGGCGCGGCGGTGCCCCCACCCCACGGACAGACTCACTGATAGTGGTTTACCCATTTCTAGCACATACCACCTTACATGGTATATTAATAATGCCCTATTCCCCTAAACATGTGTAATTGCTGATGTATGCTCATGAATAGGCCAACCAATGTGTATTTTTTTCTAAATAAAGATTCATAATATTTTGAACATTCAATGAATTGACAGATGCACTTCCACTTACGATTTACTTTAGCTATTTAATTTTATTTATTTTTCATTACAATTTATTCACCTTAAATAAATAATAATATAAAATTATAGAATTAACAGGAATAGCTTGTTTTCACATGACGTGACGTCACTGCGTTGCCATAGCGATACATACAGATGGAGGGCAGGAAGTGATTTTCTATATTTAGGACTCACTATAACAAACTCAAAATGCCTATGTTTTGCGTCGTTTATGGTTGCTCAAATCGATCAAACCACGAGGAGTTTTTATCGTGTGCCAAAATTTGTTGTTCATAAGGGGGGAAAATACAAGAAATTGACAGAAAAACATCGGAAAAATTGCCGGTCGGGAGGAGCCGAATGGGAAAATGCCCGTGTGTGTGTCAGTGATCACTTCGTCAAAGCTGAGTTAATACAGCTTATGTGTCTGTTTGTGTAACGTACCAGTTTTTGAACTTTGTAAAGTCAAAGTATGTCTGTGAGACGAGGTAGTTGCTGATCTACCGCCTCAATGGCAGGCAAATCTTTCAATTCAGTTGAAAATCGGTCCTCTTCATAACGTCTGGATCACGTCCAACATATGTTTAGATTTTTTGTTTATATATTTCTCTTGTAATAGCGTCTAAAGTAGTACAGTACGGACTTTCCTCCATCACGTCCATTGCGTTCTTCACTTCCTGCCCTCCATCTGAATTTCGCGCGTCAACACAGTCACGTGACTGCAAACAACCTATTGTAGTTGCTCAACACCACAGGAACAGTTTAAAAAAAAATCTTAACTCACAACTCCAGAGGTTCACGGAACGAGAAGTCACTGCGCTGTCATGACAACAATGAAAAAGTTGACAACAACCTAGTCAGCAGTTCAACTGAGGTCACGTGGGTGTGGCAACAGTAGCGTGCTGAACTGTCAAGTAATGTTCGTTTGGGTGCCTGGGGCTCGAGGATATAGAGCGACCGACTTTTTTTTTTGAGCAAGCATTGATTATGCGTGACACGGTCTCAATTTGCGGGACGCATGAATTGGGATTCAAACGCTGTGCGCGCACGCGCTACGCGGGACGGGTGGTCACCCTACTCGCATGCGCGCTCTTGCTCGCTCGCTCAAGATTCCGGGAGATTTTAACTCATTTGTGGGCATCAGGGAGCCACTATCAATATGCGGGAGACTCCCGGAACTTCCGGGACACTTGGGATGTCTGAAAATAAAGTAATTTATCGCACCTTTCTGCGATACGGATATCGCATATACTATTATCGCGATAACAATAATTTTTTGATATATCGTGCAGCCCTAATGGGAATTAAACTAAGTGCCTGATGTAGCATTTCAGTCTTTTCTCTTTCTGTCTTCAGTCTGTGTAAATGCAGTATTACAGAGAAACAGAGTCTCATCCTGACTTCAGCTCTGAAATCAAACCCATCACACCTGAGATATCTGATCCTGAGTGAGAGTGAACTAGGAGACTCTGGAGTGAAAAACCTCAGTGATCTACTGATGAACCCACAGTGCAAGCTGCAGATACTATAGTAAGTAACATTATACTGTACAGCAGTTACTGTGAGATTACAGTTTATTTTAAGACAACAGGACTCAAGTAATAGTGTTTATAGCTCTGCACCTTCTGTTACACTTTATTTTAAATGTCTTTTAACTACTGTAGTAAGTAATAAATCTTATTGTACCAGTGTATATTTAAATTTTTCTCACAACCTCATTTTCATAAACATAATATTCAATATGGAGTCAAACCTGACTAAGGTCTATTGTGTTAAAGTTGAAGAATGTACTGATTGTGTAAATGCGGAAAAGAAATCTACTGCTACAATAAAGAGTAAAGAAAAGAGACATAAAAGAAATACAAGAAAAATGAAAGAGAATAAACAACATCTTAATATGGAGTCAAACCTGACTAAGGTCTATTGTGTTAAAGTTGAATAATTTGATACAATGTACTGATTGTGTAAATGTCGTTCTGCAGAAATCTGCTGCTACAATAAAGAGTAAAGAAAACTGACAAAAGATATTGTTGAAAAATTATAGAGAAGAATCGACGTCTTCCAGCACACAGAACTAGTGTGACAGCCTTAAAAACAGAGTATGGGAATTAAACTAAGTGCCTGATGTAGCATTTCAGTCTTTTCTCTTTCTGTCTTCAGTCTGTGTGAATGCAGTATTACAGAGAAACAGAGTCTCATCCTGACTTCAGCTCTGAAATCAAACCCATCACACCTGAGAGATCTGAACCTCGGGAAGAATAAAATAGAAAACACAGGAGTGAATCATGTATGTGACGTACTAAAGGATTCACACTGTAAACTGGAGAAATTGAGGTCAGTAACAATTCACATACACCAGTGGTTCTCAAACTTCTCTTATGGACATAAACCACATTTTGGATATCATATTTTGTTTAATATTAAAATTCCTGTAGTTCAGAATCACGTGCTTATGAGACCCACATCAGTTATTTGACTCTTTCCTTTTGTAGATTTGTGGAATCTAATAACACACACACACACACACACACACACACACACACACACACACACACACACACACACCACAATAGTAACATTTCAAACTTTTAAAATCCAAATAAATACATTTATACATCTGTAGCAATTTAGTCTATTTCAAAACTCTTCTCGTCTGTTTAGAGGTGCTTGAAGTGCTCTGTCTAGTTTAGAGATCAACAGCTGCTCAAAACCCCATATATCCAGGCCTGGTTGTGCTTTGTACCACCTGAGATCAAAACGACTAAAAGAATCAACATTTTTAAAGCTGCATTTTTTTTTTTTAATTAATTTTAAAAATAGCACGTTATTATTCTGAGAGTGCAAAAAGCTCTCCTCCAAACCGTGGCTACCACAAACCTAATACACTTTGATAAACCTGTAATATTGAACTGTATGTTAGAGCTGTTTGTATGGATTTCTTTGGAAATTACTTGCATCATACACACAAAAGCCCTTTTCACACAGCACGTTGATCCCGGGAAATTGCCGGAAAATTGGCAGAACACCTTCTGTGTGAACGCAAACACCATGAAAAAAGCAAAGGAAAAATTATTTCTTTGCATTTTTTATTCAATTATGATAACAATAACAACAATCAAAAAAAAAATTTTAATTAGACCCTACAGTATTTTAGATACAATCCTCTACCAAACGGTTGAGACGTCTGTTCATAATAAAAGAATAATCTGTAATACAGTACAGAAATGGTGAAAAAATGATATTGATCAAATATTTTTCATCAAATATGTAATTGAATAATATTAAAATGAATCATTTTAACAACACTAACCCTTTTGTTCATTGTAAATAGCTAATTTTACCAACATTAGCTAATTTTACCAACACTACCATAAAAGGACAACTCAACTGTTTGGTAGAGCATGTTTTAAAAAAAAAATTGACCCTTATAAGACTTATTTTTGTTTAATTAAGTTACATAATTCTGTTTAACAACTCCTCTGAAACTATAATATGTCATCCAAATAGTCTTACCTTTAAAATTCAGAGAAAAGTAACTCCAGTAGTTAGTTTTATTTTTCACCACTAGAGGGATAAAAGTGTAGTGATAAAGAGATACTCAACCCAAAACTGAAAATGTTATCATTTACACACCCTCATGCCATTTCAGATTTATGAGTTTCTCCAGATGAACTCAAGATTTTTAAATTAATAATCTGTCTCTATGAGTCTATACAAGTGTACTGGACCTCCAAAGATGATTCTTGATAAACCACACAAAGCAAACACAGCGGTTATCCATACGACCCCAGTTGATAAATTAAAGTCTTCTGAAGCAAAACAATATGTGTTGGTGAAAAACTTTTTAAACAATAAACCATAACATAATCTATAAACCAACTGTAACCTTGTGAGGTGAATCTCTTTAACAAACACTTCAACAAAGTGTTCAATAAGTTTAAACCAAGACACTTTATTCTCAGTCTCTCCTGAAAAGACTGTTTACAGTGTATTTGTGGAAAATAATTCACCTTAGTCGTGTTTTGTGATCTGGTGAAAGTAAGATGATCTCTGTCTGTTTCTCTCGTTCTAGACTAAACGCCTGTGGCATTACAGATGTTTCAGCTTTAACTCAGGCTTTGACAAACTCAAATGCACTGCAGTTTTTAAAAGAGCTTGATCTGAGGAACAATATGATCAGAGACTCACAGCCGCTCAGAGACGTGTTACGAGACTCAAACTGTACACTGAGGTGAGTAAACATCAGTGATGTTAAAGATACTTTAATTTATCTCTGACAGTCTTTCAATATTTGTGCAAGGAAAATATAATGAAGTTTTATTGAAACAATGTGGGCAAAATTTAAATTGATTGAAAACCAGTTAAGCACAAGCCACAGCTAATTCAAAATCACTGGTCAATCTCACAGTCCTGCCAAGAAAGCTCAAAAAAACATAATGCTCTCTCTCATGATGAGCTTCATAACTGCTAGTAAGGTAAAAAAACGACTAAAAACGCAGTATTATGCAGACCAGACAAGTAGTTGCGACTTAGATTTGGCGAGATCATTTAAAACCCACATCTTATGAATTCAAAGTGATAATACAGAAATGCATGTATTTAATAGCAAATTTAAACCACGCTGCGTCCACAAATGTAAAGTTTATCATACTAGCTCTTATGTATTACTCACTAGTAATGTAAACAGCATTATTAGAAATATACATGTACACTTAAGTGATATTGAATGATTATTGTTGGTTTAGTACTCTTACAAATGATAATTTTATTTTATTTACAGGTGAAATGGATTGAGAAGATCTTGATCAGAGCTGAGATGAAGCAAGAATAAAGAAATCTTTAGTATAAGACAATCATGATGATATTGGAATTTAACTCATCCATATTGAAGCAATTAAAATATTGCTAATCATAACTGTCATTGCCAAATTTAGCACTCAAATGTTTCAAGTGATATTGAACGTTAAACTATTCGCAATCAGAGAGAGAGAGAGAGTGTGAGAGAGAGAGAGAGAGTGTGAGAGAGAGAGAGTGTGAGAGAGAGAGAGAGAGTGTGAGAGAGAGTGAGAGAGTAGTGATAGTAATGGCAGAGAGAACTAAACAAAAGTTTAGTCTGGTTACACTTTAGGGCTGTGATATTAATCTAATTTTATTTTTGATTTTGTGTTTCAAGGATTATAAAAAGAAGATATTTGAGGTAAAACTTTAACTAGCCACGTTCTCTCTAGCGCAACTTCCTTCTCTTCACAGCAGTGAGCATTCCTTCCTCCATAAAACCCGAACTTCACGTCAGAATCAGGTTTAGGTTTGGGTTTGGGTTTGGGGGGGGGGGGGCGGTCTCTCGAGAGTCACGTGTGCCACCCGCTGGTGCATTATATGTATTAATTTCTGAATCTTTCTGAATGCATGTAATGCCATTTTAACATTTTGTGTAAAACTGTTAATAAAACAATAAGATTTAACGACTTCTCAGTTTATTTGCATTCTGTGTTCTCTTTTCCCCAATAATGTAAAGATCATATATGCTATATGCTAAGACTATAATTTAAACTGAACATAAAATATTTTAAAACAGGGAAGGAGACTTGAAAATAAAAGCACAAACCTGAACAAAAATCAAACAAAAAGATCCCAAAACCATCACAGCACATTAACACACTGATACAAGTTTGTGTCTTAATGTGTTCTATAGAAAGGCACTAACCTCAACTGAATCGGTATTGACACTGATAGATAAATTAAAACTTTATATTCAAAAAAGGTATATTTATACCAGTTTATTGTTTAATACTTACATTTTAATAAACATTGAGCAGCTCTCGTATTTACTGTCAAATCAATTTATTCTCAAATATTTTCCATCTCATCTGAAACAATACTTTTCATAAGAATTGTTGTTTAAAAAAAAAACCCTGTTGGTGTTTGAACTGTGTAGGAAAAAAATTAGTAAATCCCATTTCAATACATTTTTGAAAGCCACTCCGCTTCAGAAATTTTCATTTTGTTATTACTATCATTTAGTATAACAACCACCTTTACATTTAAAACTGCGAGACTTACAGTGGTAACCTCAGTCTTGAAGACTGTTGAGCTCAGTTTGACCAGCTGTCCTGAGGAGAAACATCTGAGGAGGAATATTTGCCTCATAACCTTCATAAACATGTGTTTAATGGAAATAGAGAGATTATAGTTAAGCACAATGAACAGTTATAACTTACCTCAAGGCTCCAGCTAAGGAAGTTCACCTTAACTACTTGCATTAACTTAACTTACAACTAAGTACAATCAAGGAGGATTTCAGAATAAATGAACATTATGTAAACTGGAGGGAGTTTGTCAGCCGGCCAATCTAAAGCATTTATGAGATAGTGGATAACTTGTAGAGCGTCTGACTGCATTATCAACACAAGGAACACACAGGTGCAATACAATTACTTTTTTATTAACAAGACAATAGTGACTAACAGAACTAAATTAAAACCAGGAGTGGATAAAGAAATAAAGTGCATTAGATTCATAGAATGTAAGTGATTAAGTTGTTGCTATGTTGAGTTATTTGATGAAAAGAAAAACTGGTGAAGATGAAGAACCTTATTCTGCTTTAAACAAATAAACAAGATTATTTGTTATTAAATGAATCAGCTATACAAAATCTAAATGTAAGTTTTTAAAAATAATTACATACTAATAATATACTCTAATGCCAAGGTCTCTAGAAAGAGGTTTGGTTAAAGTGCAGCATTTTTTATAGATTTACTTGGATTTTAATCTAAACAATCGTTATGTTTGAATCAGGATAATCGGGCTTACTGACGAAGTGTTGTATATATGCTTCTCTGAGTTTTCTGTAGGTGATTATTTTCATTAAAAGCTGCATGTAACTGACCAAGTTCATTTGTTTCAGCTCAGTGGATGATTGACAGGCAAGTAGGCGGGACTTCACTTCAGTCTGGGATGCATTGAATGCTACTGTTAATGCTATAAGCGGATAAACACGTGTTAATGGAGATCATTAACTTAAGATTTGTACTGTCTTGTACACAGTTTTACAAACGGGTAATGGACATAGGCCTACTGCAACCTTCATAAGATAAATGAGTTACCTCTGTGTGTGTTTTGTACTGCTTCACCATTAGCGTAGCGTGCTAGCGATATTAGCACATATTTCAATGTAGTTGAAATAAACCATCTGACGTTGCTGATTGTTGTGTTTGGTATGTGTTAATGTTGTCAGCTAGTTTAAAACTCAAACGCATGAGAGGTAAAAGAGCCTCGGAATAAGTAAAGTGATAAAACCGTCATTTATTCGTTAGAAGTATGTTTACATAATCTCTTCTTAGATCAAGCATTGGAATAAGACAGAGAGACTACACCACCAACTACAGTAAGTATTTAGACAATATTACCCACTGTTTCTAAAACCTACACAATCTTTAAACCAGCCTAAAAAAGTACAATTTCTTATACAAACTACTTAACTACAGTAACGTGATTTTGTAATTCGTTACTTCACACCCCTGCATGTGTCACATGTGAACTTGATCTTGATATCAAAAAAGGAGCTTCCTACTAAACCCTCTTATAATGAGACACTTCCCCAAAGTGATCATGAAGAAGCTTATACCTGTTTCTTAAAGGACACACAGAGGAACAAGCTCATCTTAGAGATCGATGTTGCTGATAAATGAAGCTCAGGAGAGCGGACGCCTCAGAAGAACGAGTATCTGTAGCGAGAGCAGAAACAGTGGCCATCTTTAATACATCTCATCACTGCAGAGAAACACTTCATATCACTGTCTAGCTGGAGCTCTACTGTAAAAATGCAGTCGTCAAACAGCAAAAGCACAAAAGATCAATGAAAACTGTAAGACTGCAAAAGTGAGTGAGAGATTGATTCTGATCAGCATCTCGTCTTGATGTTGGTCTTCAGGACTCGCTCCACAATGTCACGAATGCCACACAACGACTCAACATTATTCACACTTGTTTCTAATGATGTGATCAAACCAACTGTACAAAATATGAGCCCGTTCAGAAAAGTTCACATTGCCATTGTTAAAAAAGAGCATCATGCTTGACTAGTGAGCATTGTGAGAACTCATGACCTCTCGACTACATGAAATGCAGACAGTGGAATAATAAAGTCTATAAAGTCTCAGGCAAACTTACAGTAAAAGGAGAAATATGTGTGGAAGTGTTGAACAAAGGCTCAGGCTGAAACGGATAAAGTGCTGGTTCACTATAATGAAGAGAAACGCTTGGCAGTGTCTGAGACGCCTCACCCTTGGGCTTCAGGCTTTATCCACATGATCTTGATGGATGATTTATGCCATAATTGATAATGAAGCTTTGGCGGATGTTTTTGCTGTGGGAAAGTTTCACCATAGGCTACTTTTATTTGAGTACATTTTAAGTGATGTATCGGTACTTTTACTCCGCTATTTTCCCTCCGTTTGTGGTCGTTACTCGTAACATGCAATTTTATCTTTATCCATCAACATGATTGGATCGAGTAATCGGTCTCGTGACTGTCGGCAAATCAAATTCTGCAAAGAAAGTGTTAACTGCTGTTCCCTATCAGTCGCTCTCGATCGACGTTACGTCTCCCTTTCCCTCCTTCAGGGAACGAGGTTACATTAGTAACCGAGATGTTTCTCATGGCTGCTGTGGAAGTGCATCAATTCAATCGAGATCTGCGTCTATGGAAGTAAAATAATGCCAAATGTTTTTGAAACAAAAAGCCTGTTGAATTGTACAACTTGAAAAAAATATGCATTGCATTATCCCTGCTTGTATTTTAATGCATTGTATTTTTATGGGCTGAAATTTAGCATGGTTGAATATTTAAGCTGTGAATATTTTAATTCAAAACATTTCAAACACATTTTCATTAGTAAAATTTCAATAATCCATATTCACCTTTCATATTTCACTTCCAAAATAAAACTGATTAAAAATACAACCTATAATATTCAACAGGCGGTTTTCTGGAGTCTCTTACTCCTCTCTTACTCCTGCATACACACACACACACCACACACACACACTGTTTCTCTCTACAGGATCACAGCAGAATTACTAAATCTCCATATGCAAATATTTTACAGCAACATAAATGAAATACATGTGGGCCTACAGATCCTTGATCAGGGAATATGATCAACATTATGTGTTTGATAAAAATAATTTCTTAGAAATCAAACAGGGACAGAACATTTCATTAGAAAACAGAATTAAACACCAATGGCACTTTTCACTGCATACGACTCGACTCTGTTTGCTTTTCCAGTTTAGTAGCGCTTCAAAGTGGGTGGGATTATAGACGCTTGTTAAAGTTGCTGAAAAACTTTTTAATTCCTGGTCACAATATCCGTCTCTCACTGGATCCGCTCCTCGGCTCCAAACGAGAGGAACGTCGGCACCTCTTCTACTGACCCAGTCACCATGATTCACGATTTCTTTTTTCAAGTTTCTTTTTTTAATTTTTTCAAGCAAGTCGTTTAATAAAAATTGTACGAACAAATAATAGCCTACTGCGGTGGCTGTTGCTGACTATTTAAATCTAGCGGGTTTAGTGTCTCGTGTTGCAAACCCAATGACGCTGTAGTGACGATTCTCTCTGACCAATCAGTGATCTGTAGTGTTGTCACGTCACATTTCAGTATCGCTACGGCACGCTAACAGAGGTGACAGGTGGTACCATTTAAAGCGAGCCGTACCATGCAGTGGAAAAGCGCCGAAAGATGTCAAATTTAAGTCAAAGATATTCAAGAAACCCCTTGGTTATATGACCGGTAACTTAATAACACACTTTTAGAAAACCGTAAAATCTCAACAACACTGTTCAGTGTTCAGGACCAAGAGAAAAGACACAGAAACACACAACTATATATCCTCTGAGTCTCTGCAGTGTGAAGAAACTACTGAGCGAACCTGCACAAGGAGGTAAACAACTGCAAGTCAAGACATAAAGCATGTGGTATACTTTACATTTATGCATTTAAAGGTCCCATATTATGCCCCTTTTCACAAGATGTAAAATAAGTCTCTGATGTCCCCAGAGTGTGTATGTGAAGTTTTAGCTCAAAATACCCAACAGATAATTTTTTACACCATTTTTAAATTGTCATTTTTTGGTGCTCAGAAAAACGCGCTGTTTTAGTGTGTGCCCTTTAAATGCAAATGAGCACGGCACAGGGGGCGGAGCTTCAAGAGCTCGCGCTCAGTCTCAGGACAAGTTCATCTCACAGAATGATGATAATAATATCAGAAACTCTCAGTAACGGTGTTCATTTCGACCCGGAGTCGGACAATAATGCCTACAGAGTCAGAGTGCTGTATAGAGATGGAACAGGTATAGTTTAGTAGTTTAATTACGGTTATAACGTATTTGTCATCTGCTTGTATATCCACTATTAATAGCCTACAAGTCTGCTGTTTCGGACCAGGTCCGAATGATGATCAAACATATACTGATGAGTTTAATAAAGTTTATTGTACATAACACAAAAGATGAAGCGTCAGTTTTACTTCAGAAACTCACCGTAAGAGCTGAGTAAACCGTAAGATATAAGAAGTGCGCAAATACATAAACGAATTTCGGTAGAGTTGAGGGAGCATTTTCTTTAAAAACAAAATAATTCCACCTCGTCCTCAGCGGCTGCCTCAGATTCCGGGAGTAACTAAAGAGAGCTATGTGGATTAATACATCCAGCCACACAACACCTACAACGCTGGGAGACATTCTCGTGCAGCAGCTGTGAACTCGATCAGGGCGGGTCTTCTTCTTCTTCTTCTTCTTCTTGTTTTTATGGCGGTTGGCAAATAACGTCTGGTTGCATTACCGCCACCTTCTGAAATGGAGTGTAGGTCTGGATAAATTATTTCCCTACACTTAAATTATCTTTATTAAACCTGTTCTTCTAAAAAAGGAAAATAAAAACCCAAAACAAAAATCTCCCGAATTCCTTAGCAAAATATCTCTTACTTTCAAAGGTATCTCTTCATCTTCAAGCTGCTGGATTAACTGTTGTCTCTCATTACTATATCTAGTACATTCTTCAATAGCATGTTCTATGGTATCCTGTGTGTTACATACACTACACCTCCCATCAGCATGTTTTTCCATTAAAAATAATGTACTGTTTAAGCCTGTATGCCCAAGTCTCATTCTTGAAATGATGTTCTCCTCCTGTGTATTTCTGCAAGTACTTCTACTCACCCCCACTCTTTTTTGGATATTATATAGTCTCCTACCAGTCTGACCATTATCCCACAACACTTGCCACTTCTCCTTTATCTTTCTTTTAATGATTGATTTCACCTCTTCTTTACTATACTTAATGCTTAAACTTATATACTCCATTTCTGTTGCCTTTTTTGCATACTTATCAGCCAACTCATTCCCTATTACTCCTTTGTGGGCAGGAACCCATACAAGTCCAACATTGACTCCAGTTTTAATTAATGTACTAGCCATTTGGACAATTTCTACCACAATGTCTTGTCTAGATTGTGAATTTATGTTCTGAATACTCATCAGAGCTGACGCTGAGTCTGAAGCAATTACTAAACTTCTTGGCCTGTTACTCACAGCCCAAGAGAGTGCCATTAAAATAGCAATTAGTTCTGCTGTATAGACTGCTAAATTATCATTAATTCTTTTTTGTGTTGCTACTTTTAATTTTGGAATAACAAAAGCCACCCCCACTCTCCCATCCCTTTTGGACCCATCTGTGTACATTATAATCCTATCCCCATATCTTTCAACTAAATACCCCTGCACCATATTACTATCTATATCCCCATTCTTAGTTTCCTCCAAAAGACTGAGATCAACTGAAAGATCTTCAAGAGTCCATAAAGGAACTCTTGAAAATACTACTGTGGGACTTATATCCAACAAGGCTATTTCCATCTCATTTATTTTCTGTCCAATAGTCCACCCAAAACTACTTTTTCTACCATTCTGTCTCTCTTGACACTCTACCAATGTAGATTGACTCAAATGGTCTTCCCTATGACCTTTAAGGTTTGCCCAAAAAACCAGGCTAAGCTGGTCTCTTCTGAGATCTAAAGGCAACTCCCCCATCTCTACTTGGATGGCTGCCACTGGAGTTGTCTTCATGGCTCCACAACATAATCTTAAACCTCGACTCTGCACTCTGTCTAGTTTATTTAAAGCTGTCTTAGCAGCAGACCCATATACAACACACCCATAATCAAAAACTGATCTAATCAGTCCAGTATATATTGTATGCATAGCACTCCTAGTTGCACCCCATTCCACCCCATGCAAACACCTCATTACATTCAATACCTTTTTACACTTTTCTACCATCTTCTGAATATGAACTGCCCATGTTAATCTTTTGTCAAACCATATACCTAGATATTTAAAGCTCTCTACTCTTTCCAATTCCTTACCTGATATTTGAATCTGTAACTCCTGACTTATTTTCTTCCTTGTGAAGAAAATGACCTTAGTTTTTTCCACAGATATCCTAAATCCCCATTCAATTGTCCATGTGTGTACTGTATCCACTGCTTGTTGTATCTTATTTACAATGTGATTGATATTTCTTCCCCTTTTCCACATTGCTCCATCATCTGCAAATAAAGCTACACCAATAGACCTTTCTACATTTATAAATATCTCATTTATCATTACTGAAAAAAATAATGGGCTAATAATACTCCCTTGAGGAGTACCATTGTCTACCTCATACACTTCACTCAAAACCCCATTTACTTTAACTCTAATTTTCCTCCCAGATAAAAAGGATTTTACCCACACTAACACTCTCCCCTTTACTCCCAACTGATATAATTTGATAAGAAGCCCCTCCTTCCACATCATGTCGTATGCTTTCTCTATATCAAAAAATAAAGCTAAAACTGTTTCTTTGTTTACCTGAGCTTTTCTGATGTCATCTTCAAGTAACACAGTTGGGTCCATAGTCCCCCTACCTTTCCTAAAACCACTCTGGTAATTCCTCAATGCATTTTTAGTTTCTAAATAGAATGCTAATCTATCATTTACCATTCGTTCCATGGTCTTACCCAACTGAGATGTCAGTGCAATAGGCCTATAACTACTAGGCAATTTAGCGTCTTTACCAGGTTTCCTAATAGGAATAATAATTGACTCCTTCCAAGTGCAAGGGATTACCCCTTCTACCCATATTTTATTAAACAGAGCCAATATTACTTCCTTACTTTTATCAGTTAGATTTCCTATCATTGCATAGCAAACCTTGTCATTCCCTGGTGTAGATTTCCCCACCTTCTTCAAAGCACAATTCAGTTCCTTCATTGTAAATAGAACCTCCATCACACCACCTTCCTCCTTATCATTACCCAACTCAGCACTATATCTTAGTTTAGTAGCTTCTCTTCCTTCCCTTTCTATCTGATCTAAATTTGCTTCACTATGTACCTTTACTAATGTCTTTGCTATAACTTCAGCCTTGTCCCTGCTATTAGTAATAATCCTATTATCATCTAACATTATTGGATATTCATATTCTCTCCCATTACCCCTCATTTTCTTTATCATACCCCACACTTGTTGTATTGGTGTAGTTCTACCAATAGATTCACAAAACTTTTCCCAGTATATTTTTTTTGCCTTCCTTATTGTCTGTCTCACTATTGCTTGCAATCTTTTATATTCAATCATTTTCTGAAAGTTGTGTGATCTTTTCAAAATTCTAAAGGCTCTATTTCTATGCTTTATACTCTCACTGCAATCCTTAGTCCACCAAGGAACAATTTTGATGACATTTTTATTCTTTGTTTTAGGTACAGCTACTTCTGCTGCTTCTATTACACTGCTGCTGATTTCCCTACATAAATTCTCAACACTTTGATCCTTATTTACACCTACCAATCTGTATTCACTCAACTCTCTAAATGTGTCCCAATCAGCTCTTTCTAACATCCACCTACCTTCCCTCATTACACTCTCTCTTATCACCTCCACTCCTACCTTAATTGTAATTAAAAAATGATCGCTGCCTATATTACTTTCCCTCAATACTTCCCAGCTACATTTATCAGCTACTGTCTTTGTAACCAAAGTCAGATCTATTGCAGATTCATATCCCCTAGCTATATCTATTCTCGTACCTGATCCATCATTCAAGCATACTAGCCCCTTCTCACCCAAATATTCCTCAATAACTTTTCCATTAGAATCATCCCTATCCCCCCAAAGAGTACTATGCGCATTAAAATCACCACACCAAATACCTTTACCATTTAAGTTATCCCACATTTCATCCAGATTCTCATCTTCTAGTTGTCTGCATGGATTGTAAAAATTAATGATACCCATACTACCACTATCTGTCCATATTTCTATTACAATATATTCTAAATCCACACCCTTCTTAACCTCTCTAAACTGCATCCCTCTTTTAACAAATGTTGCACACCCTCCACCACTTCCCTCCACTCTATCCCTTCTTATACTTATGTACCCCTTTATAACAAAATCTAATGACTGTTTAAGCCATGTCTCCTGAATGCAAATTACATCTGGCTTTACCTCTAAATTATTAATAAAACCTTTTAACTCCTGCCCATTTGCTATAAGACTTCTTGCATTCCACTGTAAAATCAATAAGTTCTTAGAGGTGTTAATGATGGATCATTTGTTTCACCCTGCATAAGATCAGCTTGTATTTTTTCCCACGATAAATTATCCACATTCAAGAACTTTGCAGCAGCTTTAACAATTATTTTTATTTTCTCAGTTCTCGTTTTAGCTTGATCAGAACAATTAACCACGTACGCAATGAACAGTATCAATTTCTCTGAGCTTAACACATCCTCTTTTGGCCTTCTGCATTCAGCACCACCTTGTGTTGCATTTATCTCCTGTGTCTCTTTCCTTTCCATATTGACGACCTTTACCGCCTCAGCATATGTAATTTTTTTTGTTGTCCGTATCTGTTGTACCACCACTGCATTTTTGCTTACAGGACATCCCCCATACGCAGCCGTATGATCCCCACCACAGTTACAACATCTCCTCTCAACCCCCTCTCCACATTTCCCATATTCATGCTCTCCTCCGCACTTCCCACATCTTAATTTCCCTTTGCATACATTTGCTATATGACCAAACCTTTGGCATTTATAGCATCGAGTTGGTGGAGGGATGTACTCCCGCACCCTGAAACTCAAATAGCCCACCATCACTTTATCTGGCAACACTTGCTCCTTGAACTCCAAAAGTACTGTAGTGCTATCTACTTTCTCTCCATTACGGTTTGCTTTAAGTCTTTTTATGTCCACTACAGTTCCTCCCTTAATGATCTTTTTAAGATCGTCTAATTTTTCCCCAATCGGTATACCTGTGATCACTCCCTTTGTTCTTATACCTACAAACCTTCGTACTTCACTCACTTCTTTCTTACACACCGACTGTAATCTCTCAGCCTTCTCTCTTTGCTCAATGTTCCTGCATTTAATTAGTAATCTGCCATCTCGTAACACTTTTGCCATTTCTATGTCTCCTACTACCTTTTTCAATCCACTCGTCAATGTAAACAAACCAATTTCGTTTATATCATGCCCCTCTTTAAATTTAACGATTACTTTCAAATCATCTTCCTGACTTACCTTCCTTCTCACATCTCTACCTACTTCATCAGATACATCTTCAATACTCCTCTTCGATGGTCCTTTCCCCATTCCCTCAGCCCCATTAGACCTAGTATAATTTCCTCCTCTCCCTCTACCGATTACATAACCTTGATTTTTCCAATCTTCTTGACCTTTTAACCAATCCCCACTCTCATCATCTTCCTCCATTATACTATCCAGACCCAGTCACAAATCAGATTATGCCAAACCGCCAAATAAAAATAAACAAAACAAACCAAAACAAACAACAAAAGAAAAAAACAAAGAAAATATCTCTTGGAGATACAAACAAACCGCCACCGCCGTCAGTTCGCGCTCGTCGCGTGTGTCGCAGCTGTGACGCACAATCCACTCAAGCCAGGGCGGGTCTATGTTAGAACGGCAGTGTCTATCAACACTCGTGGGCGGGGCCTTTACTTAGTGACGTCACTAAAACAGCATTCTGAAAACAGGTCGTTGGGAGACACTGCTGATGATTTATGGGGATTAATAAAAAAAAGGAATGAGTGGATTTTTATCACTTTTGGGTGGTTGTGTACACACACTGCCAACACACATTTATGTCCAAACAGCATGCAAAAGTGAATTTTGCATAATATGGGACCTTTAACAAATGCTTTTATCCAAAAGTGACTTTTATTCAAATGAGAACAATAGAAGCAGTGCAACTAACAGTAGGACAACAGTATGCAAGTGGTGGGACCCTTCCCAGCTTAAATTAACGCAGTACATGTACTTTTTTCTAATTTAATTTCTTTATAAATAAATATAGAATAGAAGAGAAAGTGTTGGTATTAATGGATCAAGTGTTACTTCATCTCTGTAAAGCGCTGAAGAAAGCAGGCAAAGGTGAGGATCTAAACGCAGGGTTTTTAATAAAGGAACACATTGTAAACTCGCGCTCGAGCGGCCCAAAGTCCGGCATCCGACCAGCACGGAAGGTCTTCACGTGTTTCTGTCTTTTCTCTCGGCAAAGTATTTTTGATTAAATGCAATACATTTCTCATATGTATTAACCTGTAGAAATGTTATTTCAATTGTTGATGGGAAATGGAAAAAATAACAATTTAAGCTTAGACTGCACAAAGTTTATTGTTTATTTTTAAACAATACATTAGTAATAGAAATAATGACATATAATATAACAATAAAAATCTGTTTTAAAACAAGACTAATGAACAATTTATAATTAATAATTAAAATCTGTGAATAATTCATGCATCAAATAAATTATCCTGAACAGGTAAAATACAAACTTGCAAAACAGTAGAACATAGAAAGTAAGACAGGTGAGGATGAAGGAAAGGTGAGGAGGGTAGTGATGGTGTCATGTGGTAGAAGAGCGACAGCACTTCTGATAATCCTGCAAAAAATGATAAGCACAAATCAATCATTGAGGCAAAACATACAACTATTCATCAAAAAACCTAACTCACATTATCAACACCTTTAAATGATGGGCAAAGGCTTGTGCGTGGGCCGACGCAGTGACTGAAATTTTAGCCTATGAAGTCCACCTTATGTTTCACGTAAGAGTGGGCACGGCCATTTGTAAATGGAATTTGTCTGGCTTCCGGTGTCATACACTTCCAGTTATTTCTAGCTGTACAAAAAATCTTGTTATGCTGCTTGATATTGCGTCGATAGTCCCACTAGACCTAAGCCACACATCATTATAAAGTGTGACATGAAACATTTTACGGAACAAGGGTTTTTTCATGACCTGTTTTATTTTGACTGGGATAAAATGTATCTTATTGCTGATGTTGAAAATGCTTGGAATTTTTTTTATGATGGTTTTAAAGAAATTGTTGACAAGCATGATCCCCTCAGAAAGTATAGAGTAAAGGGCCGAAACAATGCATTGTTCACTTCAGATTTAGCCAACTCTCTTCACGAGCGCAATAAGGCCTAGGCAAAAGCCAGGAAAACAAGCCTGGACTTCAAACAATCTAAACAACCCCTTCAAATTTTGGAAGACGATTAAATCCTTGGCTGGAAATAAAACTGGCATCGAGCTGCCACCATGCATTCTTAAAGGGATACTTCAGGATTTAGCATTAAGCTTTGTATCAGTAGAAAACCAGTAGTATTTTCGAATTACCGTGCTTCCCCCCCCCCCCCCCCCTCATATCCCCCTGATATGAGAGATTTATGTATTTTTAGTTTGGGAAAAATCCTCCGATGACGCAAAAATCGTCATTTTGCGTCATCGGAGGATTTCTGGGCCAGAGGCTTAAAACTACAGCCAGTACTAGTAGCTAGTTCCACATGTTTTCACCACACCCATATGGGGCGGGATCTCACTCACAGAAAGTAAAGATAGTGTCAGCCATCTTTCTGTAGAAGCTAAGCTAACAGGCTCTTGCTCTGCGTATAAATTTTGTATAGTAGTCTAATCATGATTTACGAGTTTTGAAGTTGAAATGGCAGAAGGGGATTTCGAATATCTGTTGCGCGAATCTGATGCTCGCGGCTACCTGTACGAGCCGCAATACAGCGATGAACAGTTGCGGGAGATGGAGGAACACGAGGCGGCCGGAGCAGCTGCAGCAGCAGGGGAGCAAGACTCGACTCGAGCCCGGCCAGACTCGAGCTGGGGCGGACTGGAGGTGTCAGTGCTCTCGCTGTGCGCCTATGGAAACAGATAGAGAGTCCTATTGCTGTCGCGAATTTCAGCGATGCCATTTTCTTCTGGACGAGATAAATTGGAAACGCCAGCCAAAGCCCTCAGGGACAAACGGACGGCTTAGTGTAAAGTGAGTATTTGGTTTGTTTTTCTTTTTTTTACTAACACGTAATGAACAGAGTTTGGACACTCGGCATTATCACAATGTTCTTCACGCGTAGTCAGCTGAGCTATTGTTGTTATATTTACATCTATGATGGCATAGACTACTGTATGTGCAAATAGTTCGCATTGCTAACGTTGTGCTTAACGTTACTGTTTTGTAGACAATAATGCCGACGCCTAACAGCCTACCGTCACTTTATGGAATGGTTCTTCCAAGGCGAGCGACTTGGTAAAGACTATCGTCTCGTTTTGCCCACCTGTGTTGTCCAGGATATCAGACGGAGATATCCAGCTCCTGACGGGCAATACTGTGAATATAAGGAAAAAGCTGAAGCTCTGGAAGAGCTTTGAGTGTAAAAGTGTTAATATTAATTATTTTTTTAATTAAAAGTTATAACTCACATTGGTTGTGGTTCTTTTTATAAACCTTTACTGTTACTAGAGTATGTATTAGTCTAGAGAATGTGTGGAGAAATGTTTTGGATACTGCCGCCTGTAACCGGTAGGCGTGGTTTGGGAGTGGCCTGGCCTCGTAAGGGCAGCAAAGCAAGTGCATTCTGGGAGTTGTTGTCTTTCAGCGAAATGAGTAAAAAAACATTTTCTGCCTTTTCTCAGTCTAGAATGCTTCAATTTCAAAAATAATTTCACATTTCTACTATATAAATGACCACTAATAAATACACATTAATCTTCCCAGAGCTGAAGTAACCCTTTAAGGACTCACATAAAATATCCGATAAGGCTGAAATGATTGGCTGTTTTAATGAGCATTTTATTGCCTCTGGTTCCTTGTTCGACTCCCTCAACATTTCACATCAGAATCACCCTAAAGGTCATACTCATGGTCATACTAGAGTGAGTAATTATTTTCGTTTTTAATCCATTTTTAGTCTCAGAAGTGCATAAAGCCCTCAAACGTTTAGACATTAGAAAATCGGCTGGTCCTGATAACTTGGAGCCGTATTTTCTACAGTTAGCATCTGATTGCACCACCTTTGACTTATCTTTTTAATCTCTCTCTGGACACGAATGAAATTCCACTTATATGGAAATCTGTATTTGTTCTCCCTCTGTTAAAAGGGGGAGACCCGACCGATTTAAACAAATACAGACCCATCTCGAAATTGTCCGTCCTGGCTAAGGTTATGGAAACTCTGTTGAATGAACAATTGAAAGAGTTTCTAACTACTAACAATATATTGTCTAATTTTCAATCAGGTTTTCATAAAAAACACAGCACAACTACTGCAGCCCTAAAAGTAGTAAATGATTTCATTGACTCCTTAGATAAAAACAACTTTGTGCAGCTCTTTTCATTGACCTATCTAAGGCTTTTGATACTGTGGATCACGCAATATTAAAACAAAGACTTTTCAGTGTTGGATTGTCAGAACAAACAGTTTAGCTGGTTTGAAAACTATCTATCAGGTAGATCTCAGTGCGTGCAGGTAGATGGTCTCACTTCCAGCCCTCTTAGTATTTCCAAAGGTGTGCCCCAGGGGTCAGTGCTGGGACCACTCCTATTTATATTATATATCAACATTCTTGATCAAAATGTCTCCAACGCAAATTTTCATTTCTATGCCGATGATACTGTGATATACTGCTCTGCATCTACACCAAACCAAGCTCTTTGTCAGCTACAACTTGCTTTTGATACTGTACAACGTACCTTGTTTGATATGACGACAAAACAAAACTTATTTTGTTTTCCAGTGCAAAATCAAAGTCACGGAACTTTCTATCCATCACTACTTCTCAGGGCTCCGAGATCGAGTCTGTATCTCAATACAAGTATCTTGGTACTCTAATTGATGATTCTCTCTCTTTTAAACCTCACATTCAGCAGTTGGTGAAAAAACTGAAGCTGAAACTGGGTTTTTTATTTCAGAAACAAGTCATGTTTTTCATTTGAGGCCAAAAGGAGACTTGTTGCTGCCACTTTCATGTCAGTGATGGACTATGGCGATGTTATATACATGCATGCATCCATTCAAAGCTTGAAACTGCTGGATACTGTTTACCATGGAGCTCTTAGGTTCATCACAAACCTTAGAGCCCTTACTCATCCTTGTTCTTTGTATGATCGAGTTGGTTGGTCTGCATTGTCCACCCGTAGACTTAATCATTGGCACATTCTTATTTACAAGGCTATTCTTTGTCTGCTTCCCCCATACCTTCAAACCTACATCAAAAAGAAAGGCACAGGAAGATATTGTCTTCGTTCTGAGGACTTATTACTGTTATCTGTCCCTCAAGTCCGGACTGAATTGGGAAAGGGGGCGTTTAAGTATGCGGCCCGCTGTGCTTGCAATCAGCTGCAAAATGTCCTGATTCTTCAGGAGCCAATTTCACTGGTTGCTTTTAAATTACTTTTAAATAACATTGAGGCTACTCAAACTGGCTGTAGATGTTATGACTGATTACTCAGACGATCCTTGTTGTTGTTTATCACTTGTGATAAATATATATGAAATTTTGATATTTTATGACCTTGTAACTCACTATTTATTACCAGCATAAAATGTTATATGTTTTATGTTCATGTTATATGTTATATGTTTTTATGCCTGCAACCTTGTTAATTGTTCTGCCGCCTGTCTTGGCCAGGACGCTCTTGGAAAAGAGATTTTTAATCTCAATTAATATTAATTAATATTAAAATAAAAATTAAAAATTAATATTAAAATAAAGGTAAAAAAAAAAAAAAAAATTATATATATATATATATATATATATATATATATATATATATATATATATTAGGGGTTGAACCGACTAGTCGATTAGTCGACTAGTCGACCTTAATGCAATGCCGTGACGCTTTAAGCTTGACGTCAACTAGTCGCGTTGATCATGTGACACTATATGATTGTGCTAATTTTGATACATGTTGCAGACGACAACAGATGTAGAGCCCAGAGGGTCATTGCAGCAAGAAAGCAGCATTGGTACATCAAGTGTGTGTAAATACTTTACTAACCTAACTATATTGTTGAAAACGAAAGTAAAAGCATGACGCACGCTCATTGTTTTACCGGGAAATGATGGTTCAGTCTCTTTATTAAAATCATGAAAACATTATTTTTTTCTTATATTTATTTAAACATATTAATGATGTACCTCTAATTCACCCGCAATTAATTGGAATATAATTTTGTATTAGGCTACTTGGATCTGCGCATCACTAACGCGCAGATGTGAATTCATAGCTTTTTTTTTCTTTTCATCATGATGTAAACAGCGGGCTATTTACACCTGGCCACTTCATGTGTTTCTGTGATCTGATAGCTATCCGATCGTGAAAAGACCAGGTGTAAATGCCCTCCGAAACGCATTCGAGACGGATTTGAATCCGATCGCTCAAACTACTTCAAGAGGAGGTCTGGGGGCCGCCCGCATTCCAGACGAAACTGGACAAACTAAATGCATCTGGTTGTTGAGACCACATATGTAAATTGGACTTCTCCCAACAATGCTAAAAATAAACGCGTGAGAGTGTCTTAGCCTATATGTCATGTTATATTCATTATATGACGAAGCTATGGCAACACGCATCACCGCAGATGAGCATCTATTCATCAAGCCAACGCGCAAATCAAAGTGAAAGTAAGTCACAGACGCTTAACACACAATCATCTTCATTAAAAGTAAAGAAACAAAATGATCTTACCAGTGCTGTATCTCTTATTGCGGTCTTTGATTTTGAAATTAGCTGATAATCAATAAAATACAGCTCATTACTGTTGCTTTCGGTGACGTGAACTCCGTTAAATCTGCATATAGCGCGTTGTTTGAAGATCGGATTTCCGTTTTGCGAAAACATATTTATGTGACCAGGTGTAAATGGAATCGTTTTGATAAATCAGATCAGTAAAAACGCATGAAGTGACCAGGTGTAAACGACCCCATTATGAGCTGTCAGCATCTGTATAATTTTCCGTTAATTAATTGCAAATTGTGGCATGTTGCAAAGCAGTCCCATCTCTTGTGTTTTTTTGAATGACGTCATCGACTAGTCGACGTCGACTCGACTTTGATGTCATAATAGTCGACTTCAAAATATCTGAAGTCGTTCAACCCCTAGTATATATGTGTATATATATATATATATAAATTCAAACTTATTTAAAGAAATGTTACAATTATAATAAAAATATATAACTTCTTTCAGTTATACTGTGAAGGTAAATGCTTCTGCAAATTTTTCAATTTTACAAACTTTTGGTTTAAGCCAGTTCCACCATTTTTGCATTTTTCTAAATACAGATTCAGACACAAATAAATTTGAGATTTCTGGAGATATTGGCTCTGCTGCACACGCCTAATATTACTCTTACCTTAATGATTCTGCCAATCTTATTCAGCAATGTGCCTGATTGTGGACAAGGCCATGGTCTTCCTCCGAACAATCTTCCCACTCTTTCTGCTCACCTGAAACTGTGATGGGCATTTAGAATTTTCATGATAAATCCTGACAAGAAACCTGTAAATAAAAAAAAATAAAAAAATATTTTTCAACTAAATGAAGACAGTGATCACAATATGTAGCATCATCTGTAATAAGTCATGTGACAATAATAGGAGATAAGCTCTACTGGCTAAAAAAAATATTGGCCCACGGCCAAAGTTACTTGCCGACCCCTGCTCTAAGGCCCCGTCCACACTACTGCGTTTTCGTTTAAAAACGGAGAATTAAAACGAAAACGATCTCCGTCCACACCAGCGTTTTAGCTGCGTATTAGAATTGATCTCCGTCCACATTAAAACGACTGAAAACTCGGATCACGTGACCATTCTCCAACACTGTGCATGCGCGTGCCGGTGTAAACAGGAAACGGATGGACTATTCCTCAGATTTGATGAGGAAGCAAGTAACGTTAGCTACCTCTGCAAAGATTAGAAAATGTCGAAGACCAGAGATTTCTTTTCATGGACCGCCGCTGCACATGGGAATTGTCATAGATCGCTCGAATAATAGTTTGCCTCCGGCGCATGTAGGCAGTTATAGCATTGTAAAATGCAGAATTTACTTGCACAACAGCTGCTAACAAAGACATCAAAGTCAGTAACGCTTGTAATTCGTTATCCATGTTGCACTCACTAACATCAGCTACGTAGTCCAGGATGTTTTTGTTTGTTTTCTTCCGGTGACGGGACATGTGATGGGTGGCTGACGAATCAGGGAAGGATACGTCATGGGTGATGACACCCAATCATAGAGCCGAGCGTGACCTTCTACGTCATCGTTTCTAAACTCCTCCGTTTTGTCCCGTCTACACTAAAACGCCCTCCGGAGATTCAAAACGAAAAACGGAGCTGCAGCGTTTCTAAACTTCTCCGTTTTGGGTCTTCGTTTTTCCCGTTTTAGTGTGGACGGGAGGTGCAAACGTAGCAAAAGGTCTCCGTTTTTAAACGAAAACGCAGTAGTGTGGACGGGGCCTAAACCATCACTTATGCAAACCCCAGTGTTACTAATAGAAATCATTTTGTAAAAAAAAGTGTATGAATATAACAACAACTCTTGCGGGGCATTTTTTGCCTCCATGTCTTTCATTATAGTCATTCTAACCGCATTCTAATCGGCTACATCACGTAAGTTAGTTTAAGCTTGTGGACTCAAGGCGTGTTCTGTCCGAAATAAGAAACAAGTCAGTTTGCACATAGTTAAAACAACAATTACGATATTGTAGCAGACAATAAATGTCACAATTAGCTTTGTCTTCGGACAAAAATGCACACTTCTGACTGAGTGCTTCCTGCGGTATTAGGTCCATCAGGTATTAACTGAAGTTCAGATAAGCACGCAAGGTTCTGGCTGATCGCCAGGTCAGGTCCTCACAGACGTGCAAAAGAAAATCTGATCTAAATGAAAATGAGCGCGCGTGAATCAAAAAGAGGAATCTAAATTTTAATTTTATAACAATTATCCGAATCCTAACCTTGGGTATCAGGTTTCAGGATACATTGATCGATTTTCAATTCCCAACCCTATAAATAATGAATGCGCCAGTGCTTCCACCGACTTAACGTGGTAAATAACAAATGATTAGTTAATTCTGACCTTAAGAGGCTACATATGCAATCTAGGTTTATAAAATCACATCTACTAATCAAGTAGGCAGGGCCGGAGTGGGACTCATTTTCAGCCCTGGAGTTTCATGCCTTAGACCGGCCCACTTTAGTTCCCGACTGACTATATTAAAAAAATGTAATTAAAACCTCAGTATATAAGTCTGCAATAGTGTTCTGTACAGCCTTGTAATTCATTGTATATTTCAAAAAATATAATTTTCTATTCAGTGCAATAGCCGTACACAGGTTTTTATAAATACAGAGGTCCCAATTTAAAGTGATCTTGCTAGGGGGTTCGGGGGCATATTATTTTTCCACTGTCATTGGCAAAAAACGTATGTATATGTACAATAGGCTATTGCTACCTGCTCTCCTCTCTTATCTCCATCTCCTGCTCTTGTTCTTCTTCTCTCAGTCTCTTTACCTGTAAATCTCCCCTCCCCGAAGCTGAGCTTTGTTTGATTTGCAAACTGATTATTTATGTCGGTCGTTTAAAACTTCTATCGTAAAACAGCTGTTTAGTTTAGCCACTTGCATCTTATCTCGTGAACGCGTTGCGTTGGGATCACAGACTGTAGGTTGGGATTCGCGCGAGGCTCGCGCTTCTGTGAACATTTATCCTGCTTTGATCGGTCAAGCATTTTGCCTTTGCTGACGAGCGGTGTTTGAGTGCTGATGATGAGGTCGGTTATCTTCGCGCTGGTGGGTACGGCCCTGACTCGTAGGCGCTATTAGTTGTATCTCCTCTTTTTTGTTCGCACATCTCTAACAACTGACTTTTTTTTTTGCTGTGGGGCTGCGAGAAAATAATAATAAAAAAATAATGGGGCTGCGCTGTGACTTCAGCCTAGGGAAAGCATTCAACCCAGTGCCATGACAACACCGGCCCTCCTAGCCAATAAAAAAGACCGGCCCACCGGGAATTCTCCCGGTGCTCCCGATTAGCCAATCCGGGCCTGCAAGTAGGCCTACAAGCTATTAACACGAAGGAAATCCGCCCTACGTTATAGCTATAACATCAACGGCGCGGGCAGTTCTTAAACTAACGTTAAAGGGATACTCCACCGTGTTTTCATATTAAACTATGTTATTCCCTTAACTAAGACAAGTTGATAACTACCTCTCTCGTCTCAGTGCGTGCACTAAATCGCTCTGTCTTGCGGCGAAACTTTGTTAGCACTTAGCTTAGCCCAGTTCATTCAATAGGGGCCAAGCAGAGAAGCGACCAAACACCTCCACGTCTTCCCTATTTAAATTGAATGAACTGGGCTAAGCTAAGTGCTAACAAAGTTTCGCCGAAAGACATAGCGATTTATGTTACTGAAAATTTGTTTTGCATAAAAAATAAAGATTCATCACTAACCAGATATTTATGGCGAAAACTTTGCAGGCAGACAGCGATGCGAGGCAAAGGCGCTCTCAAAGTTGCTCATATAAATGAAGAGTTCTTCATAAAATGGCAGTTTCTGGTGGTGTTTCGTGGTCATTTTGTATTATTTTATTTAAATTTACAGTAACATGTCCCAAACTACATCGAAACCTTAGTATCATGTACACACAGAAATGTTAAAAATAAATGAAATACCTTGAATATCTTATAAGTTATAAGCTAGAATCCATGTATGAATGAAAATATTAAGATTTATGGTGCGTTCAAGTCATCTCGTATAGATCGTATTTACGAGGTGAACGCACATGAACGCCACCACAATGTCATGAATACCAGTGGGGAGCTCAGGATTTTCTTTAAGGCCCGATCTTTACGAGTTGGGGGCGTGTCAGTGAGAAACATGGCGGAATACCACAATATGGTGTTTAGCTGTGATATTGTCATGCTTTTCTATTGAATATGATAGCATTATAAAATAACAATGTAATATGTAACGATAAAGTTTAAAAACATAAAAATGAAAAGCACACCTTATGCAAATCTTTGTTCTTCATTTTATAGAACCAGAGTTTAAGAACCTTGCTGCATTTTTGTGTAATTAGTACACCGCCATCTTACTCAGACGAAAGTGACTTGAACCCACTTGCTGTTGTAAACACGACTTCCCACCTCATAAGTACGAACTTCCCAGGAGGACTTGAACGACCATTATTACTCACCAGATGACGAAGTTCCATGTCGGCAGGGAAGACGTACACGGTGCCCTGACATCACAGAAAACTATTTTAAAAATTGCGCTCTCATGCACCCCCCACTGACAGAAATGAAGAGTGTTAGTGCATGATCACCCAGTGTTTTATGTAAGAATAACGTTAGTAGGCTAGCAATTTTACCTGCAAAATTATTTCCCAGAATGCATTGAAAATCTACAGTAACTTACTGTCAATTATGTGCACAGTACAGAACTGTTGAGAATACAAAATAATACTGTGAAAACAACAAAATCTACAGTAACATACTGTACACAGGTTATACAGCAATAAACTGTTGAGAAAGTATAAGTATAATACTGTGAAAACAACAGAAATCATTTACAGCGTAAGAATAAAGTGCATGTAAATGGTCAAACTATTTGCAATATCAAGCAGCGTAATAGGCTGTTTTTGTACAGCCAAAAGTAACTGGAAGCGAATGACACCAGAAGTCAGACACATTCAGTTTAAGATAAGGTGAATATAATCTATGCGGCTCTTTAATATTTCCTACGAACGCATTTTCCAAATATCCCAATTGTGCAGGAAAACTGCGACTCCGGAAACGCTGCTGGCTGGACAACAGTGATGAAGGGTTTGATGAGAATCTCTCAGTTTTGACATCAGAATCAAACTTTACAGGCCCGTCTGGATCACAGGACACTAGAAATCACAAATATTGAGTTTATGAGATATTGTTCTCAATCAAATTCACCCTGTCAATTACACAATCACACTTCTGTGAAAAGCTTCAATAGTCTATAAGTGCAGAAAGTCAATCTGATGAATCTGAACAGTACATCATAATATGTTATTTAAAGTCCAATAATGATCAAACACTCACAGGTTGGCTTTATTCTCTCCATACTCTCACATCTATCAAGTGTCTCTCTGTTTTCCTCTCGTGATTCACTGGTTTGTGTCTCATTTCTGTCCTCCATTTTTCTCTCAGTCTTCTTGTTTTCTGCTGATCTGTGATTTCTGCTGATTTTCTTTCTCCTCTTCATTTGAATCTGTTCAATCACACAGACAGAGTTTCATTAAAGCGATATAACATCATATCACGAGACATCAGATCAACTCCTGATCAACATCTGCATGAGCTCAGTGTTATTACAACATCTCAGATTAACACTGCAATATTCATAATAATCAATGATGATGATAAATATATAAATGTGATGTTATGTGTGAGTCCTGATCATAATCATCTTTCTCTTCTCACCTCATGTTTGATCATATTTGATTCATCAGAACGACACTTTACAGCTCCGACTGGATCAACAGAGACTGTAAATGAAGAAAACAACCTGTTATCATCATAATTATCGAGCAATAGAAGGATTTAAGTTGTTAAAGTATGGTTAATTTATATTGTCATACTGTTTAATCAAAAATGCTTCCTTATTGCCTTGTTATTTGTTATTATATTCCTCGAAAGAAAGAAAGAAAGAAAGAAAGAAAGAATTATAATACAGTAACTGAACTGATGCTTTAGATTTAGATAAGAGTTTTATAAATGTTTGTCAGTGATTAAAAACCCTAGTCAGCAGAAGCAGCAGATACTTCTCTGTTCTGTTCACATACAGTATGCAGTGAGTGTCACAAGTGATCTGTGTTTCTCTTCCCCTTTAAATCTGTTTGTATTGAGAGAATCTGGCGAGAGAGAGCGGCTTAAACCAGTTCAAGCAGGATTAGTTTAGGGTTGGTTTATATCAAGTCAGGAGGTTTGTTGTCCAAAGTATGAGAGAGTTTTACATTAATGTTTCAAAGAGGCTCAGAGTCAACCGGTCCTTCCAGCTGAGTCAGAAAACTTTGCACGATAAAAAAATAAATTTGATGAATGATGCTATTACCATCAGAGTAACTTAGTGAGTAATTACACTGAACCAAATTATAAACGCTAAACTTTTGTTTTTGCCCCCATTTTTCATGAGTGGAACTCAAAGATCTAAGACTTTTTCTATGTACACAATAGGCCTATTTACCGGGGGGCGTTGTATACAAGTATCCTATATCGGCGTTTACAACAGCGTGTTCGCTCTCTATCCCCTATAGTATACTCTGTCTGATTGTTCCCTATCTCCTATATAGTGCACTGTCTGATCGTTCTCTATCCCCTATAGTACTCTGTCTGATTGTTCCCTATCTCCTATATAGTGCACTGTCTGATCGTTCTCTATCCCCTATAGTAGGCTACTCTGTCTAATTGTTCCCTATCTCCTATATAGCAGTGACGTGCGGTCTGGGTAGGCAAACTAGGCACTGCCTACCCTGCCAAAATTCAAAAATAAAAATGTTTATTAAATAATAAACTTGTATTTGTATTTTTACTGTTTATTCTTGTGATTTATATATGCAATATGGGTGTTATTCAAATTGTCTAGACATTACGATGACAAATGTAGCAGTTACGCATAATCAAATAACAAAATGGTAGAATAAGCAGTGCTTTTACGGTCCATTCATTGCAGACGACAAGCGAAAAACCCATGTTGCGCATGCACACTTCGATCCTGTATTCTTTAACATGTACGGCAAAAAGCACAACTCTGCTGTGCCTTTGGACGTAAATATGCTATGCCCGTACCCATCTACGTTACATATCAGACATGGACCAATTAAAATCGAGATATTACTGGACACATTTGCGTAGCTAACGTCATTACACCACAGCTAGCCTATGCCTAATCAAATTCAAAGTCAAAATGACAGCACCGGCCGTGATCACAGAGTTAAGAAATTTTTTCAAGCTCGAATTTAATTCAAAATCTGAGTTAATAGCAACAGGTAGGTCTACGCCTATGGAGCTAGAAATGTGTCTTTATTACATGTGAGAAAATAAATGATCTGAGAGAAAAAAAAAAGTTTGAGAGAAAAAGTTATCACACTGATAGCAAAAAAGCATTTCATGAGAGAAAAAAGAATATTTGAGAGAAAAAGTTTTCATACCAATAGCAAAAAATAATATTTGAGACTAAAAAAAGTTTTGAGAGAAAGTATTTTCTCATAGAACATAAAAAAATATAAATTTGAATTTTTTTTAATTATTTCTGAGAAAAAAAATCTCTCTTAAAATACTTGGAAAAAAAATCTCGAATATATATTTTTTGCTATCAGTGTGAAAACATTTTCTCTAAAAATAAAAAGTGTTTCTCTCAAAACGCTTTTCTTTGCTCTCGATGCAATTTTTTGCTCTCGTGTCAGGATTTTGCTTTAGCTGTGAAAATTGTGTCATGGGCGGGGCCACGTTCTTTTTTTCTTATTGGAACGTTCCTATTGGCCAGTCGGGTGAGCATCGTCTTGTCTTAGGAGTCGAACTGAATCATTACACCATTGTTCGCGTTCGGTTCACCTAGATAGATGCAGTCTCTGCCTTAGAGTTTAGATTCTCTGCCCGAGCCCAGGCCCGACCTCGGGCCGATATTTCCCGTCACCATCCTCGGGCCAGGCCGGGTTTTGATCTAGAGACGTGCACTCCCAACGCAAGAGAGTGCGGCGCGGGACTAGGTTTGATGGCCGAGTGCGAGCGCGGGCGCGGGCGCGGGCTGTAATGCACTCACTCTGTGTGTGTGGGTTCCGGGAGAATAAAACGATTTGTGGGACTCCCGCAAACTAGAAATATAAAACATAAAAACTAATACATTTTTATTCATCTGTTGCAGAAAAACAACAAGAACAACTAAAACAAAATACAAATGATTTACAGGACAGAGTTTTGTTTTATA
Organism: Siphateles boraxobius; assembly: GCF_051911475.1. Classification (NCBI taxonomy): domain Eukaryota; kingdom Metazoa; phylum Chordata; class Actinopteri; order Cypriniformes; family Leuciscidae; genus Siphateles; species Siphateles boraxobius. Next base: position 677,850 of record NW_027509210.1, on the reverse strand, counting down.
ACATGTTTGCAGCGTTGAGCGATGTAGCCAATCACAGACATATGTGTTGATTTCTTGAACGCAATGGCCAATCAGAAGCATTTAAGATAGTCTCCCCTCACTGCTCAAAACGGACTTTTTGTTCAGAGCTGAATTCTGTATGCTGGCAAATCCTCTAATTATAACAAACAAAGTGTATATATTATGAAAGATTCATTGTGCAGTCAGCGTCATTGATAATAACAGAGATGTGTGAGATCGCGATGAACTGATGTCAGCTTTAGGGATTTTTCAGGGAGCGCACTTTGCGCGCATTCAGTCATGCCAAACCATGCACTCAGTAGCTGCTTGATTTTATGTTATAACAGTGGTTTGTGTGTTAATGCTTTAATAACACATAATTTATCAGGAGCATTTATGCTGATGTGTATGATGGCGACACGTAGGCTAACTTGAAAGTATTTGGAGGTGCAGAACAGAGGAGGAGGAGAAAGTAACATAGAAAGTAGTTGAGAACGTCAGTTATAACGACCCACGTATTAAAATGGTCGGGACTCGGGTTTAAATCGGGCTCGGGCTCATAATTATTGTTAATGCGTCGGGCTGGGCTCGGACACAACGTGCACGGGCTCGGGTAGGATCGGGCTTGATTTTTTGGGCCTGATCTAAGCTCTAAGTCGAGCACGGACACTCCAATGTTTGGGTAAGATGATGACACACACAACTGGATGTTAGCTGGCTGAGCAAGTTCAGCATCACTGAAGATTAAACATTAAAAATAGCACTCATATTCATGAATGAATGTGTATTATATTATTAGCTTGCTAATCGCTAGTAAAGCTAATTATTAATTAGCCATCATGCTAGGTAAACTTGCATGAGTGCTATTGTTTAATGTGTAATCTTCAGTGATGCTGAACTTGCTCAGCCAGCTACCCATCGAGTTGTGTGTGTGTCATCATCTGCAGAGACGGCATCTATCTAGGTGAACCGAACGCGAACAATGGTGTAATGATTCAGTTCGACTCCTAAGACAAGACGATGCTCACCCGACTGGCCAATAGGAACGTTCCAATAGGAAAAAAAAGAACGTGGCCCCGCCCATGACACAATTTTCACAGCTAAAGCAAAATCCTGACACGAGAGCAAAAAATTGCATCGAGAGCAAAGAAAAGCGTTTTGAGAGAAACACTTTTTATTTTTAGAGAAAATGTTTTCACACTGATAGCAAAAAATATATATTCGAGATTTTTTTCAAAGTATTTTGAGAGAGATTTTTTTTCTCGGAAATAATTTTAGAAATTTCAAATTTATATTTTTTTATGTTCTATGAGAAAATACTTTCTCTCAAAACTTTTTTAGTCTCAAATATTATTTTTTGCTATTGGTATGAAAACTTTTTCTCTCAAATATTCTTTTTTCTCTCATGAAATGCTTTTTTGCTATCAGTGTGATAACTTTTTCTCTCAAACTTTTTTTTTCTTCTCTCAGATCATTTATTTTCTCGCATATAATAAAGACACATTTCTAGCTCCATATACGCCAGCCTTAGATAGACTAGTGCAGCAACTGAAGGCCGTAAAGACGAGTTTTACAAAGTTGTGATCGACGTCTTTATGAGGAAAGAGCGGCGGATGGATTTTATGTAGGCTACAAATAATCTACCGATTGGTGAGTCAAAAACTATTTTGGGCTTAATATTGAATTTGATAAATGTGGTTGAATTAATGCAAGCCATTTGCCTTCATATTCAATTGAGCAGTGTGTGATTTTACTTTTGCTGACAGACATAATTGGCCGCTGTGCAAAAATTAAGGATTAAGAATGGTTGTATTGATGCTGGAGTGGACATTAACTACCGGTGTGTGCCTGTGCCGCGCTTGCGTGTGTGTGTGTGTGTGTGTGTGCGAGAGAGAGAGAGAGAGAGAGAGAGAGAGAGAGAGAGAGAGAGAGAGAGAGAGAGAGAGAGTGAGTGAGTACACGGTATACATTCTGATTTGTACATTTCTTGTTATGCTGCGTTTGTGCGTAACGTTTACTGTTATTACGTATTATTAGCCTAAACAATAAATCAGGTAATCTGGCTTTCATAACTCAGTGCCTAGCCTCTTTAAGACATCACCGCACGTCACTGCTATATAGTGCACTGTCTGCTCGTTCTCTATCCCCTATAGTACTCTGTCTGATTGTTCCCTGTCTCCTATATAGTGCACTGTCTGATCGTTCTCTATCCCCTATAGTACTCTGTCTGATTGTTCCCTGTCTCCTATATAGTGCACTGTCTGATCGTTCTCTATCCCCTATAGTACTCTGTCTGATTGTTCCCTATCTCCTATATAGTGCACTGTCTGAATCGTTCTCTATCTCCCATATAATGCACTGCCTGATTGTCCCTATCTCCTATATAGTGCACTGTCTGAATCGCTCTCTATCCCCTATAGTATACTCTGTCTGATTGTTCCCTATCTCCTATATAGTGCACTGTCTGTATCGCTCTCTATCCCCTATAGTATACTCTGTCTGATTGTTCCCTATCTCCTATATAGTGCACTGTCTGAATCGTTCTCTATCCCCTATAGTACTCTGTCTGATTGTTCCCTATCTCCTATATAGTGCACTGTCTGAATCGTTCTCTATCTCCCATATAATGCACTGCCTGATTGTCCCTATCTCCTATATAGTGCACTGTCTGAATCGCTCTCTATCCCCTATAGTATACTCTGTCTGATTGTTCCCTATCTCCTATATAGTGCACTGTCTGTATCGCTCTCTATCCCCTATAGTATACTCTGTCTGATTGTTCCCTATCTCCTATATAGTGCACTGTCTGAATCGTTCTCTATCCCCTATAGTACTCTGTCTGATTGTTTCCTATCTCCTATATAGTGCACTGTCTGAATCGTTCTCTATCCCCTAAAGTACTCTGTCTGATTGTTTCCTATCTCCTATATAGTGCACTGTCTGACCGTTCACTATCCCCTATATAGTACTCTGTCTGATCGTTCTCTATCCCCTATATAATACTCTGTCTGACCGTTCACTATCCCCTATATAGTACTCGTTCTGATCGTTCTCTATCCCCTATATAATACTCTGTCTGACCGTTCACTATCCCCTATATAGTACTCTGTCTGATCGTTCTCTATCCCCTATATAATACTCTGTCTGATCGTTCACTATCCCCTATATAGTACTCTGTCTGATCGTTCTCTATCCCCTATATAATACTCTGTCTGACCGTTCACTATCCCCTATATAGTACTCTGTCCATGAGCCATTCCCTATCTCCTATATAGTACTCTGTCTGATCGTTTCCTATCCCCTATATAGTGCAGGGGCGGAGCTTCAGATTCTAGAGAGCATTTGATTGGACAGAAAATCTGATGAGAAGCTGAAGTGCAGAGTGATGTCATCAAAATCATTGATCCATATTGGTGGAAGTGAGAGACTGTAAATTTTGAATGCTTATATGGTCCGGCTCCGTGTACGTTTTGATAAATTTATATCGTGTTTGGAATGGAATAACGAGACATGAAAAGACAGCTTGTTTATTCGTTTTTTCGTTTAGTAAAAAAAAAAAAAAAAAACGGAAAATGAAAATTTGGCTCGATTTTTTGTTTGTGGTTTAAAAATCAGTTTATGGTTTTGATATTTGCCATATAAAGTGCAGCACTCTAATAAACAAATGTCTGAAACCACCACTCACTGTTAACTACGCACAATATTTGAAGCAGAAATATGTTGCTGCTCACGTAATTCATGCTGCTGCGACTTGTGCGACACCATTAAGGTGAGCCACAGTATATGACAGATTATTTTAGCATTATGTATTTCCCATTGATAAATACAGTGCAAATATTCCGTCTCTTTGGATAAAAGTGAAGTGGAAATAAAAATCAATAATATGCTGAACTGTACCATGATAATAATATATCAGATCCGTAACATTTATCACTTTTGTCTTTTATTTAGATCAAAAGGCACTAGGTGTGTGTGACACGTGTATAAATAATAGTGAAACAGATCTCATATCAAATTTTAAAAGATTGTCTTGCCACCTATCAAAAGTCAGTCAGGGATGCAAAATCTCAATATCTTTCAAATTTAATTTCCATGAATGCAAACAGGCCAAAAGTTCTTTTTAAAACTATAATCTCAGTCCTTAATCCAGCCACTTGCTGAGCCCCTGTTGGCAATCCCAAGACCTGCATATAATTTTTAGGTTTCTTTGAACAGAAGATATTAGATATCAGATCTCACCTCTCTCCTTCTGACATGGCTGTTTCTCCCTTGATCTCTCCTTCTAGTAATTTTACTAGTTTTAAACCAGTGTCTCAATCTCAATTAAGTGCATTAATCTCTAAAATGAAATTTACATACTGTCAATCTGATGTACTGCCTAGCCGTTTGCTTAGAGAGGTATTAGACACTATTAGCCCTGCGCTTTTAACTATTGTAAACAGTTCTTTGTCTAGTGGGGTTTTTCCTGAGTCTTTTAAACATGCTTCTGTACAGCCCTTGCTAAAAAGATCTCACCTTGATCCATCTGTTTAGTGACTGCCGGCCAATTTCTAAACTCCCATTTATTTCAAAGGTTTTGGAGAAAGCAGTGCTCTCACAGTTTACTTCTTATTTAGATGCTTTTAACATTTTGGATAAGTTCCAATCTGGTTTTAGAGCATTTCACAGTACAGAGTCAGCCTTGCTTAAAGTTACGAATGATCTATTGTTGTCTACTGATTCAGGGTCATCTGTCATTCTGTTGCTACTAGATTTGAGTGCAGCTTTCGACACTATTGACCACGGCATCCTCTTGAAACGACTTCAATATACAGTTGGGGTTCAAGGCACGACATTGCAATGGTTCAACTCTTATTTAAGGGTGGGTTAGGTAGGACGCTTTCAGTAAATATCGGGTCGTTTCCCAGGTGAAAAAGACGTACTGTTAAATGTATTAAAAATGCATTAAAGTATATTTGTATTGTACTAAAAACATACTCAAGTACATTTTTAATACATTTAATAGTACGTCTTTTTCTCCTGGGTTACCTCACCTACTGCACCCGTTCCTTATGGTGTTCCCCAGGGTTCTATTCTTGGCCCTTTGTTGTTTTCACTCTATATGCTTCCCCTGGGTTCCATTCTCCAGAAATATAGCATAAATTATCACTGCTATGCCGATGACCTACAACTTTACCTTCCAATCAAATTTGAAAACGATCTCTCTATACAACTCCCTCTCTCATGTCTTGATGAAGTGAAAATTTCGATGGCTAACAATTTCCTGCAGTTAAACACCGACAAAACTGAGGTACTTTTGCTAGGCCCCGCTGCACTCAATACAACTCTGACAAGTAGGTTAGGCTCCCTTAGTGATAGCTTACAACCCAGTGTAAAAAATCTAGGGTTTCATTTTGATCCTTTACTGCAATTTGACAAACAGGTGAACATGGTTGTAAGAGTAGCTTCTTTCACCTCAGATCTGTTGCGAAGGTAAAACATTTTCTTTCTCAAAAAGATCTTGAAATTGTCATTCACGCACTAATCTCTCTTCAGATGGTCCAAAATGCGGCAGCCAGATTGCTGACAAGAACAAAATAACGGGAGCATATCACTCCTGTTCTTGCTTCACTGCACTGGCTCCCTGTCAAATTCAGAGTTGATTTTAAGGTTCTTCTTTTTGTATATAAGGCCATACAAAAATCAGCCCCGGATTACATCTGTGAACTTATCCAGCCATATACAACCTCTAAGATCTTGTAACCAGCTTCTTTTATCAGTCCCTCGTTCACGTTGCAAATCCAAAGGCGACAGAGCTTTCGCGGTTGCTGCACCTAAACTTTGGAACAGCTTACCTTTTAATATCAGGGCCTCTCCATCGCTCAACGTTTTTAAATCTGATGAATCTCATCATTTTAAATCTCTTGCATTTGAGTGATGCTGTGTATGTTACATCGCGTATTTTGTATGTGTATGTAGAAATGTTCTTTTATTATGTTCTTTTATCTTCTTTTATTTATTTCTATTATTATTAGTTTTTCTCTATTAACCTATTTGACCATCTGTAAAGCACTTTGGATCAACAAATGTTGTGTTTCTGTTGTGCTCTATAAATAAATTGACTTGACTTGACTTGACTTGAAAACTCAATAGAAATAAAGTTTAACGTTATGAATGTAAGCGTATAGCCTACTCAGTTCACAAGAAAAGAAAGAGACAGAAAAGAGAGAAGTGAATCACTGAACGTTACATAAAACTGACAAAAATGATCAGAGTTTGGGATAATTAAAATCCCTTCGGTTGAAGAGCATGGCGTGCTTTAAAATGTTATTAGTTTTATTATGAAACTAATACAATTTTATTACATACTAAATTGGATGATGTTTCCTTGAGGCTTCTTTATTATGTTAGCTTGAGAAAGCCATATATTTAAACATTATTATTATTATTATTATTATTTATTATTAGAGTAATTGACTCCGCCTATAACTTATACTTATATTAACACCTATGCTTCACCAAAATCATGGGATTAAAATGATGAACTGATTTGTAAATCACTAATGAAAAATGAGATTAACGTATTAAATAAATCCAATAACAACCAAATCCATAACCTGCCAGATTATTGTCATCATCATAATCATCATGCTCATTATTATTAGAAGTATCTCTGCCCTGTTTATGATGTTTAGAAATGTGTATTTTGACATTTCAGTTTCATTCTGTAATAAACACTTCCAAAACATTTTTTCAAAAAATAAATAAATGCAGATAGTATTTATTTTACAGCTTATAATAAGCGTTTTATTCACCTTGTGATGAGCTGAAGAGAGTAAATATCCACTGTAGATCTGACATCTCTGCTGTTGAGCTGAATGAGCTTCAGGAGGAGTGTGTGTGTGTGTGCATGTGTGTGTGTGAGGCTTTTATACACGGAAAGTCTCTCTAGCGTCTAGGGGTGTGTGGTTATTCGAGTTCTTTGGCTGGTCATGTTTCCTGTGATGAGTCAGTGAATTTACAGTGAGTTCCCATAAGTGAAGTGAAACATGATGATCCTCATTTACATCCTCATTTACACAGACAGTGGATATATACTCTGATATAAACTCTGTTGAACCTGATTGCTTTTTCTCAATTCAATTCAATTCAATTCAATTCAATTCAATTCAATTCAATTCAACAATCAGGAAGTAATCTATTATTATAGTCATTGTGATAGTCTTAAAGTTATATTCAGAGGACAGAAATATGCAGAATAGCTTTAAGATAATAATACTGATTATGGTTAGTCATCATGTATTCAGTTAAGCACATCAGACATGAGGAACATGTTAGATGATGATTTTCTGCTTGTTGTGGTTTTGTATGTTGATCTAAAAGTTATCAAATCTTCTCAAAGGCTGAATCTAAAGCTGTTGATCTGAGAGAGAAACAACATGAAGAGGAGAATTAGTGGAACTGATGTTTCAGACAGAAGATGATCATGTGTGTTTGGTATTTATTCATATGATATCATCATAGTGCACGATTATGAGAAGTATTATGTCAATGTTTGGCTAAAGAAATGACTTTAATCCTGACCAACACTCTTGGGGAATTTAGTCAGTTTCAAACACTGTCAGATTTTCAACTGACATAAAATATTTTTTCTTATTTTTAGCCAGAAAGCATCACATTTATCGGCTGATATTAATATTCTCTAAATGGGCAGATTTATCAGTCTATCATTATTTATTTCATACAGTCATTATAGGCATTTTGTGCACAGTACTCATGGAGTACATACTCAAGAAAGCCACATGCTTTAACCTCTGAGGTTACTGATAATTGTGTAATCTATACTAGAAGCCAGATAAAGCATTAATGTCCTGAATTAAATCTTATTAATGTGTTCATGATCTCATGTATGGTAAATATGAAGACTGAAGTATCTCACAGAAACATACTTTACCGTGGTAGCGACGGTTTGGGAGTTTGGCTATGAAAACTTCACAAGTGAAAAAATGAACAGTTGTATTATTTTGAAATGATCAAATGTATTATTTGGTTAGAAGAACTTCTCGATTAGAAGAAGTCTACAGCAAATTCACCAACATTAGAACAAATGCATGTGCGTTTACTCTCGTGTTATGAATTATGCGGAAAGTATTTGTAAAAAGTTCAAATGTGCACGTAAATATGAATAATCTACACAATTATTAGTGAATAAGATCGGCTGAGCAACATCAGGAGTTGGTTCATATTTTCAGCTGTTGGGGTGAAGCTACAGGTCAATAGATAAACCATGAACTATCGCTATGAAATATGAGATGCTTGTATGAAACTTTGAAAAATGAATATACAGTGACTCGAAAAATAGACAGCTTTTCAGAAGAACTAATTTTTCCAGTCTGTATAAAATATGAATGCCTGTAATATGGAGTATGACTCAGTTAAAGCAATAGTATTTGAGCTGCACCAAAGATTACAGTAGACAAATCTGTGTGAATATGAGTGATGAATTTAGGGATTTTTCAGTGTAAGCCAACAAATGAAACCTCAACCTCTGACCCTGGTGAAGGCATTGTGTAAGAAAGGCCGCGCTGGTGACTGTATAATCGTGTATATGCGCATATTAATGTGCTCCAACACACCCTGAGCACATGACGCGATGCTAGAGTTATTGTGCTAATCACTTCATTTATTTTCATTACTCTCCATGTATATTTACATGTTATGCATCCAGTGCAGATATTATTTATCAATATTGTGGATTATATCATTTGATACTTTGAATCTTTTAAGTAGTTATATTCAGTATAATCTGTTATTATTGCCACTCACGTTTCTATACACGTGACACCACCTAGTGGCATTTTTATATGCCCCCGATTGTTAATAGCTATTGCATCTGTTACTGTTTAGTATTGAATGTATGGATATTTATTTCATAATGCTGTTATTCATATTTGTTATTTGTTTTCATTTAGAACCACACACACACCTGATTATATAAACATATTGGAAGATTGTAGCCCATGCTGCAACAGTTTATTAAACACCATCATTCAGTTGTTGGTTCCTGTGTTCTTCTGACCCCATGCCCGGATTAACATAGTTTTGTGCCCTAGGGTGACCACAGTTTAAGTGCCCCCCTCCTCACACTTAATGTGTGAACAATTGAAATTCAGTATTTCTATGAAGACAATAGATGTACATGAACTTACAGCTAAAGTAAAGGCTCACCACAAATACTGCAGGGAATTCAATAAATCCGTGACAAGAATAGCGCGCGTAGGGGAGACAAATCACAACCTGCTATGTGCGTCTGAGCAATGAGCGATCTATCGACTCGTTACCTAGCAGCGAATGCAAACAAAATGAAAGTGAAACGAAAATACGCAACTCATATAGGCCTATGATTAGGACCGTGGAGCAGCAGCAGCGCCCCGAACCACTGACAGTAAAATAAAGCCCCGAACTTGCCAGTCGCGGGCCGATCTCGCTCACGATCCAGTTAAGAAATCAGTTGAGATCCAGTTAAGAAATCAATTGAATTCGCCTCAGAATTTTAACATCATTCATCACTACGAGATCCAGCGAGAAACATTCCGATTCCGCGCAGAGTTCTGTTATAAACCATAGATATCAGATCAAACAGCGCTGACGTGGAAACCAGGAGAAACACTTCGCTGCATATGTTAGCTTCAGGGCCTGTGCTAGTTAACATTACTTCTGCTCCTGCCGCCGGTTTCTGAATAAAAAAGCTCGCGATTGCGGGTACATTATGAATAGTTGCAATGTGCCGTGATTGTTTTTCTTTTTTAAGTTTTCTCTTAGCGCAACCGCTTAACTGACGCCTGTCCATTTTGAATTAGTCTGATTGACTAATTGGGCGGCAGTGTGTCACTGTGGAATGGACCAAGATCGGGGGAGGGGTAGGGGGGGCACTTACCAAATCGCAATTATAGTTCTTTATTTTTAAATGCATAAATATATATGTATTAAATATATATGTATCAAATATATAACTATATAGTGAATACATATACATTTATAAAATATGACAAATATTTTAAAGGTATAGTATTTGTTTTAATGATTTGGTTGGTCCCCATTGGCTGGTGCCCCTGGGCACTCGCCCAGTGTCACATATGGATAATCCGGCCCTGTCTGACCCCGAGAGACACTAGGCTTGTTCGACTTGAACTGGCGCTGCACAGACCGATCGGTTGATGACATCAAAGTACCGCGAGAGCGATTCAAAAGCATAAGGAGCCGTCTGCTCTCTAATCGCTCTCGCGGTACTTTGATGTCATCAAACGATCGGTCTGTGCAACGCTGGTTCAAGTCGAACAAGCCTATTACCACACACAAGTAGTTCCAGCAATAGAAATAAAATACAGTCCTTTTAAGTCTCTCCGACACATTCATTTACCACAGTAATGTGTTTTTTTCACACTTCCTGATTTAGTCAGAAGGATGTAGCCCTTTGCATTTGTTTGTTTTCTTCTGCTTTCGATCAGTTTCATATTAGTCCTTCTGACATCATCCTTCACTGAATTCAGCTCGCGGATCTTCACACAAGCTATCAAATGTTTTTTTGATTTCCATAACTATACGATTTCATACCTTTGTTATTGTGCTTTGCCCTTGCAAGTATTTTTTTATCTGTTTATCTCTTAATTTAGAGTTAATTATTTACATTTTGTGATCTATACATTAAGATGCCTATAAAGCAGAAGTTTTAATGTGTATGAGGTGTTTGAGGTGTTCTTGTCTGATCTTGTCCAAGAATTTCACCGTTCATGACAGTCTTTTCCTTCTGGGCCAAATAATCACTTTCTGTCATAAACTGGTTTCTGCAGGGACTCTGGGTCTGTAAGTAGGAGATAGTAGGTTGGACATTTTAAATTTCAGAGAGAAATAATGTTAAAAATGTTAATAAAAATACATTTGTAAATTTTATTTACATAAGTTAAAAAAAACAAAAAAAAAACACTTTGCTGGGATTTGATGCCTTTTCTGTCCCCAGTAAAGATCATGATCTTACTGCCTTAAAATGTTGAACAATATAAATTTTAAACCTGTTTTAGTCATAAATTACACCATAATCATTTTGAACGTCATGCAGAAATAAAGATCCAGTGAATCTCAGTCAGTCAGTGAGTTTTGCTGGATGGTCAAGCGAAAAAGACATCACTTTGTTTTCTAACCCATAAATGTCTTTCCAGCTCTGAATGTTTTACATTACACGTTTATTATTATTTTAATGCTTGGCCTCTGATTAGTCTCTTTATGTCTTTTCTGTAGTGCCTGAACAATAGTCTGATCAGAAACCTCTCTTATTTCATCAAAAATATCTTCATTTGTGTTCCGAATCAACAAATATCTTACAGGTTTGGAACGACAAGAGGATGGGCAATTAATGACAGAAACTTTAAATAATCTGCTGTGTTTGATTATACTGTAAGTCTATATACAGTGAGGAAAATAAGTATTTGAACACCCTGCTATTTTGCAAGTTCTCCCCCTTCTCATGGAGGGGTCTGAAATTGTCATCGTAGGTGCATGTCCACTGTGAGAGACATAATCTAAAAAAAAAAATCCAGAAATCACAATGTATGATTTTTTAACTATTTATTTGTATGATACAGCTGCAAATAAGTATTTGAACACCTGAGAAAATCAATGTTAATATTTGGTACAGTATCCTTTGTTTGCAATTACAGAGGTCAAACGTTTCCTGTAGTTTTTCTCCAGGTTTGCAAACACTGCAGGAGGGATTTTGGCCCACTCCTCCACACAGATCTTCTCTAGATCAGTCAGGTTTCTGGGCTGTCGCTGAGAAACACGGAGTTTGAGCTCCCTCCAAAGATTCTCTATTGGGTTTAGGTCTGGAGACTGGCTAGGCCACGCCAGAACCTTGATATGCTTCTTACAGAGCCACTCCTTGGTTATCCCGGCTGTGTGCTTCGGGTCATTGTCATGTTGGAAGACCCAGCCTCGACCCATCTTCAATGCTCTAACTGAGGGAAGGAGGTTGTTCCCCAAAATCTGGCAATACATGGCCCCGGTCATCCTCTCCTTAATACAGTGCAGTCGCCCTGTCCCATGTGGAGAAAAACACCCCCAAAGCGTGATGCTACCACCCCCATGCTTCACAGTAGGGATGGTGTTCTTGGGATGGTACTCATCATTCTTCTTCCTCCAAACACGGCAAGTGGAATTATGACCAAAAAGTTCTATTTTGGTCTCATCTGACCACATGACTTTCTCCCATGACTCCTCTGGATCATCCAAATGGTCATTGGCAAACTTAAGACAGGACTTGACATGTGCTGGTTTAAGCAGGGGAACCTTCCGTGCCATGCATGATTTCAAACTATGACGTCTTAGTGTATTACCAACAGTAACCTTGGAAACGGTGGTCCCAGCTCTTTTCAGGTCATTGACCAGCTCATCCCGTGTAGTTCTGGGCTGATTTCTCACCTTTCTTAGGATCATTGAGACCCCACGAGGTGAGATCTTGCATGGAGCCCCAGTCCGAGGGAGATTGACAGTCATGTTTAGCTTCTTCCATTTTCTAATGATTGCTCAAACAGCCAAACAGGCATGCATCTAATTTAGGATAATAAATGGAGTGGAGGTGGACATTTTAAAGGCAGACTAACAGGTCTTTGAGGATCAGAATTCTAGCTGATAGACAGGTGTTCAAATACTTATTTGCAGCTGTATCATACAAATAAATAGTTAAAAAATCACACATTGTGATTTCTGGATTTTTTTTTTAGATTATGTCTCTCACAGTGGACATGCACCTACGATGAAAATTTCAGACCCCTCCATGATTTCCAAGTGGGAGTTTGCAAAATAGCAGGGTGTTCAAATACTTATTTTCCTCACTGTACCTGAGATCAGTCACATTCACGTTTACACAATCTAAGGTACTTAAAAGAGCCCCGTGAAATTGCATACACTTAAATTTAATTTAAACGTTTACTTCAGTAGAGGTATGGCCACTATTACAGATATAAGTTGACCAACATTACCTATCTTATAATAGCTTTGGATTGGCCAAGCCTTGGTTTCCCACGTACACTTATCTAAAGTAACATTGAATTAAAACAGAGGTAATTAGACACACCCAGATGGTTGTGTCACAGAACGAGACGGCTGGCCGGTCCACTACAGAGGGACCAGCACGCTCATCGGGGACCTCCACCGGCTGCGGTGTGAGAGAGGAGTGAGGGATCCACGGGACTTTGCCGGGCGGATTACCCGTCACTGTAATCCTCAGGTCACCCAGCCCAGACGGCACTCCAGAGCTCTTCTGGTAATAGCCCAGAAGAACACCAGAGGGATGGATGGCCTGGGGATGGAGACTCCACCCTCGCGAACGAAGACGAGTCTCGACCTCAACACCGAGATGGTCATATTACCGCAATGTGAACATGACTCATCCGCAAGAGCTGCTTCAGCGTGCCGTAAGCCCAAACACGTGATACAACTCTCGTGACCGTCAGACCGGGACAGGGAACGACCGCATCCAGAAACGCACGGATGGAATGGCATCTTGAAAAAGCCTCAAACGCACCCATGTTGCTCTTTCAGAAATGGGACCCATCACCAGTGCCGGAGCACACAGGGGGATGACCACAGCAACACTTAATTCAGTGAACTGAAACAGTGAAGCACTCACTTTTCCGCCCTCCACCAGCAGTCAACACACAAACACAGAACTTTGTTTGCTGTAACACAGCAGTTGAGAGCTCAAAGCTCGCGATCACCGCTGCACTCGCTGTAGAAACACCAGCACTGGGAGAGTCTTCCAGAAGAACACCGACACACTCGCTCAGTGTAATATAACACTCTTCAGAGACATCAAACGATCGGCTCCGAAGCGAAAAGCAACTAGTGTGTGCGTCCACTTCCGTATTTATACCCGCACCGCGGGGGCGGAGTGTGTAATGTAAAACGCCAATTTCATTGGCTCGTTTCAATAGTACTCGAAGATGACTGGCTCCCTGGTGTAATCCCATTCAGTCGAACGTCGACCAGTTTACCAGTTTTGGAAATATTGTTTTTAATTTAATGCACCAGTGTGTAAGACTATGTTGTAGTGTGTGTGTTTTGTGAGGGCTTGTTGTGTGTGATGTCTGAGGTTTTTCAGCAAGAGTGAATGGTTTTGAGTGTACAGCTTCATTTTGACCTGAAAATAGGATGTTTGGGGAATTGGGTGAGAAGTTATGGATTTGTGTTTACTGTTTTGAGAATACGAGGCATAGTTTCAAGAAATATGTTTAAGCAATCGTGTAAAACTGTAATACATCCATGCACATTCATCTCGTATGAAAACTGCTGATGTTAACTCTGATCTTGTGTCTGTTAAAGAGTGTTAGTGACACCGACTGCTGCTTTCTACAAGAGAACTGTCAGTATTATTTCTACATCACTTCTAAAAGTAATGATAAAACACTGTTACTATCGTCTTTCATCTTCTCTGGTGTCTGGATGTGTCACATCAGTCATTTCATCTGCTATATTCACTACAGTATATGAAGATGATCAGATGTTTGTGTTCTAGTTTCTCAGTGTTTTTGGGTTATTTCAATCTTTCCTGTTGCCACTGGAGGGCGCATGTGAGACACTGATTATATACAGAATAGAGTTCAAACTGAGTAGAAGTGATGTAGAAATAATGCTGACAGTTCTCTTGTAGAAAGCAGCAGTCGGTGTTACAAATGATTTTTTTTATCATAAAGACTCAGTTTGGTTTATGCTGTTGAGTCTGACTCTCTCAGGATCTGTTTCTCTCCTCCATCAGTTTGTATCTCGTCCTCTTTTTTCTGTCATTTTCCTCTTTCTCTCTTGTCCTGATGTTTAATTCTCCTGCAGTTTGTGATGATCCACAGATCTTCTGCCATTAAACCATTGTTTTTAGTTAGTTATTTGATGCTATAAAAACGGCGCTGTGGCGTACATGATTGACAGCTGTGATTGACAGGTTCTCTGAGCGTAGTCACTGAAGCAACAATGGACTTTTTTTCGGGATCTTTGGAGGACTGAGGAGATTGGAGCTTTAAATTTAATATAAATTTCTATAATTAATTATTTCACACCGACATAATGGTTTGTTCTGCAAGAGAGTGTGCTAACGTCAACATTTTAGCCATAGTCAACGCTTCATTTACACATGTGGCTGATGCTGTGCCTCTCTCGACCACAAACGCCTTCTTTCGTCCGTTTTTTGCACTCTTCTCTTTAACTTTTGGCAGTCTATAGAACTCGAAATGTTTTTTCCCGGTGCGACCGATTAGTACAGACCAAAACACGACCATTTTTCAGCCAAATATGCGAGTCCGTTCAGTTCAGTGGCGTTGTTTACGTTCAGCGCCTCCAACATGGCCGACTTCCGGATTGATGACGTGTAGTGAAAACACTCTATATGCTTGGTTATATATCTTCTGTTTGCTTATTTCTATTATGCTAAACTCACTGGGAGAGAACTGTTAAAAGTGTTTAATTGTTAATGTGCTGTTTATCACAACCGTATGTGAGTATGTATGATTAACATTTAGTTATTTACGTCTGTTTATTTGTTTATTACAGAAACTACCTCCAAAGCATAGTTCATATGTTTCTATGGTGAAATCCTGCACAGAAATCAAAGGTGGAACATATCTGATGACTCCTTGATCAGAGTACTGAAGCGGTTAAGATCAATAAAGAATCGGCACGCGGTGGGGCAATCCCCAACAGCAAATGTGACATTTATACAACAGTTCAATGGTGTATAAATGTCACATTTGCGATTGTACAGATGTTCGGAAAAACAACACTCTTGCTGGTGTGATAACTCTCATAGAAAGAAAACGCAACACTGACTGTTGTAAGCATTTATTAAGAAAACGAGTAGAGTAGAGAGAAAATTGAACATGTATTAGAAAGATTTAGTAAGAGAAGGATGCAAGTATAGGGTGAATTGCCCTAATGTGGGACACCTAAGGTCTAGTGTTTGTAGGTCCCCCATAAATACATGAATGACAGTGAAACTATGGGTCAGACAAAGCTGTGGTGTCATGTGATCAAAATTACATGACCTATCAAATGTCCAATCATATTTGAGGGTGGAGCAATCAAACAGGAGGCACTTTGTGTGAAGACCATCCGAAGATTAGTGAGAGTTTTAACAAATTTGATGTTAAGGAGTTAAATACATTTTAAAGGTCCCGTTCTTCGCGATTCCATTTTTCAAACTTTAGTTAGTGTGTAATGTTGCTGTTAGAGCATAAATAATACCTGTAAAATTATAAAGCTCAAAGTTCAATGCCTAGCGAGATATTTTATTTAACAGAAGTCCCATTTCAAAGCCCACAGCGAACGTGCGGTTTGGACTACATCCCTCTACTTCCGTTTTTAATGACGTAATTAGAACAGTTTCTGACTAATCTCCGCCCACAGGAATACACAAAAAGGGGGCGTGGTCTTGTTGAGCTCCCACGGAGAAGAGGAAGAGTATCGAGTGTGTTTGTCGTCATGTCGTCGAGACGCTGTTATTTTCATGCCGGAGTCAATTCACCTTTGTTTGGCCTTCCCAGGGACGCTGTGCTTAGAGATCAATAGTTACAATTTATGTTTAACTCGGTTCCCGAAAAATATAATCCTCATTTAAAACTATGTGCAGCACTTTTTACACGCGAAACATGAACACATGTTATATTGCACACTGTAAACACAATCAAAGCTTCAAAAAAACATGAAGAACGGGACCTTTAAACAAAGCAATCCTGCTACTTTTTTAGCATAATATGAAATGTTTGTCTATCAAAAAATAGTGTAACTTTGTGTGTATAAACTATACATTTTATACTTGATCAAATTTCTTAGTGTCCCACATTAGGAAATGTGGTTTCCAAATCCGGGACAGCAGGATCAGCCTAATGTGGGACAGTACTTCAATGAGTCAAAAATGTGTGGTGGGGCATAGTTTGTGGGACAAACATGATTATTTACATGTTATAGTCTTGTAATGCAATATTATAATACTGTTAATGCAGATTTTTACAGTCATGTGAATTTTTTATTCTTGGAGGGCGGTTTGAAGGCACTTGTGTGTGTGTGTGTGTGTGCATGCGTACGTACGTGTGTGTCTCTCTCTCTCTCTGTGTGTGTGTGTGTGTGTGTGTGTGTGTGTGTAAAGTTGGTGTGTGTAAAAAGTTGGCAGTTGACTTAAAATGAAAAATAGCTCTTGTTGTAGAAATTTTAATAGTCATTGATCCCAAACAGATATCATAAGAGGGAGAACCTATTCAATGTATAAAAATATGTGTGTACGTGCTTGCGTGTGACGTTTCAGGAACATATGGAACAGGACCTCTGACCTTAGGGACGGTCAGTTTTGGCCAGTTTATTTCAGTACCAGTTTGTGTCTTTAAGTAGAAACTGAACAGCAGTAAGGACCTTATCTGGGTGGGTGAAAGGTACAGCGGGTGAGGAGGAACCTTGAAAAGAGTATAAAGGCGGTCTCATATCTTCCTGTTGTGTGTCACTCTCTTGCACAGCGTAACTTCTGTGTACTAGACTGAACCTATTCTTGCAAGAATAAATACTTTTCTTTTTTATTAATTTGACTCTGAGTGTCTCTTACGCAGTGATGATGTTTAACAGAATTTTTGCCACAACAATTTGGTGTCAGAACAGTGGGATTCCTTAGAAGTGCCTTCTGGACCTGAGAGCGGACGGTGACTGATCATCCTGGACTGAGCAGTTCCAGCTCTACCTCGTAAGCTTTAGAGAGAGGGGCCGACCGCTATCAGGGCCAGGAGGAACTCCACTGGAATTGAATGAAAGCGAACCCGTGGCAACCCAAAACATCTCTGGTAAGAGACGGCTAAAATATATTCTTTTGGGCTAAAATATTTTCCTTTTGGTATAAGAGTGAGTTAACAATAGTGACTGGGACTGTTTTTCTGTGGTGCGAGAACAGGGAGCGTCCGCGGGGACGCGGAGTCTCGCTATTATCCAGGAGTGAAATTGGACCTAGGGAGATTATGAAATAATCGGGGTCAAGATATTTCATGGGATAAATTGGGTTCAATAAATCTAGGAGTGCGCAGGGGGCTCTCGAACGGAGGTCTAATACCTGGACAGGTTGGAGGGGGCTTCCGAACGGAAACCTGATACCTGAACACCTAAATAGGCTGAAGACCTAAATAGGTTGGAGAGGGTTTCCGGGAGAGAGTTGTGCATGGGAATTAGGTGAACCAATCTGTTGGAGACGTCCGACAGATTATTAGAGGCGCGTCGAATTGGTAAATCCACAGAGAAACAGAAAACAGCCAGTAGGCTATGGGGAAATCTCAAAACAAGCTTGCCAAATTTGATACACCGGTTTTCTGTAAAATGCTGAAAGAATTACGGGGAAAATGCATGCAGGGTATTAAAAAGTTTAATCAAATATCATGATTTTACAAGGTGAGGGAACATTGAGCACAACTAGACTGAGAGTTGTGCGAGAATCAGTGGAACAGGGCAGCGAGGCATACAGAGGTTGTTGTGGCTGCGTTCAACATGTAAAAAAAAAAAAGAAAAAAAATGTGAACAGACAGTGGCTTTGGGAGGCAGATAAAAGTTGAACTGCCAGGAGAAATAAAGTTTTTACTTCTTCATCCAGTAAATGGATGGATGACATTAGATGTCTAGAGAACTTACATTTACAAGATAAGGATTGAAGTAGCAAGCAGCAATAAGGCTGTCTGTGTGAAATAGAGGGAACTGTAAGTGAGAGACTTGATGGAAGAGGGAAGTGAAAAACAAAAGGTTGGTGTGTGAGATATGTGTGTGGGGACTGTAAGCAAACAATCATGTACTGGTTAGATAATGAAGGAACTGGCATGTAGAGAAAAGAAAGAATTAGCATGTAGAACAGAGGATGCAAAAGGAACTGGCATGTAGGGAAAGATGGAAGAAATATAGTAGACAACTATATGTGATGAAATAAAATGTCTGATAGAATTTATGGAACTATTTATGAGCGCCTGTTACGTCAAATTAAGTTGAAATGGTATGAAAAGTGAGTTTCAGAAAAAAAAAATTAAGGCATTGAATATGATTAATGTGATATAAAGATAAGGAATGTTTCATTAAGCAAAATGGGGAACAATTCTATATTTTAATGGTAAAATAATGATTGAAATTATGTTTAGTTTTAGTTTGACAACCATTGTGTTTTGAACCTAGGGTCCAGCTATGCTGGAGGTACAGCAACAGGGTTTGCTTATTCACCTCGGTTTCCGGATGTTAGATATGTACTTGTTCTGTAATTAGGGTTGTTGATGATAATACCAAATTAGTAAAATGTAAAGACAACTTTGACCAAAGATTCTGGAAATCAATAATGTATAATGTCGGATATTTGTTGATATCAAGTAATTGAAGCTATTGTCTGTTTTATAACGGAAATTCTGGGTCAGGGATCATTTCCCTGGACAAGTATGACTAAAGTTAAACGAAAACTTTGTGTAAACAGCTTAGGATATTTTGAGCATTTTGATGCAGCTTATGAAAGTTAATGTTCTGCCAATAATAATGATAAAGATTATGATTCGGCTATTGGGATTGAATCCGCCACTGGTGGACTGTAAAAGAATACAGAGAACTGCTTATCAGCTCTGTTTGCATTCCTGAACGGGACACACTGCTTCAAGGGTGTGCAGAGTCATTTGAAAGCTTACAGTGATCAAACTATAGGCAAGGTGTCTGATGCTGTAAGTTGAGGCTGACAAAAACCCATCAGATGACAGAGAGTGTTTTTAATTGTGGTCAGCAGGACCATTTAACACGTAACTGTAAATGCCCACCGAGAAGGTGTTTGAAAATGTCATAGTGACTAGAGGATGACACGGGAGTGGATTTTCACTCCTGTCCCGTCCCACTCCCATAGAAAGAAATCTTGTCCCGTCCCACTCCCAGACCAAAGTTTAAAAAATAATCCCATCCCATCCCGCTCCTGGTAAATTGACTCCCAATCCCATCCCGCTCCTGTTTAAACTGACTCCCGCTCCTGTACCGCTCCCATATACGGCAATTTTCGCTTGATGAACGAAGCGATGCTTGCCTGATTCTTTTCCGAATTTGCCTTGCAAGTGTGCTTCTTCAGACCGCTCGTCCCTGAATCACTTGCGTACTTGACTAAGACTAAGCATGTCTTACAAGCAGCGTACATTGTGCTATCACCGTCACATTCTACTCTCATAAACTTAATTAATATTTCAGACTTTCCGACCAGTTCTGTGAACTTAATAGACATGTCATTACTTCTGACTTTGCGCTGTAAATCATTTTTTGCCACATCGACTTCTCCGCGGCTGTTAGCTCCCTCCATCACTGCTCTCCGGCGGTAAGCCGTGACAAAAAGCACTGATGGCTTCTGGGACGGCTGGGTCGTGTAGTTATTTTTTAATTGCGTTACATTGTAGGCGTATTAAAAGGAAACTACAAAATGATGCATTTACTTTTTTCTTTTTTTGTCGTCTTTGCTATTGGTTGATTCCCGCTCCCGTCTGCTCCCGTTAACCATTTATCCTGTACCGTCCAAATCCCGTGATTGATAGCAAAGATGACTCCCATCCTGCAGGAATCCCACGGGAATCCCGTGACCCGTGGGATTCCCGAAAAAATGTCAGCCTCTACTCTGTGACACATTTCAGGTGTTAATGTGGGCTTGAAAGTAGATCAGTGTTTAACATTTTCGTCTGAGAAAAATAAGAGATAAAAACCAGGTCAGAAGATTGAAGTCTTAAAGTGAATGCTTTTGAAGAAAGGATCTATAATAGTGATTTTTAGATGTGAATTGATGAATAAAGGTTGAGGTAAAATTACAGATAATGACTGCTTATATGAGTTGTAAAATTGTAAAAGTGCTAAAAGGATCATTTAAAATGATAACTGCAAAAGATGTATGTGTATCAAAATGTATCATAAGCAGAGCGTGATAGCCTTGTAAAAGTTAGTGTGAGTCCTAATTGGAGATTGATAAACTCCTAGGGAAAAAATTAAGTCAGATATTAAATTATGGTAATTGAGAAATTGACAACTAAAATTGAGATGAAATGGGAAACGTTATTGAGATCTAGAATAATTATTTTTATTTAAGATCAAATAAGCAGATACAGTAGTACTGGATTAACAGTTGCTAAATGTAAATCGTGCAGAAAGGCATCTGATTGAACAAACAGCTTGTTAGTGTTTTTTTAACGTAAAGAAAAAGTGTGCTGGTTAAAGGGTTGATAATTAATGTTGACCATGAAAGAACTAAAAGCTGATGTTTTGCTTTTAAAAGATAAGCTTGTGATTTGGCTGAAACAGGTTTCTTATCTAAATCTGGTGTGTGCTGTGGCTGAAACTGCCAGTGCGACACAGACTCAATCTGAGTGGAAATTTGTAATGTCTAAATTCCCTGATGTATGGGCAAAAGACAACTACAAAATTATGATTATTTGAAAACGTAATTTCTGGCAAAGATGCCTTAAGCTGGGCTAGAGTTAAAAGATAGTAGATAAAGTCTGATGTTAAAAGTTTTATGAAAATGCAGTATACCAGTCCTGAATACCTCAAAGTCTCTGTCTCATTCAATGTCAGCTAAAAGCTGTTATCTGAGTCTGTGTCATAAGTGACAATAAGCTATTTAGTAAAGTTTCCGTTGAAAACCATAGACACAGAAATGTTCAAAGAAATCACTGCCATTTAGAGGGCAATTTGTATTTAAATGTTGTAAATGTAAAATGACTGTGAATGACTTTAAAGAAGTCGTTAAAATAATAATGCAGACCTTAAACGATAGAAGTGATGTTTTTGATCAAGTTTATGTTAGGACCAGTAACTTCTTTGTCTCATATTAGTCTCCACCATTCAGGGCCGATGGCTCCGGCTACAGATGTAGATGTACACTGAATAGACGGATGTGAACTAAATTCACTGAATCTAAGCAGTGCTAGGTTGCTGCTTTTAAGATGTTAAAAGGATTTTAGTGATTAAATACTGCTGTTATTAACCTGTCTCCCTGTGTTAACACTATTAGGCGGTCCGAATGGCTCTGGTGACTCTTGAATGTGCCTTTCCTAAGCTCCAGAAAACAACTGACATGTTGGAGAAATACTGATTTGGTAATGGGAAGAGCGGTTACTAGTGTGCACGAAGGTGATTTCTCAACGACGGGTAAGATCTTCTTTGGCCAGACAGAAGGCAACCTAAGGCAGGGGGTCACCGCAGACACTGGGCATCTCCTGATGGGGGGTGTTTATGTGAGATGGGTATGAGAGTCGAGCAGATTCTGTGAGGCCAGCAGATTCATTACACCATGAAGGGGAGATGCGCTGTGAGAAGTTACGGCAGTCTGACCCAGAAATGTGAGTTCCTCTATACCACTCACCAGAAACCGTGTTCATTGTATGGCTTGTTTTTCATTGTGACAAGTGTCTGCAATTATGCCAGGGGACAACACTCTGATGAGAAGAAAATTAAAGATAAATAGCTAATGGGAATGGGCTTTCAAGAGCCAGCTGAGACCATGAGGTGATTGCCATTATTTGTTGTGGAGACAGTAACAAAACTTAATTATATGAGGGACATGATGTTGGTTGCCTTATGGGCAAGAAAAATGTATAGAAGAGTTAATTTTGAGCTAATATGTCTATAACATAGTTTTAACTCCTGAAGGTCGTTAGGCATGGTGGTGGCTAAAGATGAAGACAGCTTTGTAGATTTGAGAAAAGTCTGGATAACAAAGGTGAATGGTAAAGGTTTATTGTAATGAATTTAATATTACATTCTGTCTAAATGACAGTCTTAGGAGGCTGTTGAAAAGATTATTTGTTTATAGTGAGAGAGACTGCTTGAGTGGAGGAAGGGATGGTAACTGTGTCTGTCTGTCTGTTATCGGCCTGCCAGAGCAAGCTGAAGCAAAATAGTGATAATGAACCTGTCACGGCTGTGCACGGAGATGAACCCAAACGCAGACGGTGTACAATGAACTCAGGGTTTATTGCGACAAAACAGGAAAACAAAACCCACGAGGGGGCAAAACAGACGAAACAAGGGATATAAGACTGACAAGACTAGATAATGACTGAACAAGAAACAAACAACACTTTGTATAATACTAACAATGACTACTAACAACGACTTTCAATGACAAGACTTTCCACAGAATACTCACAGGTAACATTTGGCAATTAACCGACACAAGACAGCAAACACAAGGGGATTAAATAAGGAGACTAATCAAGACATAACAGGTGACACGGGTAAAGCAATAATGACTGAATCAGGATAACAAGGGGGCGGGTTTAAGAGACGAGACAACACAAGCACATGACCAAACACAAGGCCATGTGCTTGCACACAGAACATGGGTCTGTCATGATCCTGCCGCAATACTAAGAGAATCACGGACATGGCAGAATCATGACAGAACCCCCTCCTTAAGGAGCGGCTTCCAGACGCTCCCCAAGGAGACATCAAACACGGGACAAGACTGACTGAGACATAGACACGACCCAACAAAACATGACAAATAATAACAAGGGCATACAAGAGTAAACAATGACAGGATTGGGGTGGAACATCAAAAATAATAAACAAGGAAGGGGAGGCGGAGGGACAACAAAGTCTTTGAGCGAGGGTCCAGGGTGGGTAGGCGGGACAGTGATCTTGGGACTACGGGGTGTGGGCTTAGGACGGGGGGTCCGAACGGACTTGGGTGGAGTGGTGTGGGTAGAGGGAGAAACGGTCCTGGGTTGAGCCATGACGGGGGAAACAAACGGGAGTCCGGGGGCAGTGGAGACAGCAGCAGCGGGAGACGAAACGGAGACACGGGAACTGACAGGGGAAGAGGAAGCAGGAACGGGAACAGTATTACTTGAAGAGTCAAGGCTTCCCCAAGAAGAGGTGAGACTCATCACCTCCGACTCTGGAGAGGCATCGACTGTAGCGCTCTCGGCGACAGGCGTGGGTGCTGCGCTCTCGGCGACAGGCGTGGGTGCTGCGCTCTCGGCGACAGGCGTGGGTGCTGCGCTCTCGGCGACAGGCGTGGGTGCTGCGCTCTCGGCGACAGGCGTGGGTGCTGCGCTCTCGGCGACAGGCGTGGGTGCTGCGCTCTCGGCGACAGGCTCGGGTGCAGCGCTCTCGACGACAGGCTCGGGTGCAGCGCTCTCGACGACAGGCTCGGGTGCAGCGCTCTCGGCGGCGGGTTCGGGTGCCGCGCTCTCGGCGGCGGATACTGGGACTGAGGGCGAGACAGGACGGACAGGGACATCAAGGATCTTGATGAGACATGACAAGTATTCTGACAGGGTCTTTGCAGTAAGGAAGATGGGCATCTCCTGACGAGCCGAAACTGCTCGCAGAACCTCCTTAGCGGCTAGATCGGCCGCAACTCTCTCAGCGGGCTCTAGGACGGCGCCAGCTGAGGCGGGGTCATGGACGGCGCTTGCAGTAGCGGGCTCTGGAACAGCGCTTGCAGTAGCGGGCTCTGGAACAGCGCTTGCAGTAGCGGGCTCTGGAACAGCGCTTGCAGTAGCGGGCTCTGGAACGGCGCTTGCAGACACTGGGGACGAAAACAGACCAGAGGCTCCCCTCCTCCTCTTCTTCTTCTTCGGTCGGGGAGCAGACGCAATAGCTGGACTCATGGCTGGTTGGGGAAGCTCCACAGGGACCACAACTAGCCCAGGAAGGGCAGCCTCAGACTGCGCTGCCTCTGTAGCGGATGACTCCGAAGCGGACTCCCACGAGGCGTGTCTTCCCCGTTTGCTGCAGAGACTGGTGGGCGGAGATGATGCCTCAGGGACTGAAGCGGCATGGGCCTGGTCCCCAAGGGTGACCACAGCCAAAACACGACCCTCCGAGATCACGGGCAGCTGGGCGGATGGTGAGCTTGTGGGTGTCTGTGACTCTCTCCGAGATAAACGATCCACCATCTCCATGAACGGACGGGTCACCAACTCCTCCCGTTCGGCCAGGGGTGGAGGGGAGTTGAGACCAGCGACGAGGTAGCGGTTTAGGAGGATCTCCGGCAGGAGGAACCTCCTCTCGTTCGCGACCCGGGCATACTCCCTTACCGATAGCTGTCCCTGAGCGGGAATCGGGAGTTTGCCCCTCTTAGCGTCAGCGATGGCCTGGTACCACCAACCTTTAGGGTCCGTCTGGCACTTGACGGGCGAGGACATACTGTCCGCTGGGTTCGATGTGGGTCGGTTCATTCTGTCACGGCTGTGCACGGAGATGAACCCAAACGCAGACGGTGTACAATGAACTCAGGGTTTATTGCGACAAAACAGGAAAACAAAACCCACGAGGGGGCAAAATAGACGAAACAAGGGATATAAGACTGACAAGACTAGATAATGACTGAACAAGAAACAAACAACACTTTGTATAATACTAACAATGACTACTAACAACGACTTTCAATGACAAGACTTTCCACAGAATACTCACAGGTAACATTTGGCAATGAACCGACACAAGACAGCAAACACAAGGGGATTAAATAAGGAGACTAATCAAGACATAACAGGTGACACGGGTAAAGCAATAATGACTGAATCAGGATAACAAGGGGGCGGGTTTAAGAGACGAGACAACACAAGCACATGACCAAACACAAGGCCATGTGCTTGCACACAGAACATGCGTCTGTCATGATCCTGCCGCAATACTAAGAGAATCACGGACATGGCAGAATCATGACAGAACCAAAACAACCCAGCTGACTTTTCTAAAATCAAATGAATAATGAACAGACATGCTTTGAAACGGGTTAAGAGACCATGTAAAATTAGGTAAAAGCTCTACAGTAAAATGTGAAGTTTAAAATCTTACTTAAAATTTAAATCTTTTTAGAGATGATATAATGAAAAGTGAACATTGAAGATGAACAGTTAAAATATGTGTCTGATATCAATGTGTGTGATGGTGACTGCACTCTATGTCGTGTAGGTGTTAGTTTGGGGTACTAATACTCTGTCTGAATAGTGTGTAAATTGTGTCATTAGCCACTAAAATGTGGTAAGGCAAATGACAAATTTTAAAGAAGCTGTTAATTATGTTGAGTCCATCTGATGAAAAGATGATGCAGAACATGGGACGAGCTTTAAATGGATTAGTTATCCAGCTCTGTCTGCTACTGGTAATTATGAATCAATCTATGGATTAAAAGCATTTATGTAAATTGGATTTGTGAAGTTGTAGAGCGCTGTCCATCATGGGTTGAGATAAACTAAAATGTTATAGATTTGACGGCAACAACAAAGTGACATGTTGGCTAAGTCAATATTAAATTATCCAGAGAGTCCTTCAAGTTTATGATTATTGTGAACAAAGGGGGAAAATGTTGTTTGACTGACATTGACCAAGTCTGTACAGCACGACCTGACCTGACAGAAACAATTGATGACTTTGAAAATGTTTGTAGATGACTGAATTAAGAGACCAAACAACAGGCCTGAAAAGTAGGATACACTGTAAGACTGAGGCCCGTTGCCCTTCAAATACTCTGATAAGAAGATGTGATTGTGGCTTTAAGTAATATTTTTGTTTCAAGAGACAGAGAAAGATGTCTGAAGGAAATTTGTCTGAGGGACAACGTTTGGGTTAGTGATGATGGCAAACTTTATCCAAACACCATTATGTTAGATTGATGCAATAGTTGAATCATTGCATCAAAAGGGGGATGGTAACAATTGGTAACAATTTTGATAACAATTGACAAAGTATGGTTTATTAAGGGACAATATATGTTGGGAGGACACTGGGCTTAATTGGGTAAAAGCCTGGCAAGAAGCCATTCTTCTCCCTAACAAAATTGCTGTCTGTAAGAATATTTGCAGGACTGTTTCCACAGGAAACGCCAGCGCAGATGCGGCAGCGAAGGCCGCGGCAGCACAGTAGACAAAAGAAACTATGTGTATTTTACTATCTGAAAATAACCTCGACATTTGTTTTTCTTTACAGAGCATGCAGACTTTTGATACAGGGCAGAATGTGCCCAATAAAATAATGGTTATGGATGAATTTGACTAACTATCCTGGCCTGGGTTATAATTGTGGCAGAAAGAAACAGGGCCACACCTGGACAGCGCATATCTTAAAATTTTCCTTTTGCAGAATGTCAGGATGGATTGCAGCAAACAGAACTGATTCTGTTCCAAATGTATAAATGTTGTGTTGTTGACATGAGCAAAGTGGGTTGAAGGTTTTTCAGAGGAAAAGAACTCTGAGTGCTATTAAGTGAGCAAGAAATTATTTAGTGATAAGATGATTTTTAAAATGAGAAGAAACAGAGTTGAATTGGACAAGTGTTGAGAATAAACTTGAAATTCTTTATGCATATCATCAGCAAGGTGAACAAATGGTGAAAATTCCACAGGTCACACCAAAAGGGATGACCGGCCAGACAAGCGGTCACTAACAAAACCTTAAGGTCTCCATTCATAGGTCAAAGCAGGAGATGGTTCACTCCAGTAGGGGTACATTGTGATCTAAGGAGCAAATCTGGTAATGATCAGAAAATGGTTGGAGAGTGGGACACCTGGGTCCAAGCCTCTCACCTTAGACACCGACAGGCCTCAACCATCATATAGAGCACAAAGTGAGGGGTCAAAGGCTCGTGCTAGTAACAGCCTCCCTCACCGACGAGGGAAAGACCATTGCAACGACTCGCAAAGAGTCACCCTGGTGAAGACGGGATGTCCATGGGGCGAACGAGATGACCAACACACCTGGAGGAAGATGCACCAACTAATGGTTTGAGTTTAGCAAAAGAATGTGTTGTTGTGATGATTTTGATGATTTTATTTGATTGAATCAAAATAGGGCTTAGATCAAATGATTTGATTGGTTAAGGAGGCATTAGAAAATATTTCAGGTAAATTATAGGGATTATTATTGAAGAAACTTGATTAGGCTTTCCATTAAGGGTAAGAAAGGCCGATCATGGGAAAATCTCTGTATGGTAATAAGCTAAAAGATGGTCCGTAATGGAAATATTTGAGTTAATTTTGAACAACTACATTGGTTAAAAGGATGGATAAAAAATATAAAACCTTTTTTTGGATATATTTTATTAAATATGGTGTTAAATAGAGCTTACTAAGTAAAACCATTGGCTGAATCGAATTAAAAGTTAGGAAATTACGGTTAGGAAAATGGAGGGGATGTATGGAAATGGGCGTGGATTGATGGTAAATGGATAAGATTGGTTAATCTTTGGGGGGTACTGGCTGCAAAACTGTACTACCAATTTCAGCGATAGGATTATCAATATTGTTATGTTTACCATGCATTATAATGTGTGTTTCCAGCTCAGTACAGAGACTGGTTAAAGCTGGGATGTCTGTTCAATTGGATGAACAAAATATGATGATACAAGTAGCGAGAGCTACTGTGACATGTGTTAAAGTGTATGCTTTCCTTTCCTTTCTTCCTATGAATGTTTTTGATATGAACAGAAGGTTAAAAGCTGTGGTTATCCGCTATGAGATGACGTACAAGGAGAGGGGTCGAAATGAGGGATTTTATTCTACTTTTATTTCTTTGTATTTCTTAGCCTGTTGAAATGCCATGTGGGTTTCAAGATGTGTAATGATAACCAGGGTGTTAAATTGATGTGTTTCCTACTTAAACTATACACTATTCCTTGTTTATACTGAGGTGACTGAGGGTCCGACCTAGGTCGGGAGTGCAATAACAGTGCTTATTCATTCAGCCCGGCCTCAGATAAAGTCTTTACTTGCTTGCTAATAATTAAGGGACTATCCCCACAAAAACAGCCTAAGCTTTTTACTTTTCCAAATGTTATTTCACAAATGTTTAAGAAGAGTGATCAGTTATGCGAAAACCAGAGATGAAGAGTATAAGTGTGATGAAATGACTTAAAATTTGTTCCATTATTTTTATTATTATGATTGGGTAATCTGAATGATAAAAAGGGGGGAATTGTTGTAGAAATTTTAATGGTCATTTATCCCAAACAGATATCATAAGAGAAAGAACCTATTCATTGTATAAAAATATATGTGTGTACGTGCTTGCGTGTGACGTTTCAGGAACATATGGAACAGGACCTCTGACCTTAGGGACGGTCAGATTTGGCCAGTTTATTTCAGTACCAGTTTGTGTCTTTAAGTAGAAACTGAACAGCAGTAAGGACCTTATCTGGGTGGGTGAAAGGTACAGCGGGTGAGGAGGAACCTTGAAAACAGTATAAAGGCTGTCTCATATCTTCCTGTTGGGTGTCACTCTCTTGCACAGCGTAACTTCTGTGTACTAGACTGAACCTATTCTTGCAAGAATAAATACTTTCCTTTTTTATTAATTTGACTCTGAGTGTCTCTTACGCAGTGATGACGTTTAACAGAATTTTTGCCACAACACTGCCTAAATGAATATGACATTAACTACTGTAACTGCATGATTGTATTATATGTATATTTCTGACATATGGATGTTACTTTGACAGTCTCTGATAACAGATTAATCTGAATTGTATACAAACTTTAATTTTCTTGTTAAGCTGTTTTTAATAAATATGTATTGTGAAAAAGACTATACAAATAAACATAAAAGTGAAAAGAAAAGAATCTCAGAAATAATGCACAGATTGCCCTTTGACCCTGTAAGTCAGTCACGTGTCTCCCTCTACAGGACATCATCAGAATCACAGCAGAGTTAAAGAAGATACAGATGAAAATGTGTTTTACAGCAACAAATGAAAACACTTACAGATTTCAGTTCATCAGGGAATATGAAAATCAACACGTTTTCATTTTAAGGGAATCATTATTGAAGTGAAACACAAAGATGTCAAATGTAAGTCACTATAAAATATGACTTCTGCTGTTTTGATATTATTCTGAAGGTTTGAATGGTTTGATCAGAATCAAGATCTCTTCAGTTCCAGTGAATTCTGTGACGCTTCAGCTTTAATATCATAAAGCAGCCTGTGATTATGATGAGTTTATGACAGAATCACTTTTATTCTCCGGTTTCTCCATCATGTGCTTCATCTGTCGTTTCACACAGAAGATCTCTCTGTTTCTCTTTCTGATAGAGTTAGAAACAGGAATAATTGATGTTCTTACAGAGACTGTGTTTCTGGATTCTTCTGTTAGCAGATGCTGATGATGATGTTTCATATCAGGCAAATCTCCATCATCTCCTGATTGAACAATATGCAGAAACTCATATCAGTCATAAATGCATTACAATGATGAGTCTCATTATAATGTTTTCCTCATTTAAAGCTATAAAAGATGTAAAATAAGGCAATTATTTTAGAAATTTGTGTTAGTAAATTTCGATGCAAGATGAAAATAAATCAACACATTCACAGAAAGTACCTTTTTAACAGTTGTGAAGTAATAACTTCTTCAAAGCAATATCTATGAGAGAATATATGATTTGAGACGCAGTCGTATTGTTTCCTGAAGAGTTTCAAGAGTCTGAATGTTAAATGTAAAACTCAGATCTGATAAACTCCATCAGCTGCTCATTTAATCATCTCTGATTTACTAACATTAATTTACATCAGCAGAACATTAGTGACTTTAACAGACGAACTGAAGCTGTTCAGAACAACACCAGATCAACTCAATACTCAATATCTACTGCTACAAACATAATAGTAAACATTAAAGCATAAGTTGCTATATGTTCAGACATTTCACACAAAATGCTAAATCATATTAACGCTCCAGCTGGTGGCGGTAAGCGCATATTCAGCTGGTTCAAAACCCGCCAGTAAAACCCGAGAAGAAGACGAAAACGAAAGTAACTGGAAAACACATAAACAAACGGAGATAACAAGAGAAAACGTTGCTCATTGTATTTGGTTCATGTGTGTCCCAGATTTTTAATTTAGCACCAACCAAGTTTAACATTATCGGTCATTTATGTATATTTCATCCACAATTCACCTATAGCAGCGAGAGATTTTGAGGATATGTTGGTGACGCGCGCTGACAGGCCACAAGCATAAAGGACAGGACAATTCGTTTTTAATATACTAATAAATTCACTTTTGAGTGGACAAGACTGCAAGTAAGTTTTTATACTTTCTAGATTGCAGTAATTAACTGCGGGTGAAAAATATGGATTTCATACTGTATGTGTGATTTAAATTTGAAGTTACTGTTCGTGATGGGGCGGGGCCTGGAAGAGAGAGTGAAAGGAACTTGCAATCCGCGTTAGTTCTCTAAAAATATGATGAAGTACACCACCAGTAGGCTATTATGGATGACAAATCGTTGTGCTTTTCTGGGATGCTTGTCTACTTGTTTGAAGGTAAATTATCTTTTTCTTGTGTTAATAGTGTAATCAGTATGGTATAATGCTGGAAATAATGCCAATCGCGAATAGCATGTTAGCATATAAGGTTAGCTAATCATTTTATATTCACCAGTAATGTTTTTAATTTATTTTATATGTTACATGGACTGATTATATAATATTTTACACAGAAAACGGACAGTTGTTTTTTTAGTTATATGTTTAGACCGTGATAACCTCCTCGTCCATGGGAAAAGACATTCTACATTCTCTCTGGTGATTCGTGGCGTCGAGTAACTTAGGCCTATTCGTCACTGGATTCCGTTCTGCTAAACTGTTAGCTGACTGAACTCGCTGCCCTGTAACTTACAGTTGTGTCTGACGTTCGTTGCAACTGGATATCTTCTCAGGTCGTGAGTACTACCAAGCACGTGCAGTTAAACTATTTTTGTTTTCTTTTAAAGGGTAACTAAACCCTAAACCAACTTTTTTTAGTTAATGATCTGTAAGAATGGGGCTTTATTAGTACTGTTCATTGATTCGAGTAACTTTTTTGACATTTGTGTATAAAGTGTTTTAATTCTACAATATATGGTGTAAAAACGTCTGAGTGCTGCCCTCTTCAGGTTGAATGGTGGCTACTGCTGTTGAATTTTCCTATTGGATGTTTGGGGTGGTTCGTGACGTAAGGGGTTGTTGGTGATGACATAGGCAAGTTCCATACTAGTCTCGCGTAGCCAGACCTTCAGACTGACGGCTGAAGGTCTGGAATTCATAGCAGCTTTCTTTGGCCAAGGCCCGCCCATAAGGCCGTTTGACCGACATGTCAAATAACCAATTACAGTTCGTTTCGTTCAGCGTCACGTTTTGGAAATGTCCCCACAACAACAGACCGGCGTGCAACAAGTCAGTCAGCATAGAAAATCAAAGAAGGAGAAGAAAACAAGCAGTAAGTCATTGATATGTTCGTGCACGTATAACAACAATGGCGTCTGCATTACCACATCTGATCAAAACACAGAGTAAATCAGTAGGAAACGCAATCACACGTCTGCGCTTTGTTTCCCGGCGAACCGAAAATAAACACGACACTCGCGCCCCCCGGAAATCCGATAAAATTCAACCAATCAGATGACGACTTCGACATTCCTGAAGTGTTTCCAGTTAAGTGTACCATATGCATCAGACGTTTAGCCAACGTTCCGTGGGCGTGACGTCTGAGGCTGAGACTAGTTCCATACAGACAGATGCGTCTCAGGTGCACGCCCCCCTCCGCTGGGCTCTGCCCACTTTTCCAGCATTTTTCAAATATTGCCAGTGGGTGGAGTCAGGCTCTGACCAGGGGTTTAGTTACCCTTTAAATTGAAACGGCCAGTGTTTTTTGTGTGTGTGTGTGTTATTTGTTTTTTGGCCATCACACTCTCAAGCCACGTCACAGACCTGCAACAATTTATTTTGTTTAAGACTGTGAATGAATGAGAGACATGGATGAGTGTGTGGGCCCTGATTTATTGTCACAGATGTTCTACTGATTTCATTTCATTGATCTTGGTGTCAGTTGAATTGACGGTTAATATTGGAATTGCTTAATTTTGTATTGTATATTGTCTAACTGTCCACCCCCCCCCCCCCCACAAACTTCTTACATATTTAATCACATATACTGAATACTTTATCTTTATTTCAGTAAATTGTATAACTTCTCCCATTCACATTTCTTTGTGTTATTTGGATTTAATACTGTGAATAACAAAGGCTACATTATTACTTTATTGATATTCGTTGAGAGTCGTTTTTTGATTTAATATCGAAAGTAGAAAACGGAGAAATGGCTCATTTTTTTCGGGTTTTCTTCTTCATTCTTTAAAAAAAAAAAGAAGAACATGAATTTAGGTTTTATTTTTTCATACAGGGGCACAAAAATGAATAAAGAGTTTGAATATTCGATGTCTGTACGGGGCGGTGAATGAAACGCCCCTTTCTCGATTAGTCAGCGAAGATCAAACCGTGCCATCTTCAGTTCCTCAGTTCCGCGCTGCAGAATAGCTGTACGGATTCTTAATGTGGTTATAAAGATAATGACATAACTTTACTTACTCACCAGTAAAGTTTTGATGGATGGGAATGTAATCAAGGTACAAATGATTACAATGGCATACAGGCAAGTGGCAGTCAATTATTATTAATGTGAAACAAGCCGTGTTTGTGTAACATAGGCTGTGCGTGTAAAATTCACTGTGGTCCTTGTTAGCGCGCCCAGTTCCCATCCTGGAGACCCCGGTTCGAATACCGCTCGGACAAGGTTGAGTAGGACCGGTTACATATGTGCGCTCTCGCTGCTCTGAAAGCTTTTCCACGAGCACATTTCAGTATGGTGGCATTACTGGTTAGTGTGTTTTAGGTGTTTGCAAGGCTCAGTGGTATTTATGTACATATGGACATCAGACGTCACTCCAAGCACAGACACAAACACTGACTCTGACAGAGGAACTGTTCACTGATGATCTCGAGCCGCCTTCAGGTCGCCATTTTCAAAATGTTTTATATTTAATTTGTATTTTGCTGTGTTTAAAGTGTAAATTGCAGGTTAACCACCACAACCAATTAATGTGCAGATTTCTGTCTTAAAATGCGTTAAAATAACATTTATTGGGGTTTCTTCAAAGGTAGCATGTTTTTTACCGTAACTGGGAGATGACGTCATAAAAGGGAGTAGCAACCCATACTCTGCTAGATTCCTACTGTTTGTGGCTTGACTATGGACAATTCTGAACCAGTCAGGCGTGAGAGAGGGGAGGAAATTGCCAGAAATCAAGGCCCTCAAAGAGTTATCAATGCTTGGTGTGAGGAAAATGAGTGGAGGGTTGGCCAGGTGTCCTGGGGCCTCATTTATAACCGTTGCGTACGCACAAAACAGGCCCTGAAAGAGGCGTACGCCACTTCCGAGGCACAAGTTGTGATTTATAAAAACAAACTTGACGGGAAAATGTGCGCACCTGCACGCAAACTCTGACCCATGCGTACGACCATTTTGGAGATGGAGCAGTTTGGCGACACCGACGGTGAGCTGGAGTTACATGTCTTTTTGGTAACTTTTAGACAGAAAATCTTAAAAAATTATACATTTAGGCTACAAAAAGATATAATTTCTTATAACACACTCAAATATAATTTCACTCACCAAGCCTATCACATGAAGCAAACATCCATCCCTTCTTAAATGTCCCCGCCAGCGAGCGCGTTGGGTCGTGTAGTGAAACTGACACATATCTAACGCATCTAAAACCGTAAATCTTCATTATAAGTCCTAATTATAAATACAGTTCATGTTTACAATAACAGTTTAAATAAATAAAAGAATGATTTAAACTATGTTTTACTTCTGTTGTAAAGATTTCGATTAAATATGCCTAAATATGATTAATGGAGTTAAACACTTAAATTACATGAAGTTACAAAATTTTTTATATTCAATAAATAGAAATATTTGTTGTGGATGCAATGCTTTTGAACACTTTTCCTCTGGCATGCTGTGTTTTAATGTTTTAACTACAGAGATAATTGCTTATCATGATAATAGCAGATTGTCTGAGAAAATAGTTTTGTGCAAATAATTCACAACAAAGTCTATCTGTTTCCTTTAAAAACATAAATCAATTAAAAATACTCATTGGCCAGTGGAAAAGATTGAGAAAAACTTTCTCCGAAATGTATTTTACACTATTTGATTTTTTATTCAAAAAAAAGGCAAGGATAGGCTACTAAATGATTTTTATTAATGTAACTATGTGACAGCACATCCGCATTTAATATTTTCCTAATGTCTTGTACCTAAACATGTTATCACGTGGATGAATAATCATATGCAAATTATATGCAGATGAGGATATGCATAGTAAAACTAGGCGTTGTAAGCTCCATATATGGTTGTTTCTGGGAGGAGACGCATGTGCGCACAATCTTCCGCTAACTGGGATTTATAAAGTGAATTCTGCGCAGGTTCTGGCGTACACACGGTTTTATAAGTCTGAATATTTTTTTGCGCACGCCATTTTTGTCTTTCTGGCGCACGTACACTTTTAGTAAGGATCCTACGCACAGTTTTATAAATGAGGCCCCTGGTGAGTAGCTAGAGCTAGCCTAGGTTAACCTGGTGCTAACCCGGATAACATTAGGGAACAAGCCAAAGTCTTTTCAAAATCTTGTCGTCATGTAGAATAGCAAGGAGGGACAACGACTGAAGACATTATTTACTTACATGGTGTTAGTAGTCCTAATTAGAGCTGTAGAGATGCACACACTGCACAGGCACAATGGCGCTTTTGCTGGCATCTGCAGACAGAATGCGATATTGCGTGTGCTAAATCAAAACTAATTGACCCTTCGCTAAGCCACGCCCGAAAACCGCCACTGGCCAATCGTGTCTTAGCAACCGTAACTAGGCGATTCATTCTCTATTGTTTCCATAATGGTGTAAATCTCACAATATTATGACATCGTTATTTCGTTTAAAATTTGTATGGGGAGCATATTTTGATATTTTAAATGTACTAGCAATTATCACATTTGATATAACAAGTAAAAATGACATTATTGTATATTATATGAGATACAATTATAATAAAATTCGAAGTTATGAGTAATGTATACTGTACTGTCTGTTTTTATTTTTAAAACGGTGTGAAAAGTAAAAATTTTCATCAAATAATCCGTTAATCTGACGTGTCTCACGCAGCATCCTGGTTTTGACGCATGCTGCCTGAACCCGTTTGTTTTGCGAATAGTTTACACTAATTTCAGGCAGAATCACGGTAATCTCATAGCCAGCACACACGAGTATGTTTACAATTGGGTTATTTCATTCATCAACACCATTTTTGCTTGCTGAGTTAGGTCTCCAATATGCAATATAACTGCTAGCCTACTTGTCGTTAGACTAACGGTAACTCTAGGCTTGGAGTCCCTTTTATGACGTCACGCCCAGCCTAGTGGAAGGGAGAGGGAGTGCTTAAAACCACTGTAAAAAGTACCAACTTTTCATATTATACAGTGATGTGAATAAGTTAGGACACCCATGCTAAAGTTGCCTAAAAAGAGGAATAAAAAATCATCTTTTGGAAATTGATCTTAATGCCTTAATTGGAAAAATGAGGAAAAATCCAACCTTTAAGGACACCAATTTTCTTTGTGTATGAATAATGTATCATAAATAAATAAATGTTCTTCCTTAAAATACAGGTTGCGTAAGTCAGTACACCCCAATGTTAAATTCCCATAGAGACAGGCAGATTTTTATTTTTAAAGGCCAGTTATTTCATGGATCCAGGATACTATGCATCCTGATAAAGTTCCCTTGGCCTTTGGAATTAAAATATCCCACATCATCTTCACACACCCTTCACCATATCTAGAGATTGGCATGGGGCACTTTCCATAAGATCATCTTTCAATGCAAATCAAACCAGCTATTAGGCTAACTGAAATAACACCATGCCAATCTCTAGATATGATGAAGGGAATGTGATGATGTGGGATATTTTAATTCCAAAGGCCAAGGGAACTTTATCAGGATGCATATTATCCTGGATCCATGAAATAACTGGCCTTTAAAAATAAAAATCTGCCTGTCTCTATGGGAATTTAACATAGGGGGGTAATGACTTATGCACCCTGTATTTTAAGGAAGAACATTTATTTATTTACGACACATTATTCATTCACAAAGAAAATTGGTGTCCTTAAAGGTTGGATTTTTTAAATTAAGGCATTAAGATCAATTTCCAAAAGATGATTTTTTATTCCTCTTTTTAGGCAACTTTAGCATGGGTGTCCTAACTTATTCACATCACTGTATTCAGCATTTTGGTATAAAAAACATACAAAACAGTGGTGGGCGGTTCTTATCTTTATGTTTAATAAGCACATTGCATTATATTCGTGAAAAATTTAACCTGCAATTTACACTTTAATAATTCTTAATGGATCTGTATCTGTATGCTGTAAGGTTAAGGCAGCTGGTATAGTGTCTGTTGGCATCTCCATGTGGTCCTATTTGGTATTGCATTTTTCTACCCTTGAATGAAAAAGCAGCTGAATTCTTGTTTTCTTTTTTTTAAATGAAAAAGGAGCCATTTTCTAATTTTTCTACTTTCAATATTAAATGAAAAAACACTGAATGAATGATATACATATAATGAGGGGAGCATTTGAAAATGATTAAATATACTGTGAACTTGAAATAATGATCAAGTGACAAAACAATCGACAATTAATAAAACATTAAATATGATTGTAAAATGATACTAAACTGCAATAGAGAATGTAACAAACTGGGTTCATTTTCCCACTCAGTGTTTTTAACACAGTGTAAATGTCTATTCACTACTACATTTAGAGCCATGATTCACTTTATGTTATAGTGTTTGTTGTTGTTGCTAACTTTAGATTCTTCATTATTATCTTGAATGACTGCCATGTTATTAATCTCAGGAACATATATTGCCATCTCCAGGTCAAACTGAACGACTGATTGTTTCCACAAACCAGTGCTGATCTGTTTTCAATGTTAGTTTAGCTGCGGTATGTCAGAGGAGCGAGGAAAGATGAGTCTCTCGGAGAAACAGAGGTAAGACTGCGTCTGTTTTCACACAATCATTCTAAACTACTGAAGTTTTAGATTCTTCCTGTGAAGAACTAAGCATTGTTTTATATTTGTAAATGCTTTGCAGAACTTCTTAATTAAAAAATAGCATAAAATATCATTATTTTGTGGCCAGTAGAGGATAAACATCTTTAATCTGAAAAGGAAAATTTATATTTACAGTATAAAGTAGTGTTATAGGCTAAATGTACATTGATTTTTAAAATTAAAAATATAAAAAATTCTAAGTTTACAGTAATGATTGTGCAAATGCTTCGTCAGCATTCCGTCTGTAAAGGACTAAAGAGAGTTTGTGCCGTTATCAGACACAGATGAACTTGTAATTAAATTTTTTCTTGTCTCTATGTGTTATTAGTGAAAGATCAGGCTCACATGTGTCAAGCTCTGTGTCTGTGAGGAGTGACTGGTCAAAGGATGATGACCTACCAAACTTCAGTGAGAAAAAGACATCTATCAAAAGGTATTTTTATATTTTTTACATTATAGAGTTATGATTTCTACACAATGTGATGAAACTTCACTAAATACAACTATAATTCAAAGAAAACAATGTCCGCTAGTCTGATTTCCTTTTTACTGAACTCAGTCTGGAGCTTCTTTCCAGTAACACAATTACACAGAACGCCACTAGGGGGGATACATTTACCAGAAAATATCATGCAACCAAACATGAATAAATCCATCTGTAGGAGCCATTTGTTGGATGGTAAAGTTTTTCGTCCACTGGATGGTGCTGTGGCTGTGTATAATTAGAGCACCTGAGCAACAAGTGTGTGCGTTGGTAATTGGGAAGAACTCCGTTTTTTGACCGCACAGCAGAGTGACTCGCAAGGTGGATTTCTTATGCTGTCCACAGGGTATGGCTTTGTGTGTACGTATGAACGAGGAAAGGCCACAAGAAGTTTTAAGACAAGTTTTGAGATCATGTTTAATAGAGCACAAGTAATAAAGAAAGACATTTGTTTGCATCTACATCCGTCTGCATGGACTCTGTTTGTACGCTAAACTTGCTTACTCCTATTATCAACGGCAACGGCATTGGAAAGTCAATAAACCATCGATCCAGTCATGAGAGGGACAAATACACAACTATACTGTATTTAATTACCATTTGTAACATTAAACGTCCTCTTAAAATGAGACTGAAGTATCTCCTGTAGTGAAGTGTTTTTTGTCTCCGTTCTTTGTTTCATCCGTGATAGATCAAGTTCACATGTGTCCAGCTCTGTGGCTGTGAAGAGTGACTGTTCAAAAGATGGTGACCAACCAAACTTCAGTGAGGAAACACCATCACCAACCAAAGGGTATTTCATGTGTTTCTTATTTTTGGGCACAGACTGTGTTAGAAAGTGTATCAATGAATAATTAGCATAAAGCTGTATAGTTCAAATATTTACTAGAGTATATTTTGCTAAAATCATTTACTAGAGATTTCGGTAATATATTTCCTGGAAATGCAGTATTTAGATTTTTTTTTATTTTATTTGCTAACAGGCTTAAATATGAAACATTAGATTCAGATTTCCAGACTCACAGGAAACACAAGCATTTCACAGAGAATCTCCCGTGGATCTTCCAGGTAAAAAAAAAATCTTACATTTTTATAAATATTTAATAATTATAATAAAAAATAGATTATTTATCATGTTTTGTCATTTCTAATTATTTTTGACTATTTACTTTTGATTTTAAGAACCCATAAAATAAGAATGAAATGTGAAAAGTTTATTTTTATTTATTAATAATTACAGCTAATTAATGTTTGTGTTTTTACTTTAATTTTTTTATGAATATAGATGTACGGTTTTATTTTATTTTATTTTTTTATATATTTTTTATTTTTATTTTTTATTATGCTTTGTAGGATCTTGAGAGCAAAATAATCACCTTACTGAAAAATGAGCTGGAAAAGTTTAAGAAAATATTACAAAACGAGAACACACAATCCTTAGTGGAGGACTTTAATAAGAACAGATGCAATATTAAAGAAGCAGCTCTTGATCTCACACTACACTACCTGAGAGAGATGAAGCAAGATGAAGCTGCTGATACTCTAAAAGGTCAGAGACTCATGACCATCTGGCAGATTAACACCTATAAATGTATGAGAGAAAATTAAGATTAAAACTGTCTGTTTGTTGTTCCTGTGTTTAGATGAGCTGATCTTCACTCGTCAGCTTAAATTTAGCCTAAAGAAGAAGTATCAATGTGTGTTTGAAGGAATTGCAAAGCAGGGTGACTCCACACTTCTGAATAACATCTACACACATCTCTATATCACTCAGGGTGGCAGTGAACAGGTCAATACTGAACATGAGGTCAGACAGATTGAAGTTGCTTCCAGGCATCATGAAGCACAAGAGATACCCGTTGAATGCAATAATTTGTTTGAAGCACATGAACAACATCAGGAGATCAGAACTGTACTGACAAAAGGAGTCGCTGGCATTGGAAAATCCATCTCTGTGCAAAAGTTTGTTCTGGATTGGGCTGAAGGAAAAGAAAATCAAGATATCAGCTTCATATTTCCTCTTCCATTCAGAGAGATGAATTTAAACAAGGAAGAAAAACAAAGTTTAATGGGTCTTATAACTCTATGCTTCCCAGAGACAGAAGGACTGAACCTTATAAAAAGGAATAATTTCAAAGTGCTGTTCATCCTTGATGGATTGGATGAATGTCGTCTTCCTCTGAAGTTTGAGAGTAATGAGACGTTGACTGATGTATGGTCACCAGCCTCTCTGGATGTTCTCCTGACGAACCTCATCAAGGGAAATCTGCTTCCTTCTGCTCTCATCTGGATCACCACCAGACCAGCAGCTGCCAGTAAGATTCCTCCTGACTGTATCGACCGTGTGACAGAGATACGAGGATTCAGTGACGCACAGAAAGAAGATTACTTCAGAAAAAGATTCAAAGATAAGGAAATGGCCAATGAAATCATTGACCATGTTAAACAATCAAAGAGTCTCTTTATCATGTGCCACATCCCAGTCTTCTGCTGGATTTCAGCCACTGTTCTCCAGAACATTTTAGAGGTGGAAAAAAATTATGTGAAAAACAATCAGTCTGACGCCTCTAAAACACTGCAGGAATCAAACACTGAAGACACTCCCAAGACTCTGACACAAATGTACACACACTTTCTCCGCTTTCAGATCCAGCAGAGCAGACGAAAGTATGATGGAGAATACACACCAGATGTTTCCTGGGATAAAGACGCCATCCTTT
The DNA here is from genome assembly GCF_051911475.1 of Siphateles boraxobius. Lineage (NCBI taxonomy): Eukaryota > Metazoa > Chordata > Actinopteri > Cypriniformes > Leuciscidae > Siphateles > Siphateles boraxobius. Next base: position 636,671 of record NW_027509210.1, on the reverse strand, counting down.
CACTAGGGAACCTGGCATTTCATCAGCTGGAAGAAAACAACCTTATCTTCTATGAATCAGACCTGGAAGCCTGTGGTATTGACGTCTATAAGGCATCAGTGTACTCAGGCATGTGTACCCAGATCTTTAAGGAGGAAACAGGGATCATTCTTGGTACCATGTACTGCTTTGTTCACTTGAGCATTCAAGAGTTTATTGCAGCCCTTTATGCACATCTGTTTCTTGACATCAACAAGAAAAGTGTGTTTGTTCATGACTCTGCACAACAGAAAAACAAAAATGAAGTCATGATTGATTTGCTCAAGACTGCAGTGGACAAGGCGCTCGAGAGTGACAATGGACACCTGGACCTTTTCCTTCGATTCCTCCTCGGTCTGTCGCTCCAGTCCAATCGACGACTCTTACGAGGTTTATTGACACAGCTAGATGACAATGACCAGAGCAACATAAAGATAGTTCGACGACTCTTACGAGGTCTGTTCACACATCGAGACAGCAATGACCAGAGCAACAAGGAGATAGTTCAGTACATCAAACAGAAATTAGAATCTGATCTGTCTCCAGAGAGATCCATCAATCTGTTCTACTGTCTGAATGAACTGAACGATCAAACTCTGGTGAACGAGATTCAGACCCACCTCAGCAAAGGAAGCCTCTCATCTGCTGATCTTTCACCTGCCCAGTGGTCTGCTTTGGCCTTTGTGTTGTTGACATCAGAGGAGGAGCTGGAGGAGTTTGAGCTTCAGAAATTCAAGAAATCAGACGAGTGTTTTATTAGATTATCAGCAGTCATCAAAACCTCCAAAAGAGCTCTGTATGTCATTTAATGTAATTAGTCATGTTTTGGTCTCATCTCATTTATCTACACTGCTCTATAGTGATTCTTAATCATATACCACATATTTTCAGCAAAATATGAACTTCGGTTAGCAAAGAACGAAGCACACTATTTATGTTTGTTTTATCTAGTAAATTTTTCAAAAATACTAAGATACAGTTGGTACTCAACCAGAATAATACTTTTACCGCAGCGGTAAAATTGTGGTGTGTATTTGTTGCCTTTTACCGCTAAGAGACGCTACAATCACAGACTTTGAAAGTGTCAGTTTATTCTCTCTATTGTGTAATCTGCCGCGGCATGTTGAGAACTGGTAGCTGATAAATTCAAGTGAAACATTTTAGCTAAACGACTTCTTAAATCAAAATACTGAAATTAAAGTACAAATTTAGAACTGAAACAAATGTAGGCTTCAATTATTGCATCCAATTTAAGCAAAGTAGGTTAAACGTTAACACATTGTGTGCCCAGTTTTTCTATAATCTCAGGTTATGCATCTATATAGCTAATACGTAGGCTATTATAGTTTGTTTCAGTTAAAAAATATACTAACAAATTAAAATAACGGTGAAACAAATTAGGCCTACACAAAATTATTGTTTAATTTAAACATTGTCAGCACTTGCTAACCGATGTTAGTCGGCAGCAGTTGTGTTTTAGCATTCTTTGTTATTTTAAGAATTAAATAGAATTAATCTGCTAAATTATTGTAGTGTGATTCATTCACGAAATGAGACGACTGACAGTGATACCCATAGCAACGAAATCATTTTTCAAAACGGATCAATAGGCCTACATTAAACAACTCAGAAAATACACTTAACATTTTGTTGACTTGGCTACAAAAAATAATAGACTAACTAAATAGTATTGCTTTCAATATAAAAAACAATGCAATTATAACCTTATCATACTTTTCAAGGTTTAAATAAAGAATCAGGACAGTTTATTTATTTATGTAAAACAGGGTTGGATTGAGTGTTTATTCCCTTTGCGAGGAAAAATGAGAAATATAGAATCTTATTCTTCCGACATTTTAAATTTGTATTGCCAAAGAATTTCCAGCTTTGCTGTGTAGGCTACAATTAAATCAGTACAAAATGAAAATAGTAGAAAACAGCATAAATTAAGAATAGATGTTATCTTTGCCTCTCTCTCGCTGACGCGCTGGATCTCTTTAGCAAGTTTCTTTTCGCGTCGGCTCTCTGTCAATGTTAAATGTTTCAGGATAGAAACATACAGCTAATAAAACTGTATGTCACTGCGTGTCACCAATGACAAAAAACAACTGTAACAAATTTATAGCCTTTTTTGCTTAAAAGAAACAGAATGCCTTGTTGAATTCACCTTAAAACAAAACGAGGCTGATCAAGAATAAAAGAGCTCTGTATCTGCTGCTCACTCACGTTCGTGTAGTTGGCATGAACGCGTTTCCTCAACAGTTCATGTTTAGATAATGCCAGATTGTTGACAAACACACTGCTCAAACATTCTAAAACTCTAAATGTTGAAAATGTTAAAACACTAAAAATTGAACAAATCAAATTAAAAATATAGCCTATATATGAAAACCTTTAAATACAGCTAATTTAACAATAGGCCTACATTTGGACATATCGAGAGATTTATCCTGAAAGAAAGTTTGCCTGCTCTTTAGGATAAAATCAGAGCCCGTCTACGGAGAGCCTGGCCACTCCCTTTAAGTCCTATTGTACTGAATTTTGGTTGTAGTTCCACCAGAGTTCCACTGGGGGGCGATCGCCCTGAGTGCAAAATGAATGGGAGTTTATGGAGCTAGACTGCTAAATTTGTCTCTTTCACCTGATTGCCTTTGAGAAATCTCAGATTTAATTGTAGGTTTTGCAAGTTCAACATGGGTTATAGGTCGAAAGTTGAATGAACGAGTACTTATATGTCCTTTCGATTTCTTACAGGTTGAGTTGTTGTTGCCCATAACACGCTAACATTCTGCTAATGAACGCTGATTGGTCAGTGAAGGACTGATTACGTCCAGAGACACCGCTTGATGGCATCGTGGCATCCCAAGTGGGACCAGAATGTGTATGTGTATTTTCGGCGTGGTCTTTTAAAACAACAAAACAAAAACTCTTCTAGCACGTGTATTTACCTGTGTCAGCTGTGTTGTCGATGCCTCGAGAGAAAAGAAAGTGTAGAGCGCGAAAGCACCACATTGACTGAAGGATTGCCGTAAAGCAGTATTTCTGGCCGTATGATGTGTATGACATCATTGACATTTTAAAAGACTTTTTAAAGCAAATAAGTGACTATAAAAAAATCTAACAACCAGCAATGTGTAATTTCTTTGCATCTCCTTTCGAATACAACATTCAAATTACTAGACAAAAAAATTATATCCTGAGAAAAGTGGATTTTGAGGGGTAAAGCTCCATAGACCTCCATTCATTCTGCACTCGTCCTGTGAGCGCCCTCATATGGAGCAAGAGTGGAACTGCAACCAGTTCAGAAGCCGGAAGTTACTGAGAGTGGACGTTCTCCCCTTATTAGACATTCTCTGATAAAATCTTCTTATTAGGCTGGCTATCATACACTCTCCATATGAAAGAGAAGCGATTAACACCTTATTGTCCTGCACCCCCACGATAAAGCCCTGAACTGCCCCTCCAAACCCCCCACAGGCTCTCTGAGGAGCGTCTGAGACAAGCATTTGATATTAAAGTCCCTGTAAAGTCAAAATTAAGTATGTGTTCTGAGTTTGTCATATCACAGAAAAATTTGTTATTAGCCACCCAGCCACATTTGAATGATAAAAAAGCCGGCAAGTACATAAAATAAGCTATCAAAATCTTGAAAAAATGAGCAGTAGTCTCTGCTCTCAAACGCTGGGGGCGTGTCCGCTGGCTGGGCTGAAACCACGCCCACTCGCGCTACACCTGGAATGGATGCTCCTAGCTGCTTATTAGGTTCATTATAATAATTATAACATAAGCACACAAGGCAACTTACACTCATTAGTGGGCACGCACTGCCGATGATGGCACCAGTTGTCAGCGCGACGGGAGGCTGGAGGCCGAGGCGGGAGATAGACGGTTCGGCCTCATTCACCAGTAACATCGGATTATCAGTGAATCCCAGTTGTCTCCGACGAAAGTTTATAAAACTATCCCGTGTAAAATGATCACTACAGAGGCGGGTTTTGGTGGTGATCCACAGCTCTCCATCAAGGTGGCTCTTCACAAAATTAATCCACCTCTTCTTGATGTGATCGTTTTTAGGAAATTTAAATAAGGACACCGATCTGTTTTGTACATGATTGCATCCAGGTGGTACGCATTTCCGTGACGAAGACATAGCTAACTAGCAAACTGTAGGCTCTAGTAACTAATAATAGTACCGACAGTAACTCGCGATTGAGCGGCAAACTGATGTGAATGTGCTCTATTTATATTGTTAGGGGAGCGGCCAGCCTCAGGGGCTCCAGTGCGTGATCGAGTAGGGGCGTGTCCAGGAGCTCAGGGGCTCCAGTGCGTCATCGAGCCCCGTTTTAGACCCGCCCAAAAAATCCGGAAAATTGTAATGGTGAAAAACTGTTTAACGGTCTAACTCCACAATTGTACACAGATGTATTTCACAGTTCACAGTCTTTGTTATATTTTTTAGCAATACATTTCTAACATTTATAATGTGTTTCGATTTTTTTTTTTATTGCGTTTACAGGGACTTTAAAGTGGATTATTAAAGTGTTGATAATGAGGAAATTAAATCATTAAGGCTACATGTAGTAATATTTCTGTCATTATCAAGTAAATATATAGAGATTTTTTAAAATTATTTATTTTGGGTTTAGGCCAAGTTTGCTTTTTCCTAGCAAAATGAAATACAAACAAACTCATGTTCATTTGTTGTCATGTACAAAATATTCAACGCAGTATTAAATTCCATGGATTTTTGAAAGTTTTTTTATTTTGTATTCAAATAGGCCTATATCTCGAACCACAGGCTTGGCCTATTCGTGCTTATGTTAAACTAAATAGCATTTATAGAATAATTATGCACTTAAATTAAACAATATCGCAAAATTTCGACAATTATGTTTTAAATTATTTGATCTGTTTTATACATTTTAATTTAGGGGCTATTTAGCTACATTTATTTAGATCGAGATTTTCACTCTTGTCCTTTCCTCATTGGGAAGCGCTCATACACATGTTTGAGTAGATCCTCGGTGACTCGTTGTCTTCATATGGATAACATAACCAGATAATATTTATTCACATTTAAAGCTTTAGGCATTTTTTGGAAGCGCAGTTCCCAGAGACAGAGACGACAGAAAACGTTTTGTAATGAGCCTATTGTGACTGTAGGTCTACATGAATAAAATAGCTTAAACAGTTTTAAAAGATGATATCTTATCTGTATGACCAAAAATTAGGAGTAGGCTATTGCCTATTAAGTTATTTTAGCTGTTATGAGAAAAATAAATTCAAGTGAACGCACCGCCGCGTTTGTCGAACACTAATTCAACATGCCAGATAAAAAACAGATTTTAGAACAATACGTAGCGCCACTCGGTGTGCTAAAATACTTAATTATGAACGTCAATATTTCGTTCAAAACTATCTCAAAACGCTTTGTGACATTTTGAAAAGCCGTGAATGTATTTAAGGCCACTGTAACCAGTATCGTAACTGAAACGCGCTGCATGCTATTATCTCTCAATACAGGAGCAGAAACGCTGGTTCTGATTTTATTGTTTGTTGTTTAAACGTGCGTGTTGCATTAAAAAAATATATATATTTATTTGATATGGTCTATTGGTGAAGTATAGCATTGATTACTGTGGAGGGGGGAAATCTCCCACTGGCAAATCGTATCTTGCATACAACTGCGAGATAGGCCTATTCTAACTTTGGATTCACAAAATGTTATGTAATGTTATATTCTGTTTAAAATTTACTTTTCCGTAATTACGTTTTGCTTTCGTAAAATTTAACCAAATCTCTTGTAGCCTAATAGGCTATTTAAAAAATCGTTTGTTTATTTCGTTTGTTAATTATTACTTTATAACATGCAGTTTCAACTCCACCAAATCTTTGTTTGTTTCATTATTGTACAGCAAATGTCAATAACTCTTGTTTTGATTTTTCATGTTTGTTGTAGGCTTATTTGGAAATTGTCATAGCCTTCATTCTTAGGCTAGCCTACTGTTCATTGACATTAGCCCCACTTACGTTTCAAAATGCGGCAATTGCAACTGTTTTGCAAAATGTCCCTTTGCGCCACCTGGCGGTCATTTCACGAATGACTTTGAAATGTGACTGGTTTATTTTTGCCGCGGTAACTTTGCCGCGGTGCCTGGCGCGGCGGTAATAGGCATTCTGGTTGACTACCTACTGTATAGAAAATACTAGTTAACCTGTAATGTCAGTATAGCTCACCCTCCTCACTGCATATTTACTGTTAATGTAAAAATAATGGAAAATATTTAATATCTTTATACAGAGAATGTATTCTATATGTTCCATCCAATTCTTTGATGTGATTTATTTATATTGCAGGTTAAATAATTGTGACTTAACAGACAAAAGCTGTTCAGCTCTGGCTACAGTTCTTGGATCAGATACCAATCTGAAAGAGCTGAACATGAACAATAATAATCTACAGGATTCAGGAGTGAAGCTGCTCTGCACTGGACTGAAGAATATAAAGTGTACATTGGAGATACTGAGGTAAGTGGTGTGTCTACAGACAAAAAAAAATAACTCAACCAAAATGAAAGGTGTGATTTGTTGTAGATATTCTCTTTACAAAATATATGTATAAGAATGTGTTGTTTGGATGTAAGGCCACATAAGCACTATAAAGTTTCAGGATTGACAACTGCATTTAAATGTGAGATTGAGTCCCGTAAATTATCTTTCCATGTGTGTAAATTATCGTAAATAATTGTTCCCTAAATAATCTTTCCATGTGTATAAGGAACACGACTCCCTCCCAAAAGAGCAATGATTGGTACTGTGGTAACCATAATGTTCTGGTTTAGTATCCTCTATTCTGACCCAAAAAAATATTAAAGCGACAAAAGACTCTTAGTATGTCTGTTAGCCTTCACGAGGACGCCGAGGCACTGAATCGTTCTTGGTTTAAATTGTTCAAAGTTACTATCAGATTTAATGTTATTACCTTGACAAAACTATACATCATTATAAAGATATAAGACTCAAGTTTCAGTATTTGACCACTATTTTATTCTGAGAAACTTATAGTGACAGTTATGTATTAATTTGTGTCAGGAGTTGTGTAATGAAAAAATGTGTCGATACTTTTAAGCCTCTGGGGTGCGTTTTGCTCGATTTTTTCACATAGAAAACAAATATTCTCTGTTTGTGTAATCTGTATGAAATGAGAGAGATGTCAGTCGTTCTCATTACAGCTCATTAACTGCTAACGTGAACACGCCCACAAACGCAAATGATCTGAGGCGATCATCATCACATCAGCTCGATAAAACACATCCAAATTTATCAGATTCATGTACTTTACGTCGTCTTGCGACGCTGTGAGGAATAATACTATTGTAATAATAATCCTAGTAAAAATTGACCTCAGAAGTGCTGGTTTAGTTTCATTTCGAGGAGCAACAGATCCAGCTGAGGATTGAATATTTATTCTTAAGTGCTATGTTCTAATCGCGATATGGAATGGTGTCTGTAAACCGCAAAAACACTATTTAAATATGAATCGCGTTTATGTGTGTGAATGAATGGAGGGCACAGATCTGCGCTGTTTTACAGCTGTAGTAAACAGCGTGCATCTGTGCCATTCATTCACACTCGCACTTACTTTAGTAATAATGTTATTTTTACATTAACACATCTAATAATTTAGCTTTTACCAAACTATACTGCTATACTGAGATGAGTAAAAATCGACTGAAATATATTGAAATAAAATGTCTTTGTATAAGCAACGTATTAAACTGCAAATTAAAATTTATATGCCCTAATATATAATAAAACAATATGTTACAGACGAAATATGAAAGTTTTTTACTGTAAAATGGACTACTGCCACATCAAATAAGCTTTTGTTCGCCATTTTCTGCTCATATGTCAAATATATAGTATGTTTTGTCAAAAATAAACTCATCAACTAAGATGTTATTCTAGTGTTTGTTCCAATGTATGCTATAATCAAACTAATGAATCCTTAACTTTGAAATAAGTATGGTAAATGATAAATGGACTGCATTTATATAGAGCTTTCACAGACCCAATGGCCACCAAAGCGCTTTACATATTTGCCTCACATTCACCCATTCATACACCGACGGCGGTGTCAGCCATGCAAGGCGCCATCCAGCTCGTCGGGAGCAGCCGGGGTTAGGTGTCTTGCTCATGGACACCTTGACACTTGGTCAGGTGGAACCGGGGATCGAACCACCAACCTTTCGGTTTGTAGACAACCTACATGAACCACTATGAACAACTGAATAGTAACTAGAAATGTTTACCTTGGATATTATACAATTTGCATGCATACAAAATAAGTCCTCACATTCTTTCTTGTGGTCTCTCAGTGACCCACCTGAATGAAAGGCTCATTATGCAGGTCATTGTCTTAGGTGTGAACCACATCATTATTCATGATCATTCACGCCCCCGCGCATATTGCCTTTCCAAAAATTTAAATCAAGGTATTGTTTTATGTGAATGATTAGGCAGGATGATTTTCAGATTTTTATTTTTCAATAACCATGCATTAACATTATGCTCTCAAAAATACAAACATGTTGCACACATATTATGGTAGCCCTGTTTGTGCTGAATAGAGTGTAATTTGCCATTAATTAGTTTATAAGCAGCTGAAAAAAGCACAAATGTCAGGGCATGTTAAAACATCTCAAGGACCCCAAAAACACCTTAGACACCAGAGGGTAAATATGAATTATGAGCGTCAGCCGCTTCCATTCATAAAAAAACTCCTGTGCAGTCGTCATGAAAGCGCTTGACCAAACAACCAGTGGCGGAGCCAGGATTTTTTCATAGGGCTGGCCAGGCAAGGGCCAGCAAAAAGTCTGGGGTGGCACAGAAATCTTAATTATTTGAACATAAAAATTAGTTTAAATAATGTATTGGACTGTTTTAGTGCCTACCTACACAACTCAATACAGTTCATTTGTACTTAATTGTAATTGAGATAGTAGTAAATTAGGAATCATGGAATCATGAATTTTATATAATCAATGAACTCTTCAACTTTCTATATTACTTGTCAAAATAAATAATCTAAACTGTTCTATCATATCATACTAAATTAATGTGCAAGAATGTGAACAAGGCGGAAGTCAACAGCACATAAATGCCAGAATGTAAAATTAGTTATTTTATGGATTTAAACATGATCAATTTTTGCTTGTCCTTTACAAATGAATGCAAAATTACAGCCTATATTCTAGTACATATGCCCAGTGCTCACATTTATTTGTACATTAAAAAATTGCATAGCCTATCAGTGTGTGCCTTAAATTGTGATCTCACATGGCAGAATATTTTAGTCAAGACATATGTGACGCATATATAACAAATACATGCATGCATGCAGTTTTGAGACAGATTTTATCGCCTTTTTGATTATTTTAGTTAATTGACAACAGAACTATGGCTACAGCAAGCCACATTTGCAGTATAGTACAATGGCTGACAGGAAAGTTAGTTTTACTGACATTTGTTTTTACAAGATCTCATCTTACCGCAGATAGCCTACTGATTCAGAACAACGCACTTTTCTCAGTATCTGACCGAAGTGTCACAAGCTTTCACACTGATCTTTCAAAATAAAAGTAGCATCAGAAAAAAAAGAGAATTACGTTTGTTGTTTCTTTGACTGCACATATGCGACTCACTCAAAACGGTCTTGCAACCCACCAGTTGAGGAACATCGAATCTATATTTACTATGCTCCAATCAGTGCTGAAGCTTATTCGGAATCAGCACCTGTACATTTCCGCACTCTTTTGACTTGCGCCTGGTGCTGAGGTGAAGTTGGAGTGCGCGAAGTTGAAGTTGGAGAAATATTGATAGATTCTCATAGGTTGACGTCAGATTTGTATAGAGAGGAATAATATTTATTGAATTTTTACCCAAAATGGGCCGATGTAATCATTATGAGCGCTGGATACTCTGATGTACTGTGTTTTCAATACACACTGGCAGCCTGAGGGCGCCCTGTGCACATTTAGTCCATATATGGAACACATGAAGAAGAGCCATATCATGTAACATTCCAGGAACTCCCTGACATAAACAAAGCTTATCACAGATCGCTGTAACATGCAGATTAGGGTTGGGTATTGTTTGGGTTTTTTTCGATACCGGTGCCAAATCAATACTTTAAAAACGGTACCGGTGCCTGAAATCAAATCAAAATCAAATCAAATCCCTTTATTGTCACACAACCATATACACAAGTGCAACAGTGGGTGAAATTCTTAGGTGCAGTTCCGAGCAACATAGCAGTCATGACACGATGGGACGTATAACAATTTACAGCAAACAGCAAACATCAGATTTACATAGATTTACACATCTAATGTGCACACAATTACTCACAGTACCATATACACTAACAAAACAATAAATAATATACAATGTACAATATACAACAAAATACAAAAAGAGGTATTTATACGTACAATAGATACACATAAGGTAGAAATATATATATATATGTAATATGCAGCAGATTATATTGTGCTGTGTTGACAGTTAGAATGTTTATGGTTATTGATCATGAGGGATCAAGAGTTTAGAAATCGAATTGTTTGTGGGAAGAAGCTGTCATGGAGTCGGCTGGTGTGTGTCCTGATGCTGCGGTACCGCCTGCCTGATGGTAGCAGTGAGAGCAGCCCATGGCTCAGGTGGCTAGAGTCTCTGATGATCCTCCGAGCTTTCTTCACACACCGCCTGGCATATATAGCCTGGAGGGAGGGAAGCTCACCTCCGATGATACGGCTGGCAGTGCGCAGCACCCTTTGCAGGGTTTTGCGGTTACGGGCGGTAGTATTGCCATACCAGGCAGTGATGCAGCCAGTCAGGATGCTCTCGACAGTGCTGGTGTAGAACTGTGTGAGGATGTGGCAGTTCATTCCAAACTTCCTCAGCCGTCTCAGGAAGAAGAGGCGCTGATGAGCCTTCTTCACGACGGCCTCAGTGTGGACGGACCATGCGAGTTCTTCTGTGATGTGGACACAGAGGAACTTGAAGCTGCTGACTCTCTCCACCGGTGCTCCATTGATGGTGATGGGGCTGTGATCTCTGTCGTTCCTCCTAAAGTCAACTACTAGCTCCTTGGTTTCGCTGATGTTGAGGGAGAGGTTGTTCTCCTGACACCAGTGTGTCAGAGTGAGCACCTCCTCTCTGTAGGCCGTTTCATCATTGTCGGTGATCAGACCTACCACCGTCGTATCATCAGCAAACTTGATGATGGTATTGGAGCTGTAAGTTGCCACGCAGTCATTTGTGTACAAGGAGTACAAGAGTGGGCTAAGAACACAGCCCTGTGGGGCTCCAGTGTTGAGGGTCAGTGATGAGATGTTGCTGCCCATTCTAACCACCTGGCGTCTGTTTGACAGGAAGTCCAGGATCCAGCTGCAAAGCAAGCTGTTTAAGCCCAGAGCCCGGAGTTTCACATCAAGCACGGAGGGCACTATAGTGTTGAATGCTGAGCTGTAGTCTACAAACAGCATTCTCACATATGTGTTCCTCTTTTCCAGGTGGGAGAGAGCAGTGTGTATTGTATATGCAATAGCATCATCAGTGGAGCGGTTATTGCGGTATGCAAACTGCAGTGGGTCCAGTGAGGGAGGTAGAACAGAGCAGATGTAATCTCTGACTAGTCTCTCAAAGCATTTACTGATGATGGGGGTCAGAGCAACAGGACGCCAGTCATTTAAGCAGGTAATATTGGTTTGCTTCGGTACAGGTACAATGATGGACGTTTTGAAGCATGTGGGGACTACAGACAAGGAGAGGGACCGATTTAAAATGTCCGTAAAAATACCAGCCAGTTGGTTTGCGACCCGGAATGCCGTCTGGACCCACGGATGTTCACCCGTCGGTAAGATCGGGTAACATCCGCTACAGAGACGGAGAGTGTACTAACCTCTGTAGCTTCAGCCGCGATAACTCTCTCCACGAGGGGGGTGTTAGTTCCCTCAAAACGAGCATAAAAAGTGTTTAGCTCATCTGGGAGAGAGGCAGCGTTGTTCACTGTGGAGTTTGTGTTTCCTTTGTAGTCCATAATGATACTAATTCCCTTCCACATGCCTCTAGAGTCGGTGGTGTTGAACTGTCCTTCAATCTTGTCCCTGTATTGGCGTTTTGCTGCTCTGATAGTTTTTCGGAGGGCATAACTTGCTTGTTTTTGCTCCTCCGCACTCCCTGAATTAAAAGCAGAGGTTCGCGCATTGAGTGCTGCATGAACATCGCTATTAATCCATGGTTTCTGGTTCGGGTAAATCCGTATTGTTTTGGTCGAAACAACGTCTTCTACGCATTTCCTGATGAAACATGTTACGCTATCAGCGTAAACCTCGATGTCGTCATCAGAGGCCGACAGGAACATCTCCCAGTCCGCGTTATCAAAACAGTCCTGTAGCATAGAGTCTGATTGGTCCGACCAGGACTGGATTGTTCTGAGGGCGGGTGTTTCCTGTTTCAGTTTCTGCCTGTAAGCGGGCAGAAGGAGAAAGAGTGGTCCGATTTGCCAAAAGGTGGGCGGGGGAGGGATTTGTAGCTATCCCGGAAAGGGGAGTAGCAATGATCCAAAACCCGGTCCCCTCGTGTGTTAAAGTTTATGTGTTGGTGGTATTTTGGTGCTATTTTCTTGAAATTGGCTTTGTTAAAGTCCCCGGACACAATGAACGCGGCCTCAGGGTGCACGGTTTCCTGTTCGCTTTTTCCCCATACAGTTCCTTTAGTGCCCGTTCTGTGTCGGCTTGTGGGGGAATGTACACATCTGTACGCAGAAGCATGATAAATTCCAGATCAGGAGAGCAGAAAGAACCGATACTTAAAAAAAAAGGGACGTTTCTTACGTCCGTTTCGGAGAACCAGAGGGCAGATATTTCAACCGACAGCTGAGGCATTTAAGTGGCACCGAAATCTGCATTTTGATTCGGTCTGGTTACATACCAGTTACTTGGTTACCGGTTTCATATCAGGGCCAGGTTTCGGTATCCAACCATAATGCAGATAAAGATGTTTTGGAGACAATAAACATGATTGCAACGGTAAATGATTTATCTCTGATCTTCAAGTCATGTCAGGTATTTTCTTAATCAGTGTTGGGAACGTTACTTTAAAAAAGTAATTAGTTATAGTTACTCACTACTTGTTCCAAAAAGTAACTGAGTTAGTAACTGAATTACTCTATAATAAAAGTAACTCGTTACCAGGGAAAGTAACTATTTGCGTTACTGTTAAAAACAAGTTGCTATATGTCAAAGAATTTGGATTTCTTTTAGCAGTTTTCACAAGTCAGTTGAAATGAGTAGAACAGACAGGTGTTTGTACATAACTTTCGATATTTATTGCACGTCAACAGACAGCAAGAGGTTTATCCTGCACTTCAAGTATTATCTTTGTAAGATAAATAAACAGTTACACCATATAGAGTGCATTCAACTCTAGCAAATTAAATCAAACTCTCTCAACCTGAGACAGCTGGTCAAGTAAACAAACTGTATTTTTTTCCAAGTGTTTTGTTCACAACAAAAGTAAACTTTGAAACAATAAAAAAGTGTGTTTAGCTCTTTAGTCTTATTCTTAATTAAATAAATCAAACTCCCAATGTCAGACAACTGGTCTGGTAGACATTCTGTACTTCAAGTATTTTCTTCAAAAGTAAAGAGTTAAATAATATTAAGTGTGTTTGCAGTAACTGTAGCAAATTAAATAAATCAAACTCTAACAACGCCATGCGTTGCCATTTAATTTGCTATTAAATAAGAGATCTAGCGCTAAAATTTGTTGTTTTTGAAATCAAGCTGAGCGCTCGTTGCCGCTACTATCAGTGTCATGGATACAGTGTTCTCTTGTGGCTCGCGCAGTCTTCACTCGAACGCGCGCTTCAATCTATCGCCGTTGTGGAAACTCGCTATTCATTCCGGTGAAATCACAAAATAAAATGCACTCAAACGTGTCCCTGCTTGATTATAGACTGTAACCACTGATGAACATATTCAGTTTTGATGAGAGAAAAAAAAACTATACGAGTGCGGATTTAGAACCCGTGAGCTCTGACACGCTTGGCAAAATATCTACCTCTAGACCATTTAAGAACTCAAACAAAATTTGCGGATCGATGGATTTATTTACGGGTTGAGCAGAGAGGCTGCACAGATTGACAAGTTTGTACCCAGCACTTTTCAAAATGCACTTCCGAATGCGTCTCTGTCCCCAGCACATTTCAAACCAAACTGACGCCCGTAGTAACGCACTGCATTTAACGTCCAGTAACGTTAATGCCGTTGTAACGACGGGAAAAAGTAATTAGTTAGATTACCCCGTTACTGAAAAAATAACGTCGTTACCTAACGCCTATAATACTATAATATATATACTATAAAATAATATATTTTCTGTCAGATTTTTTTTATCCGAAGCCAAATCAGATCACAGAAGGTTATTTAAAACACTCAACTTGCGTTATAAAGTAAGTTTGGAGCAAAAACGTGGTATTAATCTCATAAATTGTTGTGTATTGATGGTGTGGTAAGCTAACATGCACCTGCCACCTAGCTGTTATTTTTATGAATTTTTTAAAATAGGAATGCTTACTGAAATGTTTATTTTTTCAAGAAGCAAATTTGATACAGATTCAAATGTGAAGTGAGAACTTTGATAAAAGAAATTAGGCATTAAAAACAGCGTGAATAGCCAGGGGTTAGTAATTATAATGAAAACAAAAGAAAAGAATATTTAGAACCATAACCAAGCCGAAGAGGTGTGAATGTGTGCAGGGGAGACTGAGACTGAATGGGGCTTGTTTGCACCACAAAACAATAAAGACAATAGACTGAATGGATGCTTAGAAGATGACAATAAACATCAGTTTGCATTTTAGAGTCTAATCAAAATAGTCACATCACATGATCTTGAAAAACATTTAACTAAGTACAGAGTTTTCGACTTATCTTCAGATTTTAAATATAACATGGTCAGACATGTGGCTTTAGCTGCAGGGCATTTCTAGATTGATACAATGCCAACTTCAATTTTATTTTCATGAAGATATTCCATAAAAATATATTTCTAATAACTTTACAAAACTTTGAAGCTATTTATAACTATTTTTTTCAAATGAGATCATACTTGTGCTTTTAGTTCAAAGTGTTCATGAACTGTATCTGTTTTAGTTTGTGTATGCCATTTCTGGGTTTTTTTTTACAAAAGTGGGGTTGCTGGCTAACGGGTTAAGCAATTTTAACTAAAGCACAGTTGACAGAGGCTTCGTGTTTTTATCCTTGTAAAGGCTGTTTGAAAGTGTGCTTTTGCAGTGTTGCCATGTCCACTTATTAAGCATATTTGGGGTTGTTGTTTAAGCTTGGCTCATAAAGCCAGGGCTCTCAAGTTTTAGCAAAAGTTTAGAGTGAGATCTGTTAGGGGAGGAGCCACCCAAATATTTGCAGCAGCGGTCCCTCGACCCAACCAAATTCGCTTCAATTTTTGCTAGCAGTTCAATTTTGCCTATGTTCATAATTGACCAGCACAAATGGAAATTATAACAATTGGTAAATCTGATAAAAGACAAATTCATCCAAATAGAATAAAGTTATATTTAAAAAATAAAAATGTATTGAAAAATATAAATAAATTTGACCCCAAACAAGCCAACTGAACATCAGTGCTCAATGTACATAACAATGTGTCATAACTTGCCCTGAGCATGCATGTCAAGACCCAAACCGGTCACCTTTACAGGGGTCATCGGATGCCCATTTTCCACAAGTTGGTATGATTCTTTGGGGTGTTCATGTAAAGTTTGTAACATACTTTGGTTAAAATTTCTCAGTGGTAGTGTAAAACAACACCCTTTTTACCTCCTCAAAAACAGCTCTGTTCACAGTGACCCGTTTCGGTGCATATGTCTCTTTAAATTATAATGAGCAACAACTTTTTGGCTTTTTGAGGATTAAAAAAAAAGTAAATTGATTTTTTTCATTGCATGGTGGTTGTGTCCACACACTGCAAAGACACATTTATATGCATACACCATATAAAAGTGTATTTTGCATTCGATGGCCCCTTTAAAAGCAGTTGGAGAGTTTTTGAATGCATCAAAAATAATTTAGCTCGAATTTGGCTATACTCCTCAACATCAGCTCTCACTGTCTTTGATCACAGGCAAGAGATTTCGTCCAGGAATCGTAAAATCAAAATGCTAAAAAAATTAAAATAAATTTATGCCGCAAACCGCATTCATTCATCAGATCTTGCTCATTCAACTTCCACTCCGTGTGTGCGCGTGTAGTAACGAACGTGCTTGCAGCGGGAACACATAATTTACCCGGAAACAACTAATTCTAATTTCTGATTGGCTGGTAGCTGGCATTAAACTCTGTATAACTTGAGACCATCGAGACAGATGCTATGAACTCGGCAGAGAATTTCCCTCCGTTTGCCTGCGGCTCGTCCATGAATTGTATAGCGGGACAAGTTCCCTTACTCCTCAGCGTGAGAAATACAAGGTGTGGCGTGTGAGCGTGTGAACGGGTTGAAATGCGTGTGTCTGAGACTCGAGAGCCCTGTAAAGCAATCAACTTTATTATGTAATTAAAGTGCGGGTCACAATATTTTGGTCTTATTTTCAGCATAAAGCATTTGGATTCATTTCTTTTTATTGTGGGCTTGTTCTTCTTTGCTGTTTTTATAGCAAGATCTGACAACACAAATGAGGCTCAAACCGCTTTTGCTGTGATTTCTTGCTTCACGCATAAGAAGATTTTTTTGATGCATGTTAAATTACGTTATTAACAACTACACTGTTAATTATTTCCCTGTTAAATAACTGGAAATTACTGGCAGCAGGGTTACCATTATTTTCCTGTTATTTTAACAGTTAATTCATGTTAATGTTTTTTTACAGTGCACTCCCCGTAATGTTTTTCAACAGGAATTTACTGTGAATCGCAGAAAAAACAGGAAACAACTGGCAGCAGTGTTACCATTATTTTCCTGTTAAATCACTGTTTATTTTGTTTCCATTAAATATTTTTAATTATTTTTCGCATAACATGTACCACTGATTGTTATAGACATATTCTAGCTTGAGTTAATACAAGAATAGGTATAATCCATCAGACAACACTTAAGTGAAAGAAAACGAATAGTTCCGTGTTGAAATTAACTTTTTTTTATTGTAATACACACACTGAAATGTAAATACTTACAAATGTAGGCACACATGGATCAGACCAATCAAAGAAATATACTGTATATCATGTTCATTGCTGACATCTGTTGTCGCTGGATGGAAAATAACAACTGCTTCTGTCTTAAATGGCAAAGACACTTGCGTTTGGCTTTGCGCTGCGTGAATGCAATAGAGGGCCCTAAACCTCAACATTTAATGTTCCCTGAACTGCTAAAGTTCAGCTAAAAAACTCAAACCAAGGATATACACTGCGACTCCTGGTCACATAAAAATGTTACACATAGGCTCAGATTAATCACAAACAAATCTCATTTTCTCATGGTCATGGCTTAAAAAGTAGCAAAAACATTCTTGAACCCAAATACATTGTTCATTATAACAAAATACTGAACATCAACACTTTGTTACCTAAACCACTAAAATTCAACATATGAATACATTCATACCAATACTTAACACTTAATGGAACTCTTCATCAATAAAGAGCAATAAACAATAAAAACACTGCACTGCTTAGACCACTAACCATTTTCCAAAGCACACGAGGATCCTTTGCAAAGTCTTGGGTCTGTATATGAGAGAAAGAGAGATAGAGATGAGTTCCATAATTTCACATTTTTAATCCAAAATTATATCACATGGCTTGACCAAACAATAGCTAATTTCAGAAACAGAGCACAAAACAGACAGAATAACATAAAATAATAGAAAGGGTGATGAATACAATTCATTGAAAGAACAAAAAAGAATGGCAAAAGAGCATGGAAGAGGAGTTCAGCATTCTAACTTTGAAAGGCAGTTAAGAATGAACATTAGAATGAATTTCCTGAGTCATTGCTGTTTGAACATATCGGTATGTGTAACGTATACATCTTACCCACCATTTTCAAATGAAATCCCACTGAATGTCCATGAGCTTGCGCAAGAGGGTGGGACGTGTGAATTGACAGTTCTTCTTTTTTCCCTCTTTGCAGCCTGTGTCCCTTTTTCTGGGTTTATACCCACAAAGCATCTGAAAAATTATACACTGGTTAAAAATCTAGTCACAGACTAACAGCAACAACAAAGTCAACAAATGTACATGAACTATCCTCAACATGCACTATCTTCTTGCCTCTGTGAATATTGTAAGCTGCACTAAAACTTTCTAAATCAAAGTTAATAGCTAAATCCCTTCAACCAGACCTGTTGAAACCATGCTTGAGCCACAGCTAGGCCAGAAAAAAATGCAGGTGTTAACAGACAATATCTTACCTCTGGATGAATTGAAGCGTGCAGGCTGCCTCCTCTTGGTACTGTAAGTTAAAGATGTAAAAACAGGGGGGGGGAAAGACGCCAGTCCTGTCACAAAGGTGGACGTGATCCCTTCCCTTCGCAAATGATTTGGCCCTCAAGGCTGAGCATCCAGCGCTGGAAACGGCTTCCCGTTTCTACTGAACCCAGAAATGTTTTAACTGTCAAATTTCTGTTTTAGTTTTCATTTTGAATACAGTTTAGTTTGATACCATTGAATTCACTACATACAACACTAAAGCCAACTGTATTATCTAAAACCAACTTACCAAGAAGTATCAGATAAGGAGTTGCAGGTATAGAGAGTGAACTCTCAAGGTCAGCTGCAGTGGCATATCCCTAGGACATAGAACAAATTAAACACAATATTAATGACATAAGACTACCACTGAGTGAGATAGATAGATAGATAGATAGATAGATAGATAGATAGATAGATAGATAGATAGATAGATAGATAGATAGATAGATAGATAGATAGATGGAGAGACAGGAAGAGACAGATAAAGAGAGAGGGGGGATATAGATAGAGAGATAGAGAAAGATACAGAGAGAGATAATGATGGATAGATAAAGTGAGATAGATACAGATATAGAGGGAGAGACCGAGAGAGATGGAGGGAGATAGGGGGAATGGGGGAGAGATAGAGGTATAAATAGAGGAAGATATAGGGATAGATTGATAGGCAGAGTGATAAAACAGAGATAGATACAGGGTAGGTAAAAAGAAAGAGAGAGATAGTGAAAGAGATAGGTAAAGATAGATGAATAGATAGAGATAGAGGCAAAGTGAGCGAGAGATAGATGGTCAGAGGAGTAAATCCTGGGATATCATCTTGAACAGCAGTGTGATCAGGGATGGTACCCCCTGCATCTGTAATAAAAACAAAACAAGAAAACAAATGTAAACATTGATCTACAACTCAATGATAATCAAAACAGCACACACAAAAAAAATAAATAAATAGGGTGCACTATAGTATACCAATGCAATTAAAAGAGAATAGCTGTTCACTTCACATAGCTATACTGCACTAGCCCGATCAGTAGGCCTATAGCTGTTTTTGCTGGATTTACCTCATTGATAGCCTAAAACCTGCACATAAAATAAATAGTCACACCAGCATGTCTGGTAGCCCAAACAGCTTTAATCCATCAAAGACGAGCAGCTAAATACAGTCTTAGACCAACTAACGTTATCTAGTATCATAAACAGTAGGGGTGGAACGGTACACAGAAGTCACGGTTCGGTTCATACCTCGGTTCAGACATCACGGTTCGGTAGGAGTTCGGTACAATGGAGGGAAAAGCAAAACAAAAATGCAGAAGGCAATTATTTTTATTTTATTATTTTTTACATCCAGTTCTTGCGTATAAATTAGTTGCTTACATTAACAAAGTGGGCCAACAATAGCAGACATAAGCCCTTTAAATAAAAATAAATGCTCATGTTTTATAAAAAGGTTCACAAAACTAAATAAAAATCTTTAGAAAATATGTAAGATAACATTAATTTAGTTGTAGGTTACGTTCTCATATCCATTTTTTTTCTAATGTCACAAGGAATAATCTGGTTTACTGCTTTACACGATTCTTTAGTAGTGTGGTTTGGGTATCCTAAAGTGTTAGTAGAGTAAGTTACTAAAGTACTAAAATAAACATTCACGAGTGTACCTTACTTTTCACCACTGATTCCTGATGGTTTAGAGGACAATTACACCGAGTCGCACACTGTCGTTTCAAAGAATAGTACACCGGCGAGCGCGAAGTATAAATGCCTCGTCCATTTGGGAAGGCGCGCGCGCGGTCAGCGGAGGCTTGCGCTGCGGAGGCAGACTAAAGGAAACAAACCTAGCAGGGCAACAGATTAGGTGTCCCTAAAGGACCCGCGTATCTAACAGTAGTTCCAGCATTACATTAATTTGCACGCGAGTTTTATTTTTATACCGTGTATTCTCCGTGTTAATTCATGCACCGGACCGTGACGCCCGTACCGATTCGCGGTTCAATACAAATACATGAACCGTTCACCCCTAATAAACAGCTATCAGTTAATAGATTTATGTTAACCGTTTGATTTTCAGGATGAATCTGCTTTAACCAGACGTGCACATGGCAAGAATGCAACACAACTTGACCACGGGAATGCTATAGGCCTAGCGTCCTACTGTTTACGTTATAGATTTAGATCGTATACATAAATTTGACATTACAATAAGCGCATTGTTTCTAAAATTAATGGGAAAACTATTGAAATGTTGCTAGCTTGAATCACGGTGGCTCATTAGCAGCTAGTTAAATTACTTCATGTGGTCTAAGTCCGTGGCGTTTAGTAGGCCTATACAGTACATCAATATCACTGATAGATGCTAAAACTATGCATGACTTTCAAGAAACTCTTTAATCTCACCAGATTATTGTGATTTTGGTCGATGTAACCAGCCACCGCGATCTTCCAACATGGATCTTCGTGTTCGTTGCAGGTTCAAATGCCTTCTTCTACGCTCCTTCCCAGAATTCAAAAAATACTGTATGAACCTGTCATTTCAAATAGTGGCGCCAATAGACATGATAAAGTACCGCCTGCCAGCGTGCTGCGTGTCATACGGATATTTACACCGTGTTCAGAACACACAGACACAGACAGACACAGGGAGCGCAGTTCCTCAACTAATAAATGTAGCCTACAGGCCGTCTCGCGTAAAATCCGGGCGTAGGGTATTAATAGGGTAATAAAAGGCTATTATACCCACGAAAACAAACACATTTGCGCATGCACAGAAAACACAGCGAACTTTCTTATTTCTCTCTGTGTCTGTGGAATAGGCTATGCAAGATTATTCTTGATAATATTTTCAGTAGAGAAAGCAGGTGTTTAATTTGTCTAATTCATTCAGTAAATGCATGTACAATATTTAGTTTGTTGGATTGCACCGTCGACTAGGCTACTGATTGAATCAGCCGTTGTTTAGCAACCTAAAAAAACGAAATGAAATTGCTAACTTCGCCACTTATAAATAATAACTTTTTTTATAATAAGCATGAAAGTAGACCATCGTAGGCTAACCTTATATCCGACATTGCTTGAATTTTCGATTTTGTTGTTAAATAACAAAAATGAGGTGTTATTTAACAATGAGGTGTTAAATAACAAAAATTAGGTGTTATTTAACATATATTTCCTAAAATTAACAGTAAGGCGCAGTTATTAAAAATAACAGGTTAATCATGTTGAAATTTGGGTGTAAATTAACAGAAACATTTAACAGTGTAGCTGTTCAGTTCTGTTTTATACTCACTGCGTAGAATTTTTTGTAAATGCGGGTGTCACTACCTGAATTTTTAGGGATTTAATTCGGTTGCTGAATGTGGTTTTCATTCTGAACACACTCTGTGTGTACAAAACAGGATTAAGCACTAAAAGGTGAACTGACAAACGTATTTAGCTGCAGTGTGTACGTGGATTTTTTTGTAAAAATATGACCCAAAGTACTGTTAATATAAAGGAATGTTTCGTATTGATTTTTCACAGGTGTTTTACCCTTATTCTGAATTACACATTGCATTGTGTTGTGTTTTAGAGTTGAAGGAATTGTCTGTAAAGGTACTGGCAGTTTTCTGCCAGGACATTATCCATTTTTCTATGGGTTTCTTTTATTACAATTTACATTAAATAGACAAATAAGAAAATTATCTAATTTTACCATCTCATTTGTTCACAAATATGGGCAATATGCAAAATGCATGATATAAATAAGACAGGGAACAACCAACAATGTAAGACACCTCCATTGGAACAAACACACAAAGTTTGAAATTGAGAAGGAATAAAATAATAATAATAATAATAAAAACACACGGAGGAAGGGTGAAGACAAACAGCTAGCCTATATAGACATCAAAGAAAAACATGCTAAAATAATAATAATGCATATTCTGACAAAAAGAAAAATAAAGCTTCAGGCTTTCGATTTATGTTTTTTTTAAAAGCTCTGAAACATTTTAACGAACTTGCATGGAAATATATTGAAGGAGGGCTTAAATTTTCTTTCCATTTACAAGTATGAATATGATATTTACTCATCAATAAAACAAAATTTACAACGTCAGAGAAGGGTGAATTTAAATCGCACCTAAAAAGGAGGATATATTGTTGTGTTATACAAGGAATTGTCTCAATTTTAACTGACGATCTATGTATATCAAACCAAAATTTTAGAACCTCATAACTCATAGTAAAAGAATAGGTGATCAAGTGTTTCAGGAAAAGAAGAACAAAACCCACAAGGATCCACCTCAAAATAAAATCGTTTCTGTATAAAGTATAAAATCACTAACTGGGTAAATCTTAAACATAATTTTGTAATGAGTCGCCTTGACCTTAGGAGCAACTGGGTATGCATAATTCAGGTAAAAGCTTTAAAATTCCCTCAATTTTACTCAACAGGATTCTACCCAACATAGATGGGTCTTGAGAACCAATTATATAAGGATGTTTTAATACTTTCTATTTTAGAGTTAAAATTTTAATGTCCTTTATTAACAACATATTTGGTAATCATAACTTCTAGGTCTTAAAGGAGTAGTTCACCCAAAAAGGAAAATTCTGTCAGTATTTACTCACCTACATGTCGTTCCAAACCCGTAAGACCTTCGTTCATCTTCGGAACAGAAATGAAGATATTTTTGATGAAATCCTATGGCTCAGGGTGGGCTCCATTGACAGTTATTTAATTAACACTTTGAAGGCCCAGAAAGGTAGTAAAGACATCATTAAAATAGTCCATGCGACTTCAGTGGGTCAACCTTAATTTTATCAAGCGACGAGAATACTTTTTGTGCACCAAAAAAACCCCAAAATAACTTCTTTATTCAACAATTTCTTCTCTTCCGTATCAGTCTCCGACGCACGTTCAACTGTTCAAAACAGTAAGTTGAGTCTTTCCAGAATGAACTGGACATTTCAGGTATTGCCATAACATTTCAATGGGGTCTATATGTGAACTTTTAGGACATTTCAAAACATGTTGCTTGTACATTCTGGATCATTCATATCAAAAACTTTCACACCTGTGAAATATAGTTGAAATATAATTTTATATAATTGAAACTTTGAAAGGGATGTTGATATCTTCTTTTGGGCCTTTTGTTTGACTGCATTTCCAGTTGTCTCTTTTTGTTTTGCAACTGACTATAATTTTTGTTGTACAAGGAACAAAATATAATTCAGTTTATTTAATTTCCTTTATTTTGTTCAGGTACTTTCTAAAATAACAGATGAATTAGATGAATATTACATTGTCTTTTTTTCTAGACTTTCAGACTGCAGTATCACAGAAGAAGGTTATAAAGCTCTGGCTTCAGCTCTGAGATCAAACCCTTCACACCTGATAGAGCTGGATCTCACAGGAAATGATCCTGGAGAATCAGGAGTGAAGGAGCTCAATGATTTACTACAGGATCCAAACTGTCAACTGGAGACACTGAGGTGAGACACAATGAAATAATAGAAAATGCATTATATGCAGCCAAATTATTAATAGAAATATTATTTCAATAATACAATAAGCTACATAATATTTTGTTACATCAAAGTTGACTCAGTGATTTCAAGAGAAAAATCGTGTAAAATGGATTTTGTCATTACACCAAGTTTAGTTGAGAATTTAACTGAATCCTGCTTCATCTTCTCTTCTGCAGGTTTTTGAGTCCTGTTGCATATGAAGCCTGTCAGTATGTGACTGGAATTGTGGGTAAAAACCCATTACTCATGAGAGTGCTGAATCTGAGTGATCGTGAACTAGGAGACACACGAGTGAATCAGATCGCTGCTTTACTGCAGGATAAACACTGTAAACTCAACACACTGATGTGAGTATTTTACATGGTTAAAAATGGTATTTTTATTACTTTCATTAGTAATGTTACAGTAGTTGGTATTACTATTTCCAGTCAGGGCTGATTTTGCCTGGGCAGACACAGAACCACAATAAATTGATTTTAATAATATTTCAGTTTTTGACTGTTGAACGAAACACATTAGATTATTCATATGTATGTATGTATATATAAATATTTTTTTTTTCTCAGTTAATAGGTGTAGTGATTTTGAAATGACAAACTACTATCAGACATGACTAGGGGCGTAGTCCCCCAATAACCAAAACATGCATTTATAGCCAACCATGGTTAATGTAAACATCGAATCAGGCCATTAATTAATTATATACACCACACGTTCAGAGCTTTTATAAGCACAAAGTTCCTGTACGAATCAAACGGTTTATTTGACTGTGCATGTGCATGAGTGCCGCTCGCGAATCACCGCTACTCTACGAGCGTTCACCAGCGCGTTACAAAAGTGTGATGAGATTTACTCGAGCCGTTCCATTCGTGACGCTGGTGATAAAATGTGCAACCCATCTGAATTCTATTGCTGATTTACCGCTTTAAAACACAATGGAGAAAGTCAAACATTATCTAAAACAGCAGACCTGCCAACCTGTACACATTTTGCGTAGCGGATACGCATTTTGACCTCAAAGTACGCTGGTACGATTTGTCACTCTAAACTACGCAAAAACCTGGTGACGCCTCTGTCCACGCGCAGTCCTCAAATCAAGCAACAGCAAAAGAAGCGGAGTTCGACCAATCATAGCGCTGGGTTCATTCTCCAAACGGGAATGATTGACAGATGCGTAAGGCCTATCATGAAAAAGAGACTGAAAATCGACAAAAAGAATCCCGCTCGATCCTCTTCCACTCCCGCGTCCCCCGTCTGACTGAGTTCATCAGCGAGGACAGTAACTTTACAGTCGTCACAGCACTTCTGACTCCTGAAGGGTGAGATAAGAGGAAAACATCCTTCAGCCATGCAAATTCTAAAATGATTAAGTTTTGATGAACAATAAATCTAAATAAAATTAAAATTGCTATGGCTTAGTGATTATGAAAGTTCTGTGATTTGTGGATTGATAAGCGCTAGTCTGGAGAAACAGGCATTTATTCATTCTTTCTCAGTGTTGAGAAACATAGCCTGCATGTTTTACGTTATTGTGTTAATAACTAAAGTACCTAATTATGTTACATCATAATTTTGTATGAAAACTGGTACGTTACTTTTTAATCGAGCTCTCTCTCACAAACACAGACCGCGCACACACAGAGAGAGAAGATAATTGTAAAATGAAAATTGACGGGCTAAGTTTAAATTTTGTTCTTGGTGTTTTTTTTCCCGTCAAAATGTCAGAAAGCATTTTTTAATATCCATCCGTGTTTTTAAAATTCATTAAATGACGGACGTTTTACTATTAACAAAGCCTATATGTCAGATTCGTCTAACTTATACTTGATATTCTTTTTAGAATAAGTGATTAGCCCTTTTTTCTGTGAGATTTAGTTTCATATTTGGATATTGGAATAATAAATTAAGTTGCCTATCTTAAATGTACACACACTGTTCCTATGTTGTTGTTACTGTTTTCTAGGGGTTTCTTAATTGTAGACTAGTTAACCAGCACACATTATATGCAATGCAATATTAATCATGAATAAAAAATGGTTTTGAGCAGTAATGAAACTTTGGACTTTCGATTGTATATTGCAGTGCAGTGCAAGTGAAATTTTGGATTTGGGTCGAATTCAAAAACCTTTAGAAGTCAAAACTAGAATTATGAAGATAGGCATGTGTTTGTGTGTGTCTTGCATTCTCAAATAATGACAAAAATATATGACAACTATAATTTGATACAATGTACCGGTCACAGGCTGGGGCGAGCGTCAGCGGGCCGCCCACCCCTAACTTGAGCACCGCCCCTAAGGAGCTGACCATGGACACGAGGGAGGCAGACACAGAATTTAAAATAAATATATGTTCTTTATTAAATAAAAACAATATTAATAGTCTCATGAACATTCCCTCTTTCGGGACACTCTTCTTCGGGGCTCAGACAGAGAGAGATATGAACAGAATTCACAGCTTCGGCGTTCTCTTCTTCGGCGTTCTCTTCTTCGGGGCTCAGACAGAGGGAGAATATGAACAGCTGGGGCTGCGAGTGAACAGCAACAACACCATTCCCACACTGGCATATTCACCATACACCAGGCACGTGCACATAGACATCAAAAGGGGCTTGAGCACCTGCCCTTTTTATTCCTGGAGAGAAAGTGCCCTTTTTACTGGGGTGCTATTTTTAATTTTTGAAAAATAATATAGCCTATATTCCTGTTTGCGCACAGCTTCCCTGTCAAAAAAACACTATTCAATAAATATATATCTAAATATCAGGTCAGGAGTTCTGAAGCGCCCCCACACTCGTATATTTTTACGTTTCTGTCAGTCTGAGGTGTCGTTGCCATAAATCGTTTAAAAATGTTATTTATGAAGCGATCTGAATCTGCGTCGTTGAAACAGTGGATGCTAATTGACTACAAAGCACTGCAAAAAACAGCACCAACAGTAGCATTAATGGTAAGTAGTAAAAATTACTTCAATTTAAAAAAAAAAATATTACAATTTAAAATAATAGTTTTCTATTTTAATACTTTAAACACATACATATATATATAAATAATTTATTTCTGTGATGCAAAGCTGGATTTTTTTTTATTTTTATTGAATCTGTACTTTCAGGATCAGGATTCATTGATGAATAAAAAGTTAAATAGAACAACATTAAATTGAAATAAAGTCTTAATTGTCACTTTTTTATATCAATTTAGCACATCCTTGCTGAATAAAAGTATTAATTTCTTTTATAAAAAAAAAGAAAATGACTGAACCCAAACTTTTGAACGGTATGTGTATATTGGTACAAAATAAAGCATTAAAAATAGTAGTATATACTTACATATATATATATATACCCCTTTTCTACATTTGAGCCCCTGCCCCTGAGGAACTCTCTGCACGTCCCTGCCATACACTGTAAGATTTCACTCGTGCTCATTCCCACAATAGAACTGCAATTCAACAGACTCACTGTGCAATCAAGGCTTCCACCCGCAATCCAGCCGAAATCTCCTCTCTCTCGTTCTCTCCCTCTCCTCCTCGCAGCCTCCCTCCGCTGCCCCTGCCTCCCTCCTCGGCCTCTCACCTGCTGCGTGCACCCTCTCTGCCCTTCATGGCTGCCGCGTCTCCCTTTTATGATCCATTTTGGAAACCGCGTCCCAATGGCCACCCCAAACTCTCCTCCTCTCACACCAGTCAGCAATTCCACTAATCAATTGCCCCGATCGGCCATAACACACGGGGAAAACCGGAACCGGCCTGGTGTTGCACCGGAAGTGCTCGCCCGTAACAACAACTTCCGTGCACAAGGTTCCGGCTCCGGCCCGTGACATACTGATTGTGTAAATGTCGTTCTGCAGAAGTCTGCTGCTACAATAAAGAGTAAAGAAAACTGACAAAAGATATTGTTGAAAAATTATAGAGAAGAATCGACATCTTCCAGCACACAGAACTAGTGTGACAGCCTTAAAAACAGAGTATGGGAATTAAACTAAGTGCCTGATGTAGCATTTCAGTCTTTTCTCTTTCTGTCTTCAGTCTGCGGAAATGCAGTATTACAGAGAAACAGAGTCTCATCCTGACTTCAGCTCTGAAATCAAACCCGTCACACCTGAGATATCTGAACCTGAGTGAGAGTGAACTAGGAGACTCTGGAGCGAAAAACCTCAGTGATCTACTGATGAACCCACACGTAGTGATGGCCGGTTCGTGAACGAATCGTTCTTTTGAACCGGTTCTTTTTAGTGAACCGGTCGAACCAGTACACTAAATCGGACTGAATCGTTCGAAACACTTCGCGTCTTGCGTCAGTGCTGATCCACAAGTTACTGAAGTTAGCCTACTCACTTTCAGACATGCCTGACAGTCCCTCGGACTCGAAATAAACCAATATCCCGGAGTATATTTTACTCCAGTAACTCCAACAGTTCACTGAACTGAGACGTGCTGAGGAGAGAAGTGATGAGCACGAGCAGCTGATACTGCGCATGCGCGTACTACTGAACCGAACGCACAGGTACAGCCTGCAGCACGTTTTTCGAAATCGAATCACCAGTAGGCCTACACTCACTGACTGAACCGAAAACGGTTTCTTTCGGACGCGTCCGACATACTGAGAACCGATGAGCTGGAGATACTGAGCATGCGTGTAATTATTTTCCCCGGACGAAATACATGCTAGGCTACTTTATTATTTTGTTGCAAACCAAAAAGGGTTACAAAATAAAAAATATTGGAAATGTTTATGACTTACTGTATTACTTTACTGTATTATCACTGTATGAGTTTTTGAAACAACTGGTGGAGCGAAAGTATTAAATTATTAATTTTAAAAAAAAATTGTCTTAAATGACTGTGCATTGTTTTAGTTGAAGATGCTGTTGAAGGCTAAATGAAGAGTGTTTTATGACCTCAATAAGGGATTTTGGACAAAAATAACAGTTACAGTAGGCTGTTTTAACAGAAAGATGTATGGCGATTTATGAAATTCCTGTACTGTAATTATAGTTAATGACACATTCACAAATTTAGTTTGTATTAAATAAACTGTTTTAATAAAACTGTCAAAGTGTTTCAAACAATACACCATTAAAGTTTAACAAAGAAGAATTGTTGAAAACTAGTGCACTTGCACTGTATTTAACTCAGGCAATGCCTGTTATTATCTTGCAATATTGAACACAGATTTAATTAGGCTATCTAGCATTCAGAAATATGAATGTTGTTTATAAAGCATTACAGCAAAATAATTAACATGAAAGCACAACTGCTACATTTTAAAGGTTTGAAACACAATTAATGTTTTGTAAAACTGTCAAACTAAACATTTAGGCTATTTGTGTTAACATTAATGCATGATATTTTCAGGAACAGCTTATTTCTAAATAAGTTCATTAAAGTACAGCGAGGGCGGTTCAAAAGCATATGGAGCCGCCAGCTCTCTCTCTCTCGCGCGCGCGCGATCAGCGCCGTTTTGCTACAGCGATTCTCAAGAAGTGTTGCAGTTTCGAATCACCAGTACACTGAACCGAAAACTGTTTCTTTCGGACACGTCCGACATCTGAGAACCGATGATCCCCGCGGGATGAAAGAATTTACATCATTACGTCAATCTAAATGACGTCATTACGTGATGACGTAAACGAACCAGTGAACGAGTTTTTTTAACCGGTTCATTGAAACGAACTGTCCGAAAGAACCGGTTCGCGGAAAAGAACCGAACTTCCCATCACTAACCCACAGTGCAAGCTGGAGACACTAGAGTTAGTAACATTATACTGTACAGCAGTTACTGTGATATTATTTATTTATTTTATTTATTAGTTTATTTGTCAGGGACCATGCACAGTTCAAGCCTTGTACCAGAGTTAGCTATACGGCTAATTTACATCTGTGGTCCCTGGGCAAGGAAAAGTAAAAAAACAACAAACACACAGTACTCACATAAAAACCAGAATACAAATATACAATATATAAAAAAGTCAATGATCACATATCTGATTCGCCTTCAGCCAAATCTTTACGGACATTTTAAAACTGCTAAGGCTTGTACAATGTAATTTGGGATTAAGTTCCACTTTTCAACCACTGCAAATGAAAAAGCTGATTGTCCAAATTTAGTTTTCCTAAATTGAGTGTAACAGTCACCTCTTACAGAAGCCCTGGTGACCCTTACATTATCTCTGCAAAATGACACACATTGCTTGAGTGGGGGTGGTGCAAGATCATGTATCAATTTATACATCAGGCACATGTCAGCAAAGCTTAAAAAACTGTCAAAGGTTAATAAGTTGTATTTTTTTATAATGATACAATGGTGGTAGTTTCTCGTTCTTTTTATCCAGCACTTGCACCGCTTGTTTGTAAAGGGTATGTAAGGGTTTTATCGTAGTCCCACCCGCCTGTGACCAGCTTGTAGAGCAATAAGATAAATGTGAAAAGATCATCGTGTGTAAAAACAATTTAGCTGCAGCTATTGGTAACTGATGTCTTATATGTCTAAAATTAGCCAAATTAGCTCTGACACAATTGGATATTTTTTTATGTGTTTTTTAAAACTTAAGTTAGAGTCAATAATTAATCCTAGATACTTGAAATGATCAACAATATGTATTGTCTCTCCCATAATACAGATATCAGGCTGATGTCGTATAACATTCTTCTTGATAGAGAAATACATACCCACTGTTTTGCTTACGTTAAGAGTAAGACAGTTGAGAGTTAACCAGTCTGATACTTTGGTTAGAGCTGCAGTAAGTTTTACTGCGGCTTGTTCCCTAGATTTTGCATGGGTATAGATAACTGTATCATCTGCGTACATTTGGATATGAACTTCCGGACAAGTCAATGGCAAATCATTAATATACATGCTAAATAAAATTGGTCCTAAAATAGATCCCTGAGGGAATCCAATAGTTATTGCAGTAATTACAGTTTAAACAGGACTCAAGTAATAGTGTTTATAGC
This sequence comes from Siphateles boraxobius, assembly GCF_051911475.1. NCBI lineage: Eukaryota > Metazoa > Chordata > Actinopteri > Cypriniformes > Leuciscidae > Siphateles > Siphateles boraxobius. Next base: position 605,649 of record NW_027509210.1, on the reverse strand, counting down.
TCTGCACCTTCTGTTACACTTTATTTTAAATGTCTTTTAACTGCTGTAGTAAGTAATAAATCTTATTGTACCAGTGTATATTTAAATTTTTCTCACAACCTCATTTTCATAAACATAATATTCAATGTTTTCTAACCTGACTAAGGTCTATTGTGTTAAAGTTGAATAATTTGATATAATGTACTGATTGTGTAAATGTCGTTCTGCAGAAGTCTGCTGCTACAATAAAGAGTAAAGAAAACTGACAAAAGATATTGTTGAAAAATTATAGAGAAGAATCGACATCTTCCAGCAAACAGAACTAGTGTGACAGCCTTAAAAACAGAGTATGGGAATTAAACTAAGTGCCTGATGTAGCATTTCAGTCTTTTCTCTTTCTGTCTTCAGTCTGTGGAAATGCAGTATTACAGAGAAACAGAGTCTCATCCTGACTTCAGCTCTGAAATCAAACCCATCACACCTGAGATATCTGAACCTGAGTAAGAGTGAACTAGGAGACTCTGGAGTGAAAAACCTCAGTGATCTACTGATGAACCCACAGTGCAAGCTGAAGACACTATTGTAAGTAACATTATACTGTACAGCAGTTACTGTGATATTACAGTTTATTTTAAGACAACAGGACTCAAGTAATAGTGTTTATAGCTCTGCACCTTCTGTTACACTTTATTTTAAATGTCTTTTAACTAGTAATCGACATCTTCCAGCACACAGAACTAGTGTGACAGCCTTAAAAACAGAGTATGGGAATTAGGGCTGCACGATACTGGGAAAATATGTGATATGCGATATTGTTGTTATGTATTGCGATAACGATATTTCTTGCGATATAAAATTTCCCAAGAGAAATGCTATTTTTATTAAGCTTTTTTTTTTTTAATCATTTGTAATGATCATACAAAAAAAAACAGGTAGGCTAAAATATATTCTTCTAATCTTCAGAAGAATATCTCAGTTTTTTTTCAGAAGGAGTTACACTTGCAACTTTTCAGAATGCCGCAAGCTCACCACAGGTCATTGTGACAAAAACCAACAATCAGCTTCGGCCTTTCCGTAACAACATCGAATCCTCGGCCGAACAGCTGATCATACTGTACAGGGCGGGTTTTTATTTCTCATCTCCATAAATATATCTAGAAGTAAAGCTAATACAAGGGCTAGAAATCAGTGAATCCTTTGCTGATACTTATTCGTCATCATGGAAAGCCCTCAGCGCAGTTCATGGTTGCATAGCAACGACAGACGCAAGCGCTTGTGGAAAGAAGGAGATAGCGCCGCGGCCGCACTTTCCAGGCGTTTTTAGACTCGATATGTGAACGGCCCCGTACACAGTACCTGCATTTGTGACACTTCTTCTCTATTGAAGCCAAAATATTGCCATATTTCAGACGTACAGGCCAATCAGGATGTTCTCTGTCTTACAAGCGCTTCATGAGGCACATGCGCACACACACGCAAGGTCTCTCGCTCTCTCCCTCTCTGCCGTGTGCGCGCGCTACACAGTCTCTTCTGTCTCGCATGTAGGGTGACCACCTGCTAATAAGCCCAAGGTGGGACAAGGGGTATGTTTCTGAGGGACAATGTGGGACACTGCCTGGCGCGGCGGTGCCCCCACCCCACGGACAGACTCACTGATAGTGGTTTACCCATTTCTAGCACATACCACCTTACATGGTATATTAATAATGCCCTATTCCCCTAAACATGTGTAATTGCTGATGTATGCTCATGAATAGGCCAACCAATGTGTATTTTTTTCTAAATAAAGATTCATAATATTTTGAACATTCAATGAATTGACAGATGCACTTCCACTTACGATTTACTTTAGCTATTTAATTTTATTTATTTTTCATTACAATTTATTCACCTTAAATAAATAATAATATAAAATTATAGAATTAACAGGAATAGCTTGTTTTCACATGACGTGACGTCACTGCGTTGCCATAGCGATACATACAGATGGAGGGCAGGAAGTGATTTTCTATATTTAGGACTCACTATAACAAACTCAAAATGCCTATGTTTTGCGTCGTTTATGGTTGCTCAAATCGATCAAACCACGAGGAGTTTTTATCGTGTGCCAAAATTTGTTGTTCATAAGGGGGGAAAATACAAGAAATTGACAGAAAAACATCGGAAAAATTGCCGGTCGGGAGGAGCCGAATGGGAAAATGCCCGTGTGTGTGTCAGTGATCACTTCGTCAAAGCTGAGTTAATACAGCTTATGTGTCTGTTTGTGTAACGTACCAGTTTTTGAACTTTGTAAAGTCAAAGTATGTCTGTGAGACGAGGTAGTTGCTGATCTACCGCCTCAATGGCAGGCAAATCTTTCAATTCAGTTGAAAATCGGTCCTCTTCATAACGTCTGGATCACGTCCAACATATGTTTAGATTTTTTGTTTATATATTTCTCTTGTAATAGCGTCTAAAGTAGTACAGTACGGACTTTCCTCCATCACGTCCATTGCGTTCTTCACTTCCTGCCCTCCATCTGAATTTCGCGCGTCAACACAGTCACGTGACTGCAAACAACCTATTGTAGTTGCTCAACACCACAGGAACAGTTTAAAAAAAAATCTTAACTCACAACTCCAGAGGTTCACGGAACGAGAAGTCACTGCGCTGTCATGACAACAATGAAAAAGTTGACAACAACCTAGTCAGCAGTTCAACTGAGGTCACGTGGGTGTGGCAACAGTAGCGTGCTGAACTGTCAAGTAATGTTCGTTTGGGTGCCTGGGGCTCGAGGATATAGAGCGACCGACTTTTTTTTTTGAGCAAGCATTGATTATGCGTGACACGGTCTCAATTTGCGGGACGCATGAATTGGTATTCAAACGCTGTGCGCGCACGCGCTACGCGGGACGGGTGGTCACCCTACTCGCATGCGCGCTCTCGCTCGCTCGCTCAAGATTCCGGGAGATTTTAACTCATTTGTGGGCATCAGGGAGCCACTATCAATATGCGGGAGACTCCCGGAACTTCCGGGAGACTTGGGATGTCTGAAAATAAAGTAATTTATCGCACCTTTCTGCGATACGGATATCGCATATACTATTATCGCGATAACAATAATTTTTTGATATATCGTGCAGCCCTAATGGGAATTAAACTAAGTGCCTGATGTAGCATTTCAGTCTTTTCTCTTTCTGTCTTCAGTCTGTGGAAGTGCAGTATTACAGAGAAACAGAGTCTCATCCTGACTTCAGCTCTGAAATCAAACCCATCACACCTGAGAAATCTGAACCTGAGTGAGAGTGAACTAGGAGACTCTGGAGTGAAAAACCTCAGTGATCTACTGATGAACCCACAGTGCAAGCTGCAGATACTATAGTAAGTAACATTATACTGTACAGCAGTTACTGTGATATTACAGTTTATTTTAAGACAACAGGACTCAAGTAATAGTGTTTATAGCTCTGCACCTTCTGTTACACTTTATTTTAAATGTCTTTTAACTACTGTAGTAAGTAATAAATCTTATTGTACCAGTGTATATTTAAATTTTTCTCACAACCTCATTTTCATAAACATAATATTCAATATGGAGTCAAACCTGACTAAGGTCTATTGTGTTAAAGTTGAATAATTTGATACAATGTACTGATTGTGTAAATGTCGTTCTGCAGAAATATGCTGCTACAATAAAGAGTAAAGGAAAATGACAAAAGATATTGTTGAAAAATTATAGAGAAGAATCGACATCTTCCAGCACACAGAACTAGTGTGACAGCCTTAAAAACAGAGTATGGGAATTAAACTAAGTGCCTGATGTAGCATTTCAGTCTTTTCTCTTTCTGTCTTCAGTCTGTGTGAATGCAGTATTACAGAGAAACAGAGTCTCATCCTGACTTCAGCTCTGAAATCAAACCCATCACACCTGAGATATCTGAACCTCGGGAAGAATAAAATAGAAAACACAGGAGTGAATCATGTATGTGACGTACTAAAGGATTCACACTGTAAACTGGAGATATTGAGGTCAGTAACAATTCACATACACCAGTGGTTCTCAAACTTCTCTTATGGACATAAACCACATTTTGGAAATCATATTTTGTTTAATATTAAAATTCCTGTAGTTCAGAATCACATGCTTATGAGACCCACATCAGTTATTTGACTCTTTCCTTTTGCAGATTTGTGGAATCTAATAACACACACACACACACACACACACACACACACACACACACACACACACACACACACACACACCACAATAGTAACATTTCAAACTTTTAAAATCCAAATAAATACATTTATACAACTGTAGCAATTTAGTCTATTTCAAAACTCTTCTCGTCTGTGTAGAGGAGCTTGAAGTGCTCTGTCTAGTTTAGAGATCAACAGCTGCTCAAAACCCCATATATCCAGGCCTGGTTGTGCTTTGTACCACCTGAGATCAAAACGACTAAAAGAATCAACATGTTTAAAGCTGCATTTTTTTTTTAATTAATTTTAAAAATAGCACGTTATTATTCTGAGAGTGCAAAAAGCTCTCCTCCAAACCGTGGCTACACAAACCTAATACACTTTGATAAACCTGTAATATTGAACTGTATGTTAGAGCTGTTTGTATGGATTTCATTGGAAATTACTTGCATCATACACACAAAAGCCCTTTTCACACAGCACGTTGATCCCGGGAAATTGCCGGAAAATTGGCAGAACACCTTCTGTGTGAACGCAAACACCATGAAAAAAGCAAAGGAAAAATTATTTCTTTGCATTTTTTATTCAATTATGATAACAATAACAACAATCAAAAAAAAAATTTTTAATTAGACCCTACAGTATTTTAGATACAATCCTTTACCAAACGGTTGAGACGTCTGTTCATAATAAAAGAATAATCTGTAATACAGTACAGAAATGGTGAAAAAATGATATTGATCAAATATTTTTCATCAAATATGTAATTGAATAATATTAAAATGAATCATTTCAACAACACTAACCCTTTTGTTCATTGTAAATAGCTAATTTTACCAACACTACCATAAAAGGACAACTCAACTGTTTGGTAGAGCATGTTTTAAAAAAAAAATTGACCCTTATAAGACTTATTTTTGTTTAATTAAGTTACATAATTCTGTTTAACAACTCCTCTGAAACTATAATATGTCATCCAAATAGTCTTACCTTTAAAATTCAGAGAAAAGTAACTCCAGTAGTTAGTTTTATTTTTCACCACTAGAGGGATAAAAGTGTAGCGATAAAGAGATACTCAACCCAAAACTGCAAATGTTATCATTTACACACCCTCATGCCATTTCAGATTTATGAGTTTCTCCAGATGAACTCAAGATTTTTAAATTAATAATCTGTCTCTATGAGTCTATACAAGTGTACTGGACCTCCAAAGATGATTCTTCATAAACCACACAAAGCAAACACAGCGGTTATCCATACGACCCCAGTTGATAAATTAAAGTCTTCTGAAGCAAAACTATATGTGTTGGTGAGAAGAACTTTTTAAACAATAAACCATAACATCATCTATAAACCAACTGTAACCTTGTGAGGTGAATCTCTTTAACAAACACTTCAACAAAGTGTTCAATAAGTTTAAACCAAGACACTTTATTCTCAGTCTCTCCTGAAAAGACTGTTTAGAGTGTATTTGTGGAAAATAATTCCCCTTAGTCGTGTTTTGTGATCTGGTGAAAGTAAGATGATCTCTGTCTGTTTCTCTCGTTCTAGACTAAACAACTGTGGCATTACAGATGTTTCAGCTTTAACTCAGGCTTTGACAAACTCAAATGCACTGCAGTTTTTAAAAGAGCTTGATCTGAGCAACAATATGATCAGAGACTCACAGCCGCTCAGAGACGTGTTACGAGACTCAAACTGTACACTGAGGTGAGTAAACATCAGTGATGTTAAAGATACTTTCATTTATCTCTGACAGTCTTTCAATATTTGTGCAAGGAAAATATAATTAAGTTTTATTGAAACCATGTGGGCAAAATTTAAATTGATTGAAAACCAGTTAAGCACAAGCCACAGCTAATTCAAAATCACTGGTCAATCACACAGTCTCCTGCCAAGAAAGTTCAAAAAAACATAATGCTCTCTCTCATGATGAGCTTCATAACTTCTAGTAAGGTAAAAACCCGACTAAAAACGCTGTATTATGCAGACCAGACAAGTAGTTGCGATGTCACTTCGTAAAGAAAGAGTGCGCGCCTGCACACATACACATTCATACACACCTACTAGACTAAACACGATATATGCATGTGCACGCCGTCACCGTTTTCACGCTTTTGAAGTTTACACAGAGATGATAATGATATCGTTTTCAAAACCTGTTTCAAAGTTTGCGTTCTCAGGCCACTAAAATGCTGTCATGTAAATGAACGACCAGAATGCATTAAAAGTTTTCTGTTGAAAACTGTGTCGTGTAAATAAACTATTTTTACAATGGAAATGAATCAACCCTGAACTTACTTAAACTGGACAATGGATTTCTTCTAGAGCTGCTGTACAGCCAAAAAAATATATGTTGCTTTAATTTCCTATTATCACTGTAAAGCTGCTTTGTAAAAATCTCTATTGTAAAAAGCGCTATATAAATGAAGGTGAATGGCTTGACATGACCTATGAAATCTCTAGAATCAGCTGGGGGCGGGGCTTGTACTTTAGTGCTTTCTGGAGAAAAAACTAAAGAACAAACAACTTTATTGAACAATAGCTTTATGAATTACATCAGTAGAAAATCATTAGAATTTGATAGAACAAAATTAGACTGATAGTTGTACACAGATTGTAGAACGCAGGTAAAATCAGTGCAGATTCAGCTTCAGCTCACAGCCGTCCAGCATCACATGATCAATGTCTCTGTCTCTGTGTGTTTTAACTTTGACAAGCATCACGTCACATTGCTTTAGGCTTTCTTTACTTTCCAAACTCTGAGAAATGTGTGAGGATCTGATGTCTGTACAACTTAATCTAAAATTTACATTCTATATTCAAATATAAACTGACAATATCAGTTTTATATCTTTAAAATGAACAGGGATTTTGGTGTGATTTGGTGAGATCATTTAAAACCCACATCTTATGAATTCAAAGTGATAATACAGAAATGCATGTATTTAATAGCAAGTTTAAACTGCTTTAAACCACTCTGCTTCCACAAATGTAAAGTTTATCATACTAGCTCTTATGTATTACTCAGTAGTAATGTAAACAGCATTATTAGAAATATACATGTACACTTAAGTGATATTGAATGATTATTGTTGGTTTAGTACTCTTACAAATGATAATTTTATTTTATTTACAGGTGAAATGGATTAAGAAGATCTTGATCAGAGCTGAGATGAAGCAAGAATAAAGAAGTCTTTAGTATAAGGCCTACAATCATGATGATATTGGAATTTAAAACTTTATATTCTAAAATTTATATTTATAACAGTTTATTGTTTAATACTTACATTTTAACGAAAAATGAACAGCTCTCGTATTGTCATAGTAACATGCAATTTGTTCATTTATTCCTAAAATACTTATAAAATGTTATAAAAGTCTTTTATTACAACTTTTATCTTAAGCTGCTTATAAGACTCTTTTATATACAAACATGAAATTGCAAAAGTTGGTCCTAGGATGAAACCCAGAAGAATAAGACACAGAGACATGATGGAACAAAAATGTTTATTGGGTTTATTAAAACTACACAGAGACATGTTTTGATAAAGATGTTTTATTGGAAAATGATAAAAGAAAACAAAGTGAGCCTTATTTTGTAAAAATTATTTTATTGATGTAAAGAGCAAATAAATGTAACCTGTATTAAGAAACAAATACTAAACATGCATATAGTAAGGAAAATGTAAGTAGTAGCGTAGTGTTCTGTTCCAGACCCGAAGGAGGAAGAATCAGGAGTACAGAACTTTTTATAAGAAGATTGTGAAAGGATTAAAGGAGTTAACCATTGTTGAAGATCTGGGATTGGATGAATTTGTGCATATGAGGTATGTAATGAAGAGGTGTGATATGAAATATACAATATAAAAAGTACTGTATGACATGTATGGGTTTAGACGCTGGAAGATGAGCCAGCCTCTCCATTGTTTGATGATCCAAGCCTGAAACCTGCTGGTGGAACTTGTGAACTGATTTTATTTTACTTTAACTTTTCACTTTGTATGTAACCTTTGAATAACAAATATAATAAATTTACTTATAATTATTATAAAAAAGATTGCCTGCCGCAAGTCTCTGCTTTCTATAAAGAACTAAACCACGGAGGGGTCTTTCTTCTAGACTGTAAGTATGAATTTGAATACTTATGATCTAGTGTAGAATTTGACCAATAATTTGCCTTACCTGAGATTATAAACAAAATAAGGTAGAAGGTGCTGAGGATCTATATATAGGAAATAATATTAGATCTTACACCATAAAACAGTATTTACTGTCAATTCAGTTTATTCTCAAATATTTTCCATCTCATCTGAAACAATAGCTTTCATAAAATCTTTGTTTAAAAAAAAAACCCTGTTGGTGTTTGAACTGTGTAGGAAAAAAAATGAGTAAATCCAATTTCAATACATTTTTGAAAGCCACTCCGCTTCAGAAATTTTCATTTTGTTATTACTATCATTTAGTATAACAACCACCTTTACATTTAAAACTGCGAGACTTACAGTGGTAACCTCAGTCTTGAAGACTGTTGAGCTCAGTTTGACCAGCTGTCCTGAGGAGAAACATCTGAGGTCACTTATGATGTGGATTCATTGACCTTTTGTGAAATGTTTTGATTTTACTCCATTTAATAAAAATTTACTTAATTTTATTTAATTAGTACAATGTATAGTTAGGATTCTGAATTAAAACAGTGTAATGTTTGTCCACAAATATTATCAGAAATATACGGAGCCCCCAGGGGTCAGGCGAAAATTGTTGAAACAATATAAACCTGCATTGAAAGATATAAGCTAAAGAACAACAGACCACAACCTTCTCAGCTCAACACCACAATTTGTTGATTTCTTCGTCTGTTTCAAAGCTGAAATCATGACCTTATGGTGATAGTAACGTAACTGACACATGGAGCAACATCATTTATATTTGTTCAATTCCACCTTGGGGCTCAGAAGAACTGCTTGTGAATAAATGGTTGATGTTGTAAATTTACATCTGAATACATAAAATATGTGTTTTAGAATTATCTCATAATGCGATAAATATCGCTCAAAGAAGAAGTTCACTCACCGGCGTTTCGTAGAGCTACTGAGATTTCCCCGCATGTACAAGCTTAAAGCATAAACACTGTTGAGTTCAAGACGATAAGACTCTGCAACACATCAGGTCAGCGATCCGCACTCCAGTATTAGTCACTCACTCTGACATATGCGCAAGTCAAACCCTTTTCCATTCACAGAATTCCTCCGTCTATTCCAATGCACAAGAAACTCAATTACAAATGATATTATCCCCTTAGTCCGAGAAGGTCTTCTCCGTACTTTAGGCCAAGAAATGTCTGTAGACACTTTCATGCTCCGTGGTCTTCAAATTTCAAGCCTGGATGGACAGACCTTTGTGGATTTACCAGAGCTGTATAGTCAAACATCAATGCCTGTGAGCCTTCATCTGCAAAGCTGCAGAATTTAAGTTCCAACAGGCCAGAAGATCACATTCAGACGCAACATTTGTTGCCTCAACAAATTACCAATCACGTTTCTTCTCAAAATTCTACCTTGTATGATGTTGTACAACAGCAAACTAACATTGCCGCTCATTTGTTGCAACAGCAAGCGTTGGTTTCTCTTCCGCCTCGAAGGATATTGGAATTCGATGGAGATCCATTGCAGTATGGCTGTTCTGTTAAAGCTTTTGAACAAGCCATTGAAAAGAAACCGGGGAAACGCAAGAATGCCTTTACTATCTAGAGCAATATACAAGAGGACGGCCAAGAGAGTTAATCCGTAGTTGTCACAATATGAGAGCTGATCAAGGATATGATTGAGCAAAGAATCTGCTTAAAGAACATTTTGGTAGTGAAATTAAAGTAACAGCAGCATATATGGAGAAGGTCATGCGCTGGCGTATGTTAAAGGGTGAAGATGTTGAGCCGTGGATAGACGTAAGTGAAAACAATAATGTAAACGTTATAACGTCACGTTTACCTCAGATAAATGTCCATATCCATGATTGCCAGTGACCATACACTCGTTAGTCAGCTAGAAATATAACTCTGGAGAGGAGCAATGAGAGGGGAGATGAACAGCTGATGCGCTGATGCAGCTCAGCTGAGCAGATCGCTGATGAGACCGTGTTGTTGGCCAATAGCGTTAGCAGTATCTTGACTACTTGGCCTGCCAGAACTGACGCTGACGCTCAATTAATGACTTTATGACCTTCTTCACTTATAAGATTGATAATATCAGGGAGAAAATTATAACTATGCAACCGTTTACTACAGTATCGCATCAGGCAGTGCAGTGTAGTCTCACTGACGAAAAATTCGATTAATTCATTGCTATAGGAGAGGAAGAATTTTATAAACTCGTTAATTCATCTAAATCGACAACATGTATGTTCGACCCTATACCGACTAAACTACTGAAAGAGATGCTTCCAGAGGTCATAGATCCTCTTCATGATATCATTAATTCATCTTTGTCTCTAGGATACGTACCAAAAACTTTTAAGCTGGCTATGATTAAACCACTTGTTAAAAAAACGCAACTTGATCCTACAGAATTAGTCAATGACAGGCCGATCTCGAATTTGCCTTTTCTGTCAAAGATACTAGAAAAGGCACTATCCTCACAACTGTGTTCCTTTTTAGAAAGAAATGATATCTGTGAGAATTTTCAGTCAGGATTTAGACCGTATCATAGTACTGAGACAGCTCTCATTAAAGTCACAAATGATTTGCTCTTATCATCCGATCGTGGTTGTATCTCGCTATTAGTGTTACTTGATCTTAGTGCTGCATTTGATACTAATGACCAAAACATTCTTTTAAATAGACTCGAAAATTATGTTGGCATTAGTGGAATTGCACTAGCATGGTTGAAATCATACTTATCTGATCGCTATCAGTTTGTAGCAGTAAATGAAGAGATCTCTTATCAGTCAAAAGTTCAGTATGGCGTACCACAAGGCTCAGTATTAGGATCGTTGCTGTTCACTCTGTACATGCTACCTTTAGGAGATATCATTAGGAAGCATGGCATTAGTTTTCACTGTTATGCTGATGATACTCAGCTCTATATTTCTTCACGCCCTGACGAAACTTACCAATCCACAAAATTAACGTACGATTTTTCCCATCCTCACTGATCTTGTCATAAAAGTCGTTTACATGATCATACGACGCCTCCTTGCTGTTTTGATGACGCATGCGGCGGTACGACACTGGTGAAGGGTGTTGCCAGATTAGGTGTTTTTCCGCTACATATTAAAGCCTGTTTACGGTGTGTTTTAGCCAGGTTTTCGCCTGGAAGGCTCTATAGAAATCTGGCACTCTATTGAATGAAGATAAACTGAGAGTGTGTCGTTCACAGACACCAGAATGAACGAGTTCACAGTAACGTTCATCAGGCAGTAATACAGTACGTTCAGTTCACGTTCCCCCAAAATATGAACGAGTTCATGAACTATCGTTCAATGAACGCGTTCAGGCACAACACTGGTGCTCACACTGTGGAAAGAGTTTCTCCTGCTGGAAATCCCTGAAAAGGTCACGAGAGGTCACACTGGAGAGAAGCCGCACCAGTTCTTCATGCGGGAAGAGTTTAACTCACTCGCTGAATCTACTGGTTCATATGAAAAAACATTGTCCAAATCTGTGTGAGTGAGTGTGAAACTGGCGACATCACGCCATTAAATCCTCCATATCACAAACTTGATTAGATGTGATGCATTAACAACACACTGAAAACATGCACTGAAATCACTCAGAGACTCTTTTAATGGTGTTTAAAACTCAATCTGTGAACAACTCTTACAGTCTGGATGAAAATATATCAATAATCAGCCAAGTTAAATATTTATATAATATGCAAATTTAAAATGCCGGAAACCGGAAGTGGCAAAATAAAAGCTCGAGGAGGTCTATTTATAAATAGAGAACAGTGTAACTGCAGTAATGCTGGGGTTTTGAGATGGTTCTCACTGCGGAACATGAAATCCACGGGGAGGAGTCGGATCCAGATCCAACTCCTCCCACCTTGCATACACCTAAACCTAGCCAACTCCGCCCCCTGATCCCTAAACACACCCCTAATCCCTAAACCCAACCCTAATCCTACCCATCTCCACCCCTTGGATCTTGATCCGACTCCTCCCCGTGGATCTCATGTACTGCATTGAGGTGCTACTGGGGGTTTTCCAGACAGAGACGCTGTGGTCTAAAGCTAAACCACATCACAAACCACATCACAGACAGAAAGAGAACAAACCTCAAATGCTTCACATTCTGGATTAAAAAATTTTAATCCAGAGGTTTAAAAGAGGTTGCAGTTTTATTTTTACATATCATACTGCAAATATATCTACTAATGATGCTTAAAGTTGGCAATAAATGAAAATACGTGTTTCTAAATGAATGCTATTCATCTTATTGTGAATGTTTAAATACGTCCATAAAGTATAGAGTAGAGCAGAATATAACAGAATATGATGGAGAGAATATAATATAAGAGTTCAAAATAATAGCCTATAATATGATAGACTAAAGTAGAATATAATAAGATAGAGTAGAATAGAATAGAATATAGAAAGAACAGATAGAATAGGATAGAATAGAATATGATAAAATTGAATAGGATGGAATAGAGTAGAATAAATCAGGACATGATGCTGATGGTGGTTTCACATTCTTGATAATAAGAGGTTGCAGTATTATTTGTACATATACTGCAGATATCTCTACTAACATACACATTTTATAATATTGCTGATTACTTACAAAGCACTAAATGGATCAACTCCCCAGTACTTGAGCGAGCTCTTAACACATTATAGTCCTTCACGTCTATTGCGATCTCAAAGTTCTGGTCAGTTGATAATACCTATAATATCTAAATCGACTGCAGGCGGTAGATCCTTTTCCTATTTAGCACCAAAACTTTGGAACAATCTTCCTATCATTGTAGCAGTCAACGCCTGTCACAGGGTTTCTTTTATTCCAAATGGGGGTACTATTTGTTTCCTAACCACTAGGGGGATACAAGAGGGCACATTGTATGAGATAAAACAGGAAGCAGAAGAGTATATAAGTGCTTAGGTCTGTTTAGCACTGCCTTATGATTGTTTGTTATCTGTTTCCCAATCCTGTTTGAGAAACTGTTTGTTTCCTGCTCAAACGTGAGTTTAATTATTTGTACGAATTATTTGGGTGAACTGATGTGGAATCTGTATAATTAATTGATGTTTGATTTTTTTTCTTGTAGAGGTCTGTTTGACGCTGCCTTATAGTTGTTTGTTTGGGATGTAACTATTGCTCATCAGCTGTGGATACTGTCAAGTGTTTATACTCTGTTTATACTGCTGATGCAGTTTTTCTGATTCGTTTGCTGAGGAAACATTACAACTCTCCAAACAACTAAGCTTGGACAACCTTCTAATTCATCACTATCCACCTTTGCACGGATGGTCGAACTACAGATGAGACTGGTTTCTTTCATTTTCGGAACTGTTGGGGTTCGTGAGCCATTGAGGACTGTGTTGGACATTTCGATACACCCATATGTATAGACTGGCTCATGAATGAATTCTGTCTCTGTATACAGATGTATGTGCTGTGATATATTGTGTTTTTGGAAAATGAATGAGTAAAGCTTTGAATATATGAAGAAAGAAACCCTCCACTTATTTGGATAAGAGTTTATTTTAGACCTTTTTTAACTAAGACCCATTGAGCATTGCAAACAAGGTGACCCCCTTGGAAATGTAGCGTGACCAGTGCAAAGAAGCTGGGACTGTTATAACATTGTCCGGGAAGCAGTGAAGGAATTAGTTTGAGGAATGAGTTGTAAAGACTATATTGACAGATCTGATGTTTCTGTGTCTCAGATGATCCAGTGTTATTCTCTCTACATGATCAACTTCATGAGGATAAAAATGAGTAAAATGATTTTAGAGCAGAGGAAGGAGATGATGACACAAATCTGACCAAATAAAAAAAGATTCATGAAAACTGTGAATAATACAGTAACTTATAACTTTACTATATTTAATATTCACTGCTTGTTAAAGGTTCAGCAGAAAGAAGAGCTTGTGTTTGAATGTAAAGTGTTATTGTGTGTCAAATGTGTGTCTGTAAAATTATTAGAAAACATGCGATTAGTTTCCACTGTTATGCTTATTAATAATCGACTATAAGACAAAATTTAATTTGTATATTATCCAAGTAACCAGAGTGTGTTAAAGATATGGATGAGCAGTAATTGTCTTATAATAAATGATGATAATGATAAATAAAATGATATTATTGATGAGCCATAATCCTGTAGACAGAATGTGTTGGTGAATAATCTGCATCAGTGTGTGTTTCTTCATCATGTACAGTTCAAGATCTGGCCGATCCTTCAGCGTTATTCACCTCAGAAACACCAAAATACAGAACATGTTTCTGATGCAGAAAAACTCATTCAAGCGTTCATGACTGGATTACTGTCATCATTACTAGATTATCCTGATCATTCTCAATCAACAAACTACAGTTATAGTGCAGAATACACTTCTTACCAGATCAAGAAAATATCATCATATAACAACCATTTACCATCTACACACTGAATATCTGCTTCATTACTTCATTATTTGTGAAATAAAAGAGAAATTGTTAAAGAGAAAAACGTCTCAACACAGAGAACGAAGAATGTGATCATGACATGCAATAGTGTGAAAGTAAATCATGCAGTCAATCCTGCCTGGCTTCTTCTGTTCTGCCTTCTTTTTTCTTAATATAAACACTGAAAAGCGGCTGAACACTGCGGTTAACCAGTTCCTGTTCCTGTTTTCTGTGTTCTGTGTTTCCTGTGTTACCACACATTTCGATTGGTAGCATACAGGATATGATGTCAGAGCACTTTTTGTCATATATAAAGTCAGTTCTGCTGTCAGACTCTCAGTAAAACACTGGAGCTTCTCTTTCCAGATCATCACAAGGTAATTAAACACTTTCATCTTTAAACATTTTATAACAGTATGTTGTTTAGAAATTAATTATGAACAGAGATGTTAGTGTATAAATTATTGTAGTGAAACTGAAAGATAAATATGTATTGGGAAAAAATCACAAACAAATGTGAAATTTCATTTTAACTATATATTATATCTCTGTATTTTTTTCAAACAGATTTGTGCAGAATCTGAACACAAGAGAAATGAATGCATGACAGGAATATATCTGGACTATCACAAACTACAGAAGAAGGATTTATCTTTCTATATTCAGTGATTTTATAAACACTCTGGATTATTCTACATCTCTCTTCTTCTCAAAGGTCACAAACATGTTTCTAAACACATTTCATTTCTCATCTTTACTGACGAGCTTTATTTCATATCCATGACTGGATTATTTGCTATTTTATCAGAAATGTTTTAAATTCTATATTTGAAGTGCATGTTATCTGTGACATGATCTGAATCTATATCATCAGTTCAGTCTCTGTATTATAATTATGATGATAACGGGTTGTTTTCTTCATTTACAGTCTCTGTTGATCCAGTCGAGTTGTAAAGTGTCGTTCTGATGAATCAAATATGATCAAACATGAGGTGAGAAGAGAAAGATGATTATGATCAGGACTCACACATAACAGCACATTTATATAATTGATGAATATGAATATTGGGTAAAACTTTACAATACGGGTGCACTAATATGCATTAATTCATGTTTAACTAATGCACAGATAATTATGAGTTAATGTATGACTCATGAAGAACTAAACCATTAATGAATTATTACTGCATCAGCAACTAATAAAGAGTCTATATGATTAATATATTAAGTAATACATTAAATGATATTAATTAAATGTGTCATTGTGTAATAATTCCTTAATAACATATTTTATTAACTAATAGTGTAAATTAATGTGTTAATAACCACAATGGGTCAGAGCAATGTACTTCAACTTCCAGTTGTCTGCTTTAATTAATCATTAGCTAATGATTTGCACAGGTATCATTATGTTATAACTTTACTTGTTGAGGCATATTAGTGCACCCGTAGTGTAAAGTTTTACCCAATATTGAAGTATAATATTGTAATAACACTGAGCTCATGCAGATGTTGATCAGGAGTTGATCTGATGACTCGTGATATGATGTTATATCGCTTTTATGAAAATCTGTCTGTGTGATTGAACAGATTCAAATGAAGAGGAGAAAGAAAATCAGCAGAAATCACAGATCAGCAGAAAACAAGAAGACTGAGAGAAAAATGGAGGACAGAAATGAGACACAAACCAGTGAATCACGAGAGGAAAGAGGAGAGACACTTGTTAGATGTGAGAGTATGGAGATACTAAAGCCAAACTGTGAGTGTTTGATCATTATTGAACTTTAATCCTTCATTACATTTTAGTTTTACTGTTAGATCAGTTTCACAGACGAGGCTTAAAACTAGTGCAGACTGATTAAGCTGTTTTAACTGAAAGCATCTTAAAATATGGCAGTATCATTGTTTTGTCTGGAGAGGCACATTAGTAATGTTTTTTTTCTAAGACACGTTTAAAAAAGCTACTGAAATACCCTAATTAAACTAAAGACTAATCCTGGCTTAATCTAAACCCTGTCTGTGAAACCAGACCTTACTGTTGTTTTCTCTTGACATAAAACGGCACATTCAGACACTTTCATCAGACCGACTTTCTGCAGTTATGAAACAACAGGATAATCGACAATAGTTAATGTTCAAGAACATAATAAATGTATAAATTCAAATCAGTTTATATGATGATAATCTAACATGTGTATTTATTTCTAGTGTCCTGTGATCCAGACGGGCCTGTAAAGTTTGATTCTGATGTCAAAACTGAGGAGAGATCAAACCCTTCATCACTGACATCATCATCGTCACCATCACCATCACTGTTACGTCCCTCACTAATTAGAGGTTATTTGACTAGGAATTTTATTAGACATAACAAGTTTTGCATCTTTGCAGGACTGTGATATGAAGAGTGTGCTAAAGTAGCATATTTCATCAACAGTGTGAAAATGAATAGCACATAACAGGCACAATACCAGTATAAACATAAATATCTATTGGTACAATATGCGTCACATGACTAAAACTTACGTCATCGTTTTAAACACCTCTGTTTTCCCAGTCCACACTACAACATGAAAACAGCGTTTTCAAATTTATACACTTTGGAGAGGGTTTTCAAAAAGCTTTGTTTTCATAAATAAAAATGGCGTCTTAGTGTGAACAGAAGGCCAAAACGGAGAGAAAAATATGCTTTTTCAAACGTAAATGGAGGCTATTAGTGTGGACAAGGCCTTAGATCTGGTAACTAAAAACACATCTCTTTTTGTCCTTCTGTCAACACTGCGGGTACGTTTGCACGACAACGATATGCGTAAAACGGAGAAGTTTTTCTTTTGAGTTTTCCGCGTACATCGACACCATTGTCAAAACGATCTCCATTCACACAGGTCCACAAAAACTAAAAACGCTGTATTCTGCTGCCAGACCAGTAGATGGCGATGAAACACTAGAGACTGAACATGTAATACATATGTGCATAACGTCATCGTCTTTAGAGATTCGCGTTTTTGTTGTTTACACGGAGACCGTTTTCAAAAACTTGCAATTTGAAATCCGTTTTCAAAACATTGTGTTTTCAGGCACCCAAAACGCTGTTGTTGTATAAACAAACGGCCAAAGCACATAAAAAGTTTTACGTTTTAAGTTGAAAACGGTGTTGTGTAAACAGCCCCTGAAACAGCGTTTTTATTAATGAAAACTAAGCTTTTTGTAAAACACTCTCCAAAGTACATAAATTTGAAAACGCTGTTTTCATGTTGTAGTGTGGACTGGGAAAACGGAGGTGTTTAAAAACGATGACGTAAGTTTAATCATGTGACGCATATTGTACCAATAGACAGGGACGTAGCACCAAATTTTGGGTCCTGGGTACAAACCATCTTGCTGGTCCCCCTACCAAATACCATAGTGATATCAATGGGTGGGGTATTACATTTTTATCATAAAAACACTTAAAATGTAAACAAATGGTTGCTAAAATATCCTTTATTGTCACAATACCTTTTTTAAAGTGTAGGCTAAGTACAAGTTAATTGATGATTATTTGTCTGTTTATAGACTATAGAATCACAGGGTACCGCCAAACTAGACATTCAGTCTTTGAATTACATTTTAAAATAAGTCATTTTCAATCATTAAGATGTGCATTAAACTGAGATCAATCCTGTACTTAATGTAAGAGCGTGCGCGAGCTAATTTGCATAACAATGCGGTAAAATAGGCGCTAACGATCTGTGTGATCGCGAGTGTCTGGCACTGAGTCCATTCTCTCAGTTGGTGTTATCAATATATTTTGAAATGAGTAATGACATCAATTGGAGGGCCCAATTAATTCGAATTAGGTTACAAAAAATAAAAAAATTAATTGATTGGATTTCAAAGGGCCCTCTCCCTAGACGGGGCCCTGGGTAGTCAGGTCCACTTTTCCCCCCACTACCATGCCCCTGCCAATAGATATTGATGTTTATGCCGGTATTGTGCCGGTTGTGTGCTGTTCACTTTCACACTGTTGATAAAATATGTTACTTCACACACTCTTCATATCACATTTACTCAACTTAATGTCTGCATGCGAAATCACACACTGACTACTATATAATAGGTGAAACACTGCATATGACAAGAATAGTATATCCTTCACAGGAAACTATTATAAACACAGAAAGACCTGAGACTTTCTGACTGAATGATGCATCAGCTCTACCTCAGCATCCGTTATTGTACCATTTTATATAGCCTATATATATGCATTTATGTTTAGATGTAATGTGTTTTGATAATGTAAGTGCCTTATGCTCTGTATTTGTTCAATAAATAAAACCTGACTGTGACTGTGTGACTGTGGCGATTGTGGTGGTTCTGCGAGGTCTGTAACGGGAGAGAGAGAGAGGAAGGAGACGAGCGGTGAGTAAGTAGGTCAAGTGCAAATGAAGAACACCCGTGTCTTGTTGCAGTCGTTGGCGTGGAGAGGCCGGATATAAGCCGCTGTGGAGTGAGAGACGAGAGAGGAAACATGCAACAGGACTGTGTATAAATTGTGACAGAAGAGAGACTGTAGAACATGTATTGCTAGAGTGTGAAGCTTACAGCACACAGAGAATCACACTGTTAGAAAACGTCAAAGAATTAGGATATACTGTACACTTTTATCAGTAGAGGGTTTACTTTCTTTTTCCACATTAAAACCATCAGCATGGCCAGTTCTCATGAGGTACCTAAAAGAAAAAGTTCTATTTGATAGAATTTAAGATCAACCAAGAATTTTTATTTAGTTATTATTATTTTATTTTTTTATTAAGCGTCTAAATCCGCATTGAAGCTCCACACCCCAAATAGTTGGTGGCGGTAATGCACCAAATTGCTATGCCAACCGTCAATAAATTTGAAGAAGAAGAGACGAGAGAGAGAATGGACTCGTACGCCATAATCAGCCGACCGGGAAGAGGGAAAAACAGGCGAAAAAGAGAATTTGTCTTAGTTTTTTAGGGTTTATATGGGTTATTTAAATTTTCTCAATATCATAATCATTTGTTAACAAACAAGTATTCATTACTTTGATGCACGCACAAAAAATAGCTTGTTGGTCAAACATAATACAATTATGACAACTATTTCCACAGTTGAACAATTTTATTTGAACTTAAACTAGGTTAATTGCACAGATGAGTAAAATTAATTCGAAGTGAATGAGATCACACCAATTTCATTTGACGTGTGGTGGTGAGCTTGTGCTTAGGTTATCAGTAGCAGTCGTATAATACAAAAACGAATTTATTTTATTTATTTCAATAAATGCAAATAGCCAATGCAACTCTTTTTCATATGCTATGTGTAACTTACAGTATACAAGTTATGATCAACATAGACTCCCCTAATGTAGCCATATATAGCCTAACCACAAGGTCTACACTTCGGCATACACGTAACCTCAGGGATCGAAATTACATCAGCTCTTTTAAATGTCAAATATAACTGAACATCAAACTTCAGCAGGTCTTTCACTTTACTAAAAAACGCATTAAACATCACTTAATTTCAACATTTACTCTCCTGATCTATCCCTATGCAAAGCATGCTGGGAACTAGAAATCCACTGCACAGTTTCAGTTAA
Organism: Siphateles boraxobius; assembly: GCF_051911475.1. Lineage (NCBI taxonomy): Eukaryota > Metazoa > Chordata > Actinopteri > Cypriniformes > Leuciscidae > Siphateles > Siphateles boraxobius. Next base: position 585,277 of record NW_027509210.1, on the reverse strand, counting down.
TGGAACACAAATGATTCATGTAGTCCCAACACAAATGGTTTAAGTTAACTTAACATTTTACAAATTTAATTGCATTTAAAGTAATCCAATTTAGTGCTGTTTCAGATTATTTTATTAAAATAAACTGACCAAACAGCTAGAATAATTTTTTCTGAGTGTTGTGTTATATGACAAGCACAAACGCGTCCGTCTCCGGCTCCGCGCTCACAGTGATTAGTTTAGAGTTAGTTCACCCAAAGATGAATGCCATAATTTACTCAACTCAACCTCATGTCGTTCCAAACCCATATGATTTTCGTGCATCTTCGGGTCACATGTGAAGAGAGACTGTTTTAATGAGATCTGGAGATTTCTGGCCCTCCATTGAAACTCTGACGCTTCAAAACGTTCATTAAGAATCATGAATCAGTTTCATCCAAGAAGAGACACGACTGCTTTAAATGATGAGCAGATTTAATTTAGGCTTATTCACATATAAACAGTGATCAGTGAACAATGTTTGCAGAGTTGTGAATTTGGTCACAATATGTTAATATGTAATAAAGGAGGTCAACAGCGCTGCAGTAACCGGTTTAATACACTGATTTTATTGCTCAGTCAGCAGGTCTCATGCTTGGTTTACGCATTTGCGGGGTGGTTAACAACGCTACTGGTGGTCTCACATACTCGGGTAAAAAAGTGGTTTCATTTTAAGTGTTAGGTTAGGTTATGTGTCATTATGAGTATTGTTGGGTTAATATTAGTAATCACTGTCACAAAAAAGAATATAGGTACATTTGAGCAGGGGTGTAGGATCGAGTTTAACATTGGGGGGGGTGGGGGGGCACATATCTCACAAAAACTTTGGGACGCCATTTTTAAAACACCGGTCAGCTGTTAACGTTAGCTTTAAAATCATCCGCTGGACGCTTTATTAGTCTTTCTACATGGGTTTAGTTAGTGATCGGCTATAATTAGACCACGCCGGCTATGTAATCGCTGAAAACCGGGACAATTTCATAGTGGTTGGTGTAAACCGGGACATTTTAGCATCCTGACACGACAGTTTTTTCTCAGGACTATGAACTCAAAATCGGGTGTGTCCCGGTCAAACCGGGGCGTCTGGTCACCCTATGTTAAACACACAACATTCATTTCATAACTTATAATTCCCTTTATGAGCAAGAGTATATGTAGTTCTCCATTGCTGTTGCTAGGACAACAGAGGTAGTCCTACTCTGTCTCTACAGTCTGAGGAAAATCGAGTTGGTTCTTAGATAATTGGCGAATAGAAACAGCACCGAACTGGCATAAGCACCAGCCTAGAACCAGCACCTGGTTAGCATTGGTGGAAAAGAGATATAAGAAACCTGCGTTTGCAGACCTAAGAGCTCTTGCAGGTTGATGGACTGTCAGCAGATCGGAAAGGTAAGACGCTGCTAACCCATTTAAAGACTTAAAAACTAATAGCAGAGCTTTACAACTGATCCTATAACGCACCGGCAGCCAGTGAAGAGACAGAAGGACTGGAGTTATACATTCCCGTTACGAACTCCTGTAAAAGCTCTGGCAGCATCTGAACTGTCTGAAGCCGATTTATGGAGGATTTACTAATCCCTGAATAAAGTGAATTGCAATAATCCAGCCTTGTGGTGATAAAACCATGAATCACTTTTTCAAAATTTGAGAATGAAAGGAAAGACTTTATTTTTACCAGGGTTCATAGCTGGTAAAAGCTTGACTTCACAACTTGGTTGGCCTGTGTATCAAGCTTTAGGGCACTATCCAACACCACACACATGTGTTTGACATGTGGCTTTGCATAAAGTGCAAGAGCACCAAGATTTACATTTGTTGTGTAATGTACATTGGAAGGGGTAAACACCATAACCTCAGTTTTACTCTCATTCAGACTTAGAAAATGCAGAGACATCCATGCTTTAACATCCACAAGAAGCAGCCATCTGTTCTAGACTATTTTTATGTTTAAGAGGAAGATATATTTCTGTGTCGTCTGCATAACAGTGATAACTCAAGTCATATTTTCTAAAAATAGTACCAAGAGGAAGCATGTATAGAGAAAATAACACAGGAGCTCGTGTGGAGCCTTGAGGAATTCCTCACGTCAACGTTACAGAAGAAGATCGAGAATTACCAATATTAACAGAAAAACTCCTGTTTGTCAGATAGGACTGAAACCAATGTAAGGCTGAACCTCTGATGCCCACTGTGTGTGTTAAACGCGACAGCAGAATATACCGTGTTGAGTGAATATACTTACAGTAAGTCCAGGAGTACCAATGCTAACGAGTCTCCAGAGTCAGTGGCTATAAAGATGTCATTAAACACTTTTACAAGAGCCGTTTCAGTGGAGTGACATTTTCTGAAGCCCGATTGAAATATATCAAAAAAATTGTAGTCGGCCAAGAAACTTTGAAGCTGACACAAAACTACTTCATCTCAAAATTTTGTTAAGAATGGAAGATTAGAAATAGGTCTAAAATTTGATAAATCGGAGGAATCTAAGTCTGGGCGGCACTGAGACATGTTTCAGATACTCAGGAACGACTCCTAACTCAAGGCATTGGTTTATAAAATTTAAGAGCGTCGGACCCATTACATTAAACACTTTTTTAAAATAACCGTGCCGGGATTGTATCTAATGGTGAACACGTTGGTTTGATCTGCTTCACAGTGTCTTTTAGAAAAGACATTGAGATAGATGTGAACTTACTAAGCAAACCTGTGTCTCTGAACTGGCCTACAGGATCACCAGCAGTCGGTCTGATGTTATGTCTAATTCCAGATATCTGTAAAAACCTGGCAGAACCGCTCACACACAGCCACTGACTCAGTCAGGTATACAGACACAACAGGGTTTAGTGCAGCATTAATAATAGTGAAAAGGATTCTAGGGTTATTGTGATTCTTGTCTATTCTGATATTCTGATTCTCAAAAAGCGAATCTTTGAGCATCTCATAAGAAAACTGTAGTTTGTCCTTTCTCCATTTCCTCTCAGCGCTTCTACATCAGTGTCCGAGTGGCATTATTCAGGCATGGCTCGGGGTCGATTTCTGATGTTAATCATCAATGTAGCGACATCATCTAAAACTGTACTGCAAACAGAATTAAAATGATACAGAAATTCATCCGGGCTGAGCTCTGGTGAAGCAAGTTCAGGATAACGGGAACGCTCCTCAAACCTCCTCCTTTTCATAGTCATGTTTCCTGATAGTCATTTGCTTCTCTTGTCTTTTGTGTCATTCTGATTGGTTGCTCTTGTCATGTGTTCATCTGTTCTGTTTTGTCATTGGTCCATTACCTCTATCATGCTCAGGTTTTTCTTGTTAATCATTAGTCTTAGTGTATCAACAGCCCTCATGTTTCATTGTTCATGTTTTCATATGTTCATGTTCATATGTTCATGTTTCTAAATCAAGTCAAACCAAGTTAGATCTTTTCTTTGTATCTGTTCACTTTTGTATTCAATAAAACTGCACTTGGGTTCAGTTCAACTCGCCTACAGGACATTCTTTACAAATATATTCTTTACAAATATTCACTTAAATTGAGTCTTTGTGTGTTTATTTTCACATTGTTCTTCATCTTTAAAATGATGTAAATCAGCAAAAGAGAGAAATGTGTCTGGACAGAACGAGAGATCTGTTATGATGGTCATGGTGAGAGTTAAAGATCAGACATGAGCTTTCCAAACACGAATCTGCTGAAAACATGATGTACAGTAAACTTTATATTCATGGATTAAACGACAGAAGAATCTTAAAACAGTAAACGTACGAAAAGCTGGATTTGACAGCGTTCTTTTAAAAGACAATCATAGTCAATAACATGTTCTTAAGTAATCATTTAAAATCAATCAAGCACTTTTGGCCTTTTAAAAATACTCCAACTGTTCATCTTTACACTTCATTTTTTTTAACAAACTCTCAATAATCTGCCATCATTTTAAGTCTAGATGTTTCTTGAAGACTAAATCTGTATCATAAATTTAAAGACACACACTTCAGTTTATCACACAGATCAGTGTCTCTCTCTGCTGGAGATCATCAGTGTTACAGAAGAACACATGATCATCTGCATCATATCACATGATCATCTACATCACATGATCATCTACATCATCTCACACTTTAGAAGAGGTTCGGGTTTATTGACCTCAAGCGGTCCAGACGAGGTTTGCTTGAACATTTGTAATTTCCCACTTTTTTCTTTTACCGGTATTGGGTCGTTCTTTGTCAAATTATCCACATTTTGGAAACTTAACTTCCCTGGCTCATTTTTTCATGTTTTTCTAAAGAAAGACAAATATGAAAGCCAAAATATTAAATGTCATAGATGAATATTTAGTTAATCCACTGTTTTGTAGAGTTGACAATGTTCACCTGAGCTTTGGAGCCGATTCCAGGGAAGAGAAAATTACTTTAGAAAGATTATTATTTTATTTTTACACAGATTGTAACATTGACAGGCAATTAATAACATCATAATAAACCCAAATCAATCATAATCTGCCCCATGCCAAACCTTGGCTGATTATTGATATATTTTCATCCAGACTGTAAGAGTTGTTCACAGAGTTTCAAACACCATTAAAAAAAGTGATTTCAGTGCATGTTTTCAGTGTGTTGTTAATGCATCACATCTAATCAAGTTTGTGATATGGAGGATTTAATGGCGTGATGTCGCCAGTTTCACACTCACTCACACAGATTTGGACAATGCTTTTTCATATGAACCAGTTGAAGATATCTTTGAATATAATTTCATTATTTAATATTATGTATCTGTTTTATTATTATTCTTTATTTAGTATTCATAATCAGTTGTATTATCTTATGAAGTTTAAAATGCATGTAGACTATAGATTGCATGAACATGTTTTAGACACAAGGAGGGGAGCGGGGAGGATTATGTATTCTGCTTAAAGGTAGAGAGTAAAATGCAATGTTCACTTAGCAAAGAGTTACAATGATGATTATACTTCAAATGTGTACAGTTGCGACACTCTTTGCAAGAAAAGGAATGTTTCAACTGATGTAAATGTACTATTTGTACACCACTAATGTATACACTGAGAAATAGTTTCTTAATGTGGAAAGTGAATTGTACCATGTGCATTAGATATACATTTCCTTTTTAAACCTAAGCAAATTGTTTTTCAACCTTACAAGGAAGTTGAAAGTCGCTCAGTTATGTATTTAAGCCCAATCTTACTGTACCACCTTAGAGGGACATAAAGGCATGATGGGGTGAGAGGAAGGAGAAACCCAGAGAAATTTACATTTACAGCTAGCATGATGGGATGAGAAGAGAAATGGGGAATAGAGAGATCTGGAATGAAGACCTCCTCTCATATAGCCTTATTCTAATATGCCTGTGTTTCTCTCTGTCTGACACAAGATACATACTAAATAGAAATCTCTTGGCAAAACTAACTGGTGTAGCTTCCGTGATTCAACAATAATAGGAAGCAGGATTTTCAAATCTACACCAGTAGATTCAGCAAGTGAGTGAAACTCATTAACCATTTAAGGAAGCGAGGAAAGAAAGCGAGGAAAGAAACGAGGATGCACAAATAAGAATTGAGAAGCACCACTGAGTCATAAACTGACGAGCACTCTTACATTTTTGTGTATAAAGGGAGTGTTTTGTACAGTATAAAGTCAGTTCTGCTCTCAGACTGTCAGTAAAACACTGGAGCTTCTCTTTCCAGATCATCACAAGGTAATTAAACACTTTCATCTTTAACCATTTTATAACAGTATTTTGTTGAGAAATTAATTATGAACAGAGATGTTAGTGTACAAATTATTGTAGTGAAACTGAAATATAAATATGTTTTAAACTATAAAATCACATACAAATGTGAAATTTAATTTTAACTATATATTATATCTCTGTATTTTTTTCAAACAGATTTGTGCAGAATCTGAACACAAGAGAAATGAATGCATGACAGGAATATATCTGGACTATCACAAACTACAGAAGAAGGATTTATCTTTCTATATTCAGTGATTTTATAAACACTCTGGATTATTCTACATCTCTCTTCTTCTCACAGATCACAAACATGTTTCTAAACACATTTCATTTCTCATCTTTACTGAGGAGCTTTATTTCATATCCATGACTGGATTATTTGCTATTTTATCAGAAATGTTTTAAATTCTATATTTGAAGTGCATGTGTAGTACCCTCACCGCCTGATGAGGGGAGATATAATTAATAATGCACAGGACACAGAGCTGCTGCTGCTTCAGTCATGGAAGTCCGTGTATTGTTTTTTTTCAGCCATTCAAAATGGTTCAACCACAATTTCACACGTCAATAAATGACAAGACATCACTTCAAGAGAAGTCACAATATATAACAGAATTACATATATACATTATTTCCTTGATTACTAGTTCCACAAATTAAACATATACTATAAAATGATATCCAATCATAACATATAATATACATTTTTCACGTGAATAAACCCCGTGTGTTCATGTGTTTGCAAAAATAACTCTTTCTATTACATTTTTAATGCAAACAACACATTCATCCTCGACTTCAGTCATTTGGCACTTGTAAACATTGCATTATTGAACCAAAATACTCATTCACAATTATTATCGCACCATCTCTCTGAGACCGCATGGTCTCCATCACTAGCATGGAATGCGTATTAGCACACGCGACACACAGACATCACTTGAAGCGAACTTTTACATTTCAGTAATAACAGTAACTTATTAAACACTTTAACCAATGTAGTTAACATTTCTCTAAACTCTGACATGTCAAAAACATACTCTAATTGCATCAATGTGTTTCATACCTGATGAGGGGAGATATAATTAATAATGCACAGGACACAGAGCTGCTGCTGCTTCAGTCATGGAAGTCCGTGTATTGTTTTAGCAGCGCGCGCGCCGCCGCGCCCCCTCCCCCAGCAGGCGAACACTCCAAAAGGGAAAAGCAATCAAATAATGGAGCGATCGAGCAAGGAAACATCAATCGTCAAAGAAATAAACTCTTTAAGAAAGAAGAAACTTTAAGAAACACATTCTAAGAAATAAACTCTTGTTTTGTCAAGTCTTACATCACATCTTTATCTATTATTTATATATTTTTGTAACCACCACACTCTCCCCGTCAAAAATAAATGTCGTCCCGACATTACTCTCCTTTTGCTTCAACCAAAAATAAGAAATTAAATTTCTCCTGATAATGTTGTTTTATCTCAATGTCATACTGATTGTATGCAATGTCTAACTACCTATGTGTACTGCATGTTAACTGTGAATAAAGGCATGTGTTGGAAACTGCATAGTCTTCCTTCTTCAAACGCAATTCTTCTTCTCCATTTCCTCAGTCTCTTCAGTATGCATACAAGTATATTGGTTGATAATGCTGCGTTGGGTAAGTCCATGGTGGTAAGTTCTGCATCTCGTATGACATGGGTTGAAACGCTGTTGTGTTTGTAGGCTCTATATTATAACATGCAGGAGTACCCAAGTGATCATAAGTAAATGTCTTTGGTGGTCTCCTTTCTCTCTTAGGCCATCTGTATTCCTGTCCTGTTTCCCTGTCATTCTCACCCAGTCTTACAGGTACATCTTCCATTTCATCAGGTCTTTCTACATGTTGTTCCTCCTCCATCACATCAACTTCCTGTTGAGGTATCTCCTCACTTGCTCCCTTTTGATCAATTTCTTCCCTTTCCTTTCCAGGTTCACTGTGCAGGATAACTGGTAAGTTTCCACTTTGTAACTCTCCGTTTCCTTCCTCAGGTTGCTGAAACTGGACTTCAGGTACGTATCCATCTCGCCAGTTTTCACGCCCAGATTGCTGATGATGGACCGCAGGTAGGTAATTATAGTAAGGATAACCTTCATCCTCATCCTCTTCTTCTTCCGGAACTGGTTCACATCTATTTACTGGTTTTGGTCTCTTCACTGGTCCCTTTGCCTTTTCCTCCTTTCCAAAATCAGTCTCCAATGGGAGATAATCACAAGGCATCAAGAGGTTTCGGTGGAGAACACGTGATCTTCCTTTACCATGTTCTGGTTTCACTTCAAAAACCGGGCCTTTTCCTCCTATTTGACGCACTACTGTGTGTACAACATCTTCCCAATGGTTTCGAAGCTTCCCAGTTCCACCTCTAGGTGTCAAGTTCCTCACTAACACGCGATCTCCAGGACATAACATAGAACCCCTCACTTTTCCATCATAGTTCCTCTTGTTTCTTTCTGCCACCTTCTTTGCAGTCTGTCTGGTGATTTCCAATGCTTCCTGCATTTCTTGTCTCCATCTCTTAACATACTCCTTATAATCAGTAGTTCCAGTTTCAGATGTCAAACTGAACAATAGATCAATGGGTAATCTTGGGGACCTTCCGAACAGTAAGTAGAATGGTGAAAATCCTGTAACTTCACATTGTGTGCTGTTGTATGCAAAGATGAGTTTGTTTAGTGACTCTTTCCAATTGGTTTTCTGCTGTTCAGTCAACGTCTTCAACATCTGAAGTAACGTTCGGTTGAAACGTTCAACCTGCCCATTTCCCTGTGGGTGATACGGCGTGGTCCTTGATCCAGCAACTCCACAACTCTTTTTCAACTGAGCAACAAGCTGGTTTTCAAACTCCCCTCCTTGGTCATGATGAATTCTTTGCGGGAACCCAAACTTCAGAGCGTAGTCATTAAACAACTTGTCAACAACAGTTTTAGCCGATTTTGAGGTAGTTGCATAGGCTTGTGCAAATCGTGTGAAGTGGTCAACTACAATTAGGATATACTCATACCCTCCTCTACATTTATCCAGGTGTAAGAAGTCAATGGAAACAAGCTCGAAAGGGTGAGTAGTGACAATATTCTGGAGCGGTGCTCTGACCTCCCTACATGGTTGCTTCTGTTTCAGGCAAACACAACTCTTGGTGACATAGTGATCAACGTCATTGTGCATTTGCAGCCAATAGAACCTTTCTCTGATTAACGATATTGTTCGATCAAGACCTTGATGACCCATGTTATCATGTAATTCTCTCAAAACACGCTGCTTGTCCCTTGCAGGTAAGACTAGCTGTGTCTGGGTGTTCGTCTTTCTACGGAGGATGCCATCGTCTTCCAGGAGAAGTTTGTCCCAACTGCGCAGTAAGCATTTACTTTGTGCACTCAAAGTCTTAAAAAGATGTCCTGTTGGCTTTTTATTGGACAGCTTAAACTGTAGAACAGGTCCAATGTGGTCATCATTTCTCTGTGCTTGTCTGATCTCCTCCACAGATAATGGATCACATACATGCTCAGATGCCATGGTGTCGTCAAGAGAAATCATTTCAGTCCAGGAGATGCTGAAGTGTGGTGCCTCAACAGACTGGATGGTTGCTTCGACACAGTCAGATGGCAATTCCTCCGTGCATTCCTTCATTGCTGTCTCAATGCTCAGTGGCATCCTGGATAGGGTGTCTGCATCCACATTTTCTTTGCCAGGCCGGTACTTGACGTTAAAATGGAAATCCGCAAGTTCCGCCACCCATCTACATCCTGTTGCATTCAGCTTTGCACTGGTTAAGACATAAGTAAGTGGATTATTATCACTATAAACAGTGAATGTGGGGGCATAGTACAAATAATCCTTGAATTTTTCGGTGACAGCCCACTTCAGGGCAAGGAACTCCAATTTCCCTGAGTGGAGGTGATACTTCTTTTCTGCGACTGTCAGAGTTCGGGACCCATAAGCGATAACTCTAAGCTTTCCGGTTTGCTTTTGGCATAGAACTGCCCCAAGACCCTGATTCGATGCGTCAGTATGAAGTATGAATGGCTGTGAGAAGTCCGGGAACGCAAGTATTGGTGGCTCAACTAAACAATCGATCAGTCCCTCCAATATCTCTTGGTGCTTATCCGTCCATACAATCGGCCTGTGAGAAGGCACTCCCCTTTTCTTTCCTGTAGCCTGTCGGTTACGTGTCTCCTTGCATTCTTCCTTCTGTGTCTCAGTTTCTTTCAGCAGGTTGTACAGCGGACTCGCAATTCTGGAGAAATCTTTTATATATTGTCGATAGTAGCTCAACAGACCCATGACTGCTCTCAACTGTCCAACTGTGCTTGGTCTTTTATCTTTCAGACTACTCACGGCCGCTGTATCAGCCGGGTCCATCTTACTCCCTTCCGCCGAGACAATCCTTCCAAGGTATCGCACCTCACGTTTGAATAGTTCACATTTGCCAGGTTATAGTTTTATTCCATACTGTCTCAGTCTTTGCAGGACTTTCCTTACATCATCCACTTGATCTTCAAAGGTTTTACTGAAAACTAACGTGTCATCCAGATAAGGAACACAGATGTTGTCTCTTAGCTCACCCAGACACTCCTCCATGCAGCGTTGAAAAGCTGAAGGAGCATTCATCAGGCCGAAAGGTATCCTAATCCACTCATATAACCCCCACGGAGTCACAAAGGCTGTTAAAGGTCTGCTCTCCTTGGCCATGAAGCCCTGATGATATGCTTTCCCTTGATCAAGAAGCGAAAACCAAGAGTTCCCTCCCAAACTGTCCATTATGTCTTGAACACGGGGAATGGGCTGTCTATCAGGATGCGTTTTCCGGTTCAGTTCTCTGAAATCGATACACAAGCGTAAGCTGCCATCTTTTTTCCGGACGCATACGACAGGTGAGGCATATGGCGAGTTAGATTTCTGCACCCATCCTTGCGCAATGAGATCATGCAGGTAGTTTTTCATTTCTTGGTAGAGGGGTTTAGGCACTGACCGGTAAGTGCGTGCAACAGGATTAGTGTCTTTCAGTGAAATGGCAAGTTGTAGTTTCTCAATGCAACCTATGTCATTGTCAGATTCGGAAAATGAAGCTGCTTCCTCTTTTAACATTTGCTGAACTATTTGTTTTTCAGACTCACTGAGATGGCTCAAGTTGACTGGCGGGACCCCTGCAATGTCGGAGTTATGGCTGGTTTCATCTTTGATTTGATTGACCGTCACAGAAGTTAAACCAGGTTTCTCAAAAGCTGCAGTTGGATAAACGGCCTGCACAGGTTGCGCGGTGCCTATGACCATCTTGCCTGCTAACAGTAGGTCATGATTCGTAGGGTTCTGAACACTGACAACGATGTGTGGAGATGTATGTGGCCGCAAGATTACAATCGTCTCACAGAACTCCAACCCCTCTGCCCACTGTGGGTTAACGTCAGGCTCAAAAATGAGCAAAGTCTCTTGCTTTGGTCTGTATGTCTGCACTCTACATTCCACCTGTACCGATGTATGTTTGGGCACATGAACATTTTCCTTGGTTGTTTTGACAGTATATTTACATGGTGTTTTAGCCTGGATTTGTTTGATGAAAGCTTGAACTGTTCCTGTGGCGGAACTAGGACAGGCTGTTCTCTGGAATTCACTTGTGATTGGCTGATTATTTTCTTGTTGTTCACCATTTGTTCAATCACATTATATCCAATGATAGGATGGTGAAGCTGACTACCCCTCATCACCAACACAGGTATGACAAGTTCATCTGTTTCCCCTTCATTCGATGCCAAACCAAAACTCACTTCCATCCACCCAATATAAGGTATTTCCTGTCCGTTTGCCGCCACTAGACGGAGTCCTTCAGGTGCGTCAATTACCTCGGCCACATTTTTCAATCTGATGTTTGGTAAGTGCTCACTTTTCCACAGTTCATCCACTATACAAACTTGAGAGCCTGTATCCCACAAAGCATCAACAAGGAGCCCTTGAAGGTAACACGGCACTAGACACTGTTTTCCTACAAAGGCGGCACGTGTAAACTTGTCAGCTTCACATTTCTTTCTGTGCATTGCCGAATTTGTGTGTACTCTTGCTGTCTGGTTACATTGTTTCATATGGACTGTCCAGTGCTTAACTTGACATGCTTTAGAACAATACAATGTTTGTTTACAGGCAGCGCATTGTTGCAGTCTAAAGTCTGAACCTGTGATACCACACTGTACGCAGCTTTGTGGGGACATCGTTGAAAATCTGGTCACTCCTCGTCCCGCAGTCGTGACCCTGTCCCGTTTAAAGACTGCTCTCTGTACATTGTTGGGCCTTCTGCTCTACAACCAACCGCAAATTATCGCTACTGCCACACCTATAGCAGTGAGTACAGTATACATCCAATCCGCTTTGCTGACATGCCAGACATTTTCTCACACGAGTTGAGGGAGGATGGAAACGTTGTGCAGGGAGCCACTGTGGCTGCTGGAAGGCCCCCCTTCTCCTGTCATATGGCTGCAAATAACTTTGAGGTGGGTACTGAGGCTGGGGTGGTGGCATGTTGGTTTGATCCCTCACATTGGTAGAAAACTGTGTGGACATGATCTGAGGTTGTCGAATGGATTCTTTAATTTGAGAAACCTCCGCACTGAGATCCTTCAACAATGCCATGTCAGACCGCATTTCCTTTAACTCACTCAAAATGTCAGGTCCACGTTTCTCTGTGGTTTTGTGACACTGTGTCTTTTCTTTCTTTTCAACAGCAACTTCATTAACCTGCACTGGATTCACTTTGGTGTGTTGGAATATAAGCTTCTTCTTATTTTGCCGCTCGGTTTCATTTGCACAAGCAACATTGACTTTATCAAAAAGAATTTCATCACTCACATCAATGGTTGTCAAGTAAGGTTGCAGGTCACTTCTGATACTGTCATTTTGTAGGCCAGTAAGAAGAGTATGAAGAAACATGCTCTGAACTAGATTCGGGTCATACTTCAAACTGGATTCCGCTTCCTGAGATGCGAACAGGATCTTTTGCCTCAAATCAAGACACCGAACGAGGAAACTTTGTGGGGTCTCTTTACTACTTTGCACCTCGGAGGTAAGCTGTTTGTACAATTCAGTCGCACCTCTTTCTTGATAATGCGCTCTCAGTATACGTCTCAGCACAGGCAGGGTTAAATTTGGTTTTCCCTCCAGGTAACTACGCAGCTGCATGCCTGGTGCTATTGCTCTTATTACTGCATCCACTATTTCGAGCTCTGAAACTCCCCTGCTCAATCCATGTTCAATTTGATGGGCCAAACTTGAAAAGGTGAGTTTATCTTTTTGACCAGGTTCACCTATCTGTCCTGATATCTTGAATTCTCTGTTCCAGGGGGGCATGACTGGTCTGTGTGTCATTAACTGCAGATCAGAGCTTGAGTCTGGCTGTACAATTGGACTTGGCAACGTGGAATAACTCTGCATAGTACTTATGTTCTGTTGTGTGCCTGTGTTTCGTGGTGTGTGATCAGCTGCTCCCTGTTTTTGCTCTATTAATTTCTGTAATGCTAATTGTAATGTGTCAATTTCTTTTTGCAGTTTTTCCTGCTCTGTGGTTTCTGCTACTGGATTTACATTCACTCTCTTAGTGGTCTGTGCTGTTTGTCTTTCTAAATCACTGTTTGCATTAACCCTCTGAATTTCACTGATTTTGTCTTTTAAACACATAAGCTCTGCCATTCCCGCATCTTCAAGCTCCTCTAATGCCTCTCTCTCAATGTGTCTCACAATCACTGAAACAAAAAATGACCGGCTTTTGCTACTGCCATGTTCACACTCAATCCCTAGGAATTCACACAGTTCAATCAAATGTTCTTGTGAGAGAGCATATACTGCTCCTATCACCTCAAGCTTCAGATCCTCCTTGTGATCCATGAGTTACTCAGTCTAGATGTGTGCAAAAGTGATAGAAGAAATGCCCTTAGCAGACTGGAATTCTGCAGCGCTCCTGGTATTGAAGATAAACCTCAGATTGCTTGCACTTTCCTTCCTGGCTCGACACGGACACCGAACGTCTTCACTCCACTGGTCACCTGGGCTGAGTAGAAGGCTGAATGGCACTGGAAGCGGGCTGTCGTCACTGGAAGCCAACTCGCACTGCATTCATCCTCGCTGGGGCCTCCAAAATGTAGTACCCTCACCGCCTGATGAGGGGAGATATAATTAATAATGCACAGGACACAGAGCTGCTGCTGCTTCAGTCATGGAAGTCCGTGTATTGTTTTTTTTCAGCCATTCAAAATGGTTCAACCACAATTTCACACGTCAATAAATGACAAGACATCACTTCAAGAGAAGTCACAATATATAACAGAATTACATATATACATCATTTCCTTGATTACTAGTTCCACAAATTAAACATATACTATAAAATGATATCCAATCATAACATATAATATACATTTTTCACGTGAATAAACCCCGTGTGTTCATGTGTTTGCAAAAATAACTCTTTCTATTACATTTTTAATGCAAACAACACATTCATCCTCGACTTCAGTCATTTGGCACTTGTAAACATTGCATTATTGAACCAAAATACTCATTCACAATTATTATCGCACCATCTCTCTGAGACCGCATGGTCTCCATCACTAGCATGGAATGCGTATTAGCACACGCGACACACAGACATCACTTGAAGCGAACTTTTAAATTTCAGTAATAACAGTAACTTATTAAACACTTTAACCAATGTAGTTAACATTTCTCTAAACTCTGACATGTCAAAAACATACTCTAATTGCATCAATGTGTTTCATACCTGATGAGGGGAGATATAATTAATAATGCACAGGACACAGAGCTGCTGCTGCTTCAGTCATGGAAGTCCGTGTATTGTTTTAGCAGCGCGCGCGCCGCCGCGCCCCCTCCCCCAGCAGGCGAACACTCCAAAAGGGAAAAGCAATCAAATAATGGAGCGATCGAGCAAGGAAACATCAATCGTCAAAGAAATAAACTCTTTAAGAAAGAAGAAACTTTAAGAAACACATTCTAAGAAATAAACTCTTGTTTTGTCAAGTCTTACATCACATCTTTATCTATTATTTATATATTTTTGTAACCACCACACATGTTATCTGTGACATGATCTGAATCTATATCATCAGTTCAGTCTCTGTATTATAATTATGATGATAACGGGTTGTTTTCTTCATTTACAGTCTCTGTTGATCCAGTCGAGCTGTAAAGTGTCGTTCTGATGAATCAAATATGATCAAACATGAGGTGAGAAGAGAAAGATGATTATGATCAGGACTCACACATAACATCACATTTATATATTTATCATCAGCATTGATTATTATGAATATTGCCGTGTTAATCTGAGATGTTGTAATAACACTGAGCTCATGCAGATGTTGATCAGGAGTTGATCTGATTCTCGTGATATGATGTTATATCGCTTTAATGAAACTCTGTCTGTGTGATTGAACAGATTCAAATGAAGAGGAGAAAGAAAATCAGCAGAAATCACAGATCAGCAGAAAACAAGAAGACTGAGAGAAAAATGGAGGACAGAAATGAGACACAAACCAGTGAATCACGAGAGGAAAGAGGACAGAGACTTCATAGATGTGACAGTATGGAGAATCTCAATCCAGACTGTGAGTGTTTGATTATTACTGAACTTAATTTAATTTTTCATCATGTCTTAGTCTGTTTTAAATTGAGAACATAATCCATATAAATGAGGATAATCTGATATATATTTGTGATTTCTAGTATAATGTGATCCAGACGGGCCTGTAAAGTTTGATTCTGATGTCAAAACTGAGGAGAGATTTTCAGAGTTCAGGACCCAAACTGGGACTTTCTGACTGTGAGGAAACAGTGTCACTCTCAGACACCCGTTATTCTATAGTCATTTATTTATATACTATATTTTTATTTTGTATATTGTACATATTTTTTTTAACAATAGCTACAAGCAAGTAATATTCCCCTCATATTAAAGGCATCATTATATTTGATAGTGTTTGGATGTTGTGTTTAATAGAGTAAAGAGTTCTGATGCTGGACTGACTCGAGCCAATCACCTGAGCTGGAAATGTCACATGACTGACTCTAGAGCTGCAGGGAAATGACATCATGTCATCACTGATTGGCTGATGAATCATCACATTATCATCTATATACTGTAATCTGTACAATACTGTATAACACTGTAAGATAATATACTGTCATCATCTTTAATGTGTTCATTGTTTCTGCCTAAATGAATATGTGACGTTAACTACTATAACTGTATGATTGTATTATCTGTACATTTATGATGTTTAGACGTTACTTTGACAGTCTCTGATAACAGATTAATCTTAATTGTATAGAAACTTTAATTTTCTTGTGAAGCTGTTTTTAATAAATATGTATTGTGGAAAACTATACAAATAAACGTAAAAGTGATTATTCTGAAGGTTTGAATGGTTTGATCAGAATCAAGATCTCTTCAGTTCCAGTGAATTCTGTGACGCTTCAGCTTTAATATCATAAAGCAGCCTGTGATTATGATGAGTTTATGACAGAATCACTTTTATTCTCCGGTTTCTCCATCATGTGCTTCATCTGTCGTTTCACACAGAAGATCTCTCTGTTTCTCTTTCTGATAGAGTTAGAAACAGGAATAATTGATGTTCTTACAGAGACTGTGTTTCTGGATTCTTCTGTTAGCAGATGCTGATGATGATGTTTCATATCAGGCAAATCTCCATCATCTCCTGATTGAACAATATGCAGAAACTCATATCAGTCATAAATGCATTACAATGAGTCTAATTATAGTATATTTATAATAGGCTTTCCTAATTTAAAAGCTAATAAAAGACAGAATAATGCAGTTATTTCTGTACAGAAGATGTTAGAAATTTAAATTTAAAATAAATCAACACATTCACAGAAAGTATCTTTTTAACAGTTGTGAAGTAATAACTTCTTCAAAGCAATATCTATGAGAGAATATATGATTTCAGACGCAGTCGTATTGTTTCCTGAAGAGTTTCAAGAGTCTGAATGTTAAATGTAAAACTCAGATCTGATAAACTCCATCAGCTGCTCATTTAATCATCTCTGATTTATTAACAGTGATTTACATCAGCAGAACATTAGTGACTTTAACGGACGAACTGAAGCTGTTCAGAACAACATCTGCGAAACGTTGTGTCGTCGTTGGAGAGGAATGTGGACACACGCTGACAAAACATATCAAAGGTTGGCTTGCTCATCCTAAATTTTCGGACCCACTGCTCCTCGTTAAAGCCGATATTTAAACATATGTTCCCAGCAGTGCTGAGACCTCTCTCGCACACAGTAACTGAAGTCATGCGCAGCTGCTATGATGGCACGTTCGTCCTCCGCCACTAAATCATGCTGATGTTTGGTGAACTTCACATATATCGCAGAGCTAGCATCAATCATATTTTGCTTTCGTCCATCTGTTCACAGCATTTACGCGCATTATGAACGTGTCACTTGAGGGAGTTTACACTAATATCCCGCAACCTCACACCACATGTCAGGGCCAGTAGATAGGCTAGCCTATATAAAGAATATTTAGTAAGCAGAAATATAAAATATACCATAGCATATTGAAGGAAGACGCAGATCTCGATTGAATTGATGCACTTCCACAGCAGCCATGAGAAACATCTCGGTTACTAATGTAACCCTCGTTCCCTGAAGGAGGGAAAGGGAGACGTAACGTCGATCGAGAGCGACTGATAGGGAACAGCAGTTAACGCTTTCTTTGCAGAATTTGATTTGCCGACAGTCACGAGACCGATTACTCGATCCAATCATGTTGATGGATAAAGATAAAAAAACATGTTACGAGTAACGACCACAAACGGAGGGAAAAAGTACCGATACATCACTTAAAATGTACTCAAATAAAAGTAGCCTATGGTGAAACTTTCCCACAGCAAAAACATCCGCCAAAGCTTCATTATCAATTATGGCATAAATCATCCATCAAGATCATGTGGATAAAGCCTGAAGCCCAAGGGTGAGGCGTCTCAGACACTGCCAAGCTTTTCTCTTCATTATAGTGAACCAGCACTTTATCCGTTTCAGCCTGAGCCTTTGTTCAACACTTCCACACATATTTCTCCTTTCACTGTAAGTTTGCCTGAGACTTTATAGACTTTATTATTCCACTGTCTGCATTTCATGTAGTCGAGAGGTCATGAGTTCTCACAATGCTCACTAGTCAAGCATGATGCTCTTTTTTAACAATGGCAATGTGAACTTTTCTGAACGGGCTCATATTTTGTACAGTTGGTTTGATCACATCATTAGAAACAAGTGTGAACAATGTTGAGTCGTTGTGTGGCATTCGTGACGTTGTGGAGCGAGTCCTGAAGACCGACATGAAGACGAGATGCTGATCAGAATCAATCTCTCACTCACTTTTGCAGTCTTACAGTTTTCATTGATCTTTTGTGCTTTTGCTGTTTGACGACTGCATTTTTACAGTAGAGCTCCAGCTAGACAGTGATATGAAGTGTTTCTCTGCAGTGATGAGATGTATTAAAGATGGCCACTGTTTCTGCTCTCGCTACAGATACTCGTTCTTCTGAGGCGTCCGCTCTCCTGAGCTTCATTTATCAGCAACATCGATCTCTAAGATGAGCTTGTTCCTCTGTGTGTCTTTTAAGAAACAGGTATAAGCTTCTTCATGATCACTTTGGGGAAGCGTCTCATTATAAGAGGCTTTAGTAGGAAGCTCCTTTTTTGATATCAACATCAAGTTCATATGTGACACATGCAGGGGTGTGAAGTAACAAATTACAAAATCACGTTACTGTTAAGTAGTTTTTATAAGAAATTGTACTTTTTTAGGCTGGTTTAAAGATTGTGTAGGTTTTAGAAACAGTGTGTAATATTGTCTAAATACTTACTGTAGTTGGTGGTGTAGTCTCTCTGTTGGGAGTTCTCCTCAAAAAAATCTTATTCCAATGCTTGATCTAAGAAGAGATTATGTAAACAAACTTCTAACAAATAAATGACGGTTTTATTACTTTACTTATTCCGAGGCTCTTTTACCTCTCATGCGTTTGAGTTTTAAACTAGCTGACAACATTAACACATACCAACAACAACAAACAGCAACGTCAGATGGTTTATTTCAACTACATTGAAATATGTGCTAATATCGCTAGCACGCTACGCTAATGGTGAAGCAGTACAAAACACACACAGAGGTAACTCATTTATCTTATGCAGGTTGCAGTAGGCCTATGTCCATTACCCGTTTGTAAAACTGTGTACAAGACAGTACAATTCTTAAGTTAATGATCTCCATTAACACGTGTTTATCCGCTTATAGCATTAACAGTAGCATTCAATGCATCCCAGACTGAAGTGAAGTCCCGCCTACTTGCCTGTCAATCATCCACTGAGCTGAAACAAATGAACTTGGTCAGTTACATGCAGCTTTTAATGAAAATAATCACCAACAGAAAACTCTGAGAAGCATATATACAACACTTCTTCAGTAAACCCGATTATCCTGATTCAAACATAACGATTGTTTAGATTAAAATCCAAGTAAATCTATAAAAAATGCTGCACTTTAACCAAACCTCTTTCTAGAGACCTTGGCATTAGTGTATATTATTAGTATGTAATTATTTTTAAAAACTTACATTTAGATTTTGTATAGCTGATTCATTTAATAACAAATAATCTTGTTTATTTGTTTAAAGCAGAATAAGGTTCTTCATCTTCACCAGTTTTTCTTTTCATCAAATAACTCAACATAGCAACAACTTAATCACTTACATTCTATGAATCTAATGCACTTTATTTCTTTATCCACTCCTGGTTTTAATTTAGTTCTGTTAGTCACTATTGTCTTGTTAATAAAAAAGTAATTGTATTGCACCTGTGTGTTCCTTGTGTTGATAATGCAGTCAGACGCTCTACAAGTTATCCACTATCTCATAAATCCTTTAGATTGGCCGGCTGACAAACTCCCTCCAGTTTACATAATGTTCATTTATTCTGAAATCCTCCTTGATTGTACTTAGTTGTAAGTTAAGTTAATGCAAGTAGTTAAGGTGAACTTCCTTAGCTGGAGCCTTGAGGTAAGTTATAACTGTTCATTGTGCTTAACTATAATCTCTCTATTTCCATTAAACACATGTTTATGAAGGTTATGAGGCAAATATTCCTCCTCAGATGTTTCTCCTCAGGACAGCTGGTCAAACTGAGCTCAACAGTCTTCAAGACTGAGGTTAACACTGTAAGTCTCGCAGTTTTAAATGGAAAGTTGGTTGTTATACTAAATGATAGTAATAACAAAATGAAAATTTCTGAAGCGGAGTGGCTTTCAAAAATGTATTGAAATGGGATTTACTATTTTTTTTTTCTACACAGTTCAAACACCAACAAGTTTTTTTTTAAACAAAGATTTTTATGAAAAGTATTGTTTCAGATGAGATGGAAAATATTTGAGAATAAATTGAATTGACAGTAAATACGAGAGCTGTTCATTGTTCATTAAAATGTAATGTAAATAATTGATGTTCAGTTTAAATTATAGTCTTAGCATATAGCATATAGGATCTTTACATTATTGGGGAAAAGAGAACACAGAATGCAAATAAACTGAATCTGAACAGGTTTGTTATTTCAAACAAACTGCAACTTGACTCGACGAACAAACGAATGTTTGATAGAATTGAAAGTTTCCAAAGGCAGAGAAGCGACCAAAAAAAGCTTGTAATTTAGACCATAACATTGACTTAACGTTACCTGTTGAGAAGAAAGCAATTTCAGCGTCTCTTTTGAAAGCTTTCTCCTGCATCAACTCTTTCCACCTGGAAAAAGCTACTGTATCCCGACATTGACTCTTGTTTTTTGCAATCTCCGGTCCTGTGGCTCCACATAAGTATGGTCCTCCATTATAAATAACCGTGCAATGCAGCCTTTTAAACTCGCCGGGGCAGTGACGAGCGTCTCAAATCTTGTTGTCCGGTTCTGCTGCTTTCAGTCACGTGACGCTGGCTCTGAACGGAAACGCGTTGTGGAAACGCGTTGGCCTGGTACTTTTTGTCCCTCTCTGCTATTATAGTTTTTCAAGATGGCGGAGCGACATGGAAGCCTCTGTGGACCTACCCCTCACATTTATATAAAGATAATAAATTCTTCGTTTACGAGGATAAGTCAGATAATTGGCAGAGGTATTTGTACACCATTGAGGACATATTTATGAATAAAAGTATTGATCTTAGATAATAAAATACCTAAAAAACTACACATAGTCCCTTTGAACAACTATTTCTTAACTGCAAATATCAATGTTTTGTCCGACAGTCTTATCAAACGAGTTAAGGGTTAAATCCACCATGTTAATCGAGAAAAGAAGTATTGCAGACGTGAAGTAGCCTATAGTTGATGGTGCAGAATCTCTCTTTCCCTTTTCTCTAAGATGTCTTCAAAAAGAAAAGAAAATGCTCAACAGCGATCAGACATTAAAAGTGCTTCAAACACTTCTGGATCATTCTCTTATTGGTGAGCAAGATTGTCGCATTGCAAGTAACTTTAACTTTACAGTTATTTGGGGATTTTATTTGTCTAAGAGTGATGTAAATTTGAATTTACAGTAGGCTTGTAGATTAGAAGATGATGCAGCCAGAAATGACGTGAACAAACTTTTGAAGGCCACACATTAAAAGAGGGGCTTATGTCCGTGATATTGGAGCACCAGCTTCAGTCTACTGCTAGATTGCACTTTAAGCGTTTTCCTCCCTTGTGCTTTGGCGACTTTCAGTGGCGAATGTAAAGTAATCCAGTGTATTCTAATTACTGCTATTAATCAGGCTTGGGAGGGTTACTTTAAAAATGTATTCCGTTACAGTTACAAATCACTTCATAAAAAAAGTATTCAGTAACGTAATCCAAGTACCACAATATGAAAGTAATGTAACTGATTACTTTTGGATTACTTCAAGGACAGATATTATTTTAAAAAACAACAACTTTTATTTATTAAGAATTTCACAGCCCTGAATAAATATTTATGTAAAGCACTATACAGACATCTAGTGGCTACAGTATGGAATTACAGATTATTTTGTTCTACTTTTAACTTGACATGTACAAGGAAAAACTAAAATGGAAATGTTTCTTCAACAGGAAAATAGAGAATACAAATTCATTTTTTTCAAGCAAATATAATAAGAAACAATTTTTAGACAATGGAAATGTTTCTTCAACAGGAAAATAGAGAATACAAATTTTCAAGAAATGAAAGCATTTTTCCCCGTGGGCATCATCGTTTCTAGCAGCAGTGATTCAATCTGTGTGTGAGGAGATTGTTGTAGAAAGCTGTTATTTTGTGCATGCACCAGTGGGTGGCACACGTGACTCTCGAGAGCCTTATACTAAAGACTTCTTTATTCTTGCTTCATCTCAGCTCTGATCAAGATCTTCTCAATCCATTTCACCTGTAAATAAAATAAAATTATCATTTGTAAGAGTACTAAACCAACAATAATCATTCAATATCACTTAGTGTACATGTATATTTCTAATAATGCTGTTTACATTACTAGTGAGTAATACATAAGAGCTAGTATGATAAACTTTACATTTGTGGAAGCAGAGTGGTTTAAATTTGCTATTAAATACATGCATTTCTATATTATCACTTTGAATTCATAAGATGTGGGTTTTAAATGATCTCACCAAATCTCACCAAAATCCCTGTTCATTTTAAAGATATAAAACTGATATTGTCAGTTTATATTTTAATATAGAATGTAAATTTTAGATTAAGTTGTACAGACATCAGATCCTCACACATTTCTTAGAGTTTGGAAAGTAAAGAAAGCCTAAAGCAATGTGACGTGATGCTTGTCGAAGTAAAAACACACAGAGACAGAGACATTGATCATGTGATGCTGGACGGCTGTGAGCTGAAGCTGAATCTGCACTGATTTTACCTGCGTTCTACAATCTGTGTACAACTATCAGTCTAATTTTGTTCTATCAAATTCTAATGATTTTCTACTGATGCAATTCATAAAGCTATTGTTCAATAAAGTTGTTTGTTCTTTAGTTTTTTCTCCAGAAAGCACTAAAGTACAAGCCCCGCCCCCAGCTGATTCTAGAGATTTCATAGGTCATGTCAAGTCAAGTTCATTTATATAATGAATATATAAATATATTATATACATTTATATAATATATTTTTACAATAGAGATTTTTTACAAAGCAGCTTTACAGTGATAATAGGAAATTAAAGCAACATTTTTTTGGCTATACAGCAGCTCTAGAAGAAAGCCATTGTCCAGTTTAAGTAAGTTCAGGGTTGATTCATTTCCATTGTAAAAATAATTTATAGGGCCATTTACACGACACAGTTTTCAACAGAAAACTTTGAATGCATTCTGTTCGTTCATTTACATGACACAGCATTTTAGTGGCCTGAGAACGCAAACTTTGAAACAGGTTTTGAAAACGATATCATTATCATCTCTGTGTAAACTTCAAAAACGTGAAAACGGTGACGGCGTGCACATGCATATATATCGTGTTTAGTCTAGGTATGTGCGTATGAATGTGTATGTGTGCAGGCGCGCACTCTTTCTTTACGAAGTGACATCGCCAACTACTTGTCTGGTCTGCATAATACTGCATTTTTAGACGTTTTGTTTACCTTACTAGAAGTTATGAAGCACATCATGAGAGAGAGCATTATGTTTTTTTGAACTTTCTTGGCAGGAGACTGTGTGATTGACCAATGATTTTGGATTAGCTGTGGGGTGGGCTTAAAGGGTTAGTTCACCCAAAAATGAAAATTAAGTCATTAATTACTCACCCCCATGCTGTACCAACCCCGTAAGACCTTCGTTCATCTTCGGAACACAAATGAAGATATTTTTGATTAAATCTGAGAGGTGGATCACTGCTACATAGGCTGCCTAAGGGAATGAAACTTGACGGCCTAGAAAGTCATTAAAGAACATGTTTAACTATTCCATGTGCCTACAGTGGCTCAACTATAAGTTTATCAAGCGACGAGAATACTTTTTGTGCGAAAAAAACACATAAATAACGACTTTATTCGACTATTCCATTACTTCCTTGTGGGCCTGAGACGAGAGTTCAAGAGATTTCCACGACGCATGCGCGAGAACTGAACAAGAAGTATTAGAAGAAGAACGTCCTCTTCTCAGTTCTCGCGCATGCGTCGTGGAAATCTCTTCAACTCTCGTCTCAGGCCCACAAGGAAGTAATGGAATAGTCGAATAAAGTCGTTATTTATGTTTTTTTTTTCGCACAAAAAGTATTCTCGTCGCTTGATAAACTTATAGTTGAGCCACTGTAGGCACATGGAATAGTTAAACATGTTCTTTAATGACTTTCTGGGCCGTCAAGTTTCATTCCCTCTGGCAGCCTATGTAGCAGTGATCCACCTCTCAGATTTAATCAAAAATATCTTCATTTGTGTTCCGAAGATGAACGAAGGTCTTACGGGGTTGGTACAGCATGGGGGTGAGTAATTAATGACTTAATTTTCATTTTTGGGTGAACTAACCCTTTAAGCCCCTTTCATACAGAGATTCCGGAAAATACACGGATAAAGTGACCCGGGACTTGACCCGGGTTCGTTTGATTTTGGTTCATTCACACTGCCAGTGATTTTCCGGAATCAGAGAGTGCGTTCACACACAAACCCGTAAAAATCCCGTAAAGACACGTGACATCGATGTGACATGTAATGTCTCAGCAGCATCTATAGTTTGCTTATGAGCTGCGATTTCTTTCTCGAGAATCCACGCTTGTGCATTTTTTTCTCTGATTCGATCATAAACTAGCGCATTACGTACCGTTTCACGCTGGCGAACGATCCCGGGTCGTGTTTGCGTTCACACAGAAGGTGTTCTGGCAATTTCCCGGGATCAACGCGCTGTGTGAAAAGGGCTTTTGTGTGTATGATGCAAGTAATTTCCAATGAAATCCATACAAACAGCTCTAACATACAGTTCAATATTACAGGGTTATCAAAGTGTATTAGGGTAAAGCCACGGTTTGGAGGAGAGCTTTTTGCACTCTCAGAATAATAACATGCTATTTTTTAAATTAATTTAAAAAAAATGCAGCTTTAAAAATGTTGATTCTTTTAGTCGTTTTCATCTCAGGTGGTACAAAGCACAACCAGGCCTGGATATATGGGGTTTTGAGCAGCTGTTGATCTCTAAACTAGACAGAGCTCTTCAAGCTCCTCTAAACAGACGAGAAGAGTTTTGAAATAGACTAAATTGCTACAGTTGTATAAATGTATTTATTCTGCTTTCTGAAATGTTACTATTGTGGTGTGTGTGTGTGTGTGTGTGTGTGTGTGTGTGTGTGTGTGTGTGTGTGTGTGTGTGTGTGTGTGTGTGTGTGTGTGTGTGTGTGTGTGTGTGTGTGTGTGTGTGTTATTAGATTACACAGATCTGCAAAAGGAAAGAGTCAAATAACTGATGTGGGTCTCATAAGCACGTGATTCTGAACTACAGGAATATTAATATTAATATTAAACAAAATATGATATCCAAAATGTGGTTTGTGTCCATAAGAGAAGTTTGAGAACCACTGATGTATGTAAATGTTACTGACCTCAATTTCTCCAGTTTACAGTGTGAATCCTTGAATATGTCACATACATGATTCACTCCTGTGTTTTCTATTTTATTCTTCCCGAGGTCCAGATCTCTCAGGTGTGATGGGTTTGATTTCAGAGCTGAAGTCAGGATGAGACTCTGTTTCTCTGTAATACTGCATTCAAACAGACTGAAGACAGAAAGAGAAAAGACTGAAATGCTACATCAGGCACTTAGTTTAATTCCCATACTCTCTTTTTAAGGCTGATACACTAGTTCTGTGTGCTGGAAGATGTCGATTTTTCTCTATAATTTTTCAACAATATCTTTTGTCAGTTTTCTTTACTCTTTATTGTAGCAGAAGATTTCTGCCGAACGACATTTACACAATCAGTACATTGTATCAAATTCTTCAACTTTAACGCAATAGACCTTGGTCAGTTTAGAAAACATAATGAATATTATGTTTATGAAAATGAGGTTGTGAGAAAAATTTAAATATACACTGGTACAATAAGATTTATTACTTACTACAGTAGTTAAAAGACATTTAAAATAAAGTGTAACAGAAGGTGCAGAGCTATAAACACTATTACTTGAGTCCTGTTGTCTTAAAATAAACTGTAAACTGTAATATCACAGTAACTGCTGTACAGTATAATGTTACTAACTGTAGTTTCTCCAGCTTGCACTGTGGGTTCATCAGTAGATCACTGAGGTTTTTCACTCCAGAGTCTCCTAGTTCACTCTCACTCAGGTCCAGATCTCTCAGGTGTGACGGGTTTGATTTCAGAGCTGAAGTCAGGATGAGACTCTGTTTCTCTGTAATACTGCATTCACACAGACTGAAGACAGAAATAGAAAAGACTGAAATGCTACATCAGGCACTTAGTTTAATTCCCATACTCTGTTTTTAAGGCTGTCACACTAGTTCTGTGAGCTGGAAGATGTTGTTTATTCTCTTTCATTTTTCTTCTATTTCTTTTATGTCTCTTTTCTTTACTCTTTATCGTAGCAGTACATTTCTTTTCCGCATTTACACAATCAGTAAATTCTTCAAACTTAACACAATAGACCTTAGTCAGGTTAGATGACATATTTGATTTTATGTGGATGAATATGAGGCTGTTAGAAAAATTGTAATATATAGCAGTGTACTAAGATTTATTACTAGTTAAAAGACATTTAAAATAAAGTGTAACAGAAGGTGCAGAGCTATAAACACTATTACTTGAGTCCTGTTGTCTTAAAATAAACTGTAAACTGAACTGCTGTACAGTATGTTGTATAATGTATGCTGTATAATGTTACTAACTCTAGTTTTTCTAGCTTGAATTGTGGGTTCATCAGTAGATCACTGAGGTTTCTCACTCCTGAGTCTCCTAGTTTATTCCAACCCAGGTTCAGCTCTCTCAGGTGTGATGGGTTTGATTTCAGAGCTGAAGTCACAGCAGAACAACCATCATCAGTCATTTCACAGCAGATTAAGCTACATTTGGAGAAATGAGAGAAAAAAATCTTCATTTTGCAAAGTTATAGCATCTTCATAACAAATTAAGGACAAATTCCAAACCGATTTTTTGCGCCCTTCATTGGCCTAGGAGACACGATCTGTAGGGACGGGGATCTGATGGGATCTGTGGTTTTATTTGTGATATATAGGCCTATAACACACATTTTCATCTTGAATTTCATATGAAGTTTAAATAACTTAAAAGGTAAGAAATGTTTTTAATAGTAGATGTAAGGTAAATGTGACTATATCTGCAGTGTCCAAAGACAGGGTTCTTGCAGGTTTCAGTAAGTCAAAAATTCAAATCAAAGAAATTCGGAAAAAATCATTTTATTTCAATTAATTCAGTCATCAGAAAAATGATTACGGTTATCACAGAATCATGTTCAAAAAGTACTAACACTACACAATGCAATCAATTCACCAAGTTTTATGTCGAACTATATAAAATTGCTAATAAAATTAGCATCAATATGCACTTTTTGTTTACATAAACATTAAAATAATACCATTAAAAATGATGGCCAGATTTTAAAAGGGTGTCTTGCAACATGTTATCTACTAACATGAATAAATAAAATAAAATAAATAAAAATTTAAGCACAAATCAATTTCAAATATATAGTTGAGATTTAAGAAATTGTTCCCTTTCAGGGAACTCGAGCTGCGTGAAACGCTGTGGGAACGCCCCTGCGTGAGTGCGTCATGAAGCACGTATGAAATCAGTCCAATGGCGAGACAGAACGTCATAGGCGGGTGACGTCATCGACTAGGAAACTATATAAGCACCCCAAAACACAAGCGCATCAGCTTCTGAGTCTTCAGCAAGCGCTCTGTGTATGAAAAAGTCTGTGTCTCAAGTGTTTTTGTCTGTCCTTAGAAATTGCTAGGCAGGAGATTTTCACACATATATATATATATATATATATATATATATATATATATATATATATATATATATATATATAAAAACTATAAAAGAGACTATATATATATCATGGCGAGCGAACAGCAGTTCAGAAAGTGTGTTCATCCCTGCCCACGTTATATTACGGGTGGGGACACACACAATCTGTGTGTTGTTTGTTTGGGAGTGCAGCATGCCCAGTCAGCTCTCGAAGGATCGCATTGCCCACCAATTTCTCCCCCTCCGTGTTCATGTCTCCGGGGCTGCTGGGCGGGAGCAGCCCCGGCCGTCGAGTAGCTCCTCACATAGGGCGCAACAAAAACAGAGTGTCGCGTCTCGTGCTCATCCTCAGCAAAACTGGGACGAGACGCGGCGCTCTCAGACGAGGTCGTCTAGGGGCAGGGCTGATCTGAGGACAGTTATCGTTGCCAAGAAGGCCTCGTCAAAGAAGAGGTCCTGACGCCAAAAGCGTCAGGATGCTGAGGGTGGTCCCCACCGAGAGGGGAGGGTGTTCACCGCATTACACGGTGCCCGTTCTCTCTCGGTGCCCTCAGGGGCCCGTTCTGCCAACCCCGCCTGCGTGCCGGGGCGTAGACGGTCCCAGCGAGCGCTTTCCCGAGGGACGCTCGCCCGTTCTGAGGAGCGGTTTAGAGCGGCCAGACCAGTTGTTCCCTGCCGGTGTGCCGTTACAGGGCACTGTGTCTGCCACTCAAAATATTCCAGAGGCCAGTCTCGAGAGACTGGTACCCTTAGTAGAATTTTTGGCAGAGTGGAAAAGCCTTCCAAATGTATCTCAATGGGTCCTGCAGACTATCGATTATGGGTACGCGATTCAGTTCAGACCACGCCCGCCTCGCTTCAGAGGGGTTCTGCCCACAGTGGTGGGCCCCGAGCAGGCTCTGGTTATGGAACAAGAGGTGAAAACTCTTCTGCTGAAGGGGGCTATAGAACAAGTTCTTCCTCCCAGCAGCGAGTTGGGTTATTACAGCCGATATTTCATCGTTCCAAAGAAGGATGGGGGGTTACGTCCAATTTTAGATCTGCGCCTATTAAATTGCTCAGTAGGGAAGCTCAAGTTCAAGATGCTGACTCTCAAGCAGATCGTGTCACAGATCAGGTCCGAGGACTGGTTTGTCACGATAGATCTAAAGGACGCATACTTCCATATTTCCATCCTTCCTCAACACAGGAAGTTCCTGAGATTCGCTTTCGGGGGCGAGGCGTACCAATATCGGGTTCTTCCGTTCGGCCTAGCACTGTCTCCCCGAACTTTCACGAAATGCATGGATGCAGCTCTGGCTCCGCTGCGACTCCAGGGCATCCGCATTTTAAATTATATCGACGATTGGTTGATTCTAGCTCAATCGGAGCATCAGGCGATTCGGCATCGAGATGTCGTGCTCGCCCATATCAGAAAGTTGGGGTTGAGGCTCAACGCCAAGAAGAGTGTGCTTTCTCCATTACAGAGGACCACTTTTCTGGGTGTGGTTTG
The DNA here is from genome assembly GCF_051911475.1 of Siphateles boraxobius. Taxonomy (NCBI): domain Eukaryota; kingdom Metazoa; phylum Chordata; class Actinopteri; order Cypriniformes; family Leuciscidae; genus Siphateles; species Siphateles boraxobius. The sequence continues at coordinate 555,987 of NW_027509210.1, read as the reverse complement.
GGATTCGACGACGACGCAGGCATGTCTGTCTCCTACTCGTATAGCTTCGATTCTCTTAGCCGTCAAACAGGCAAAGCTAGGCCAGTCACTTACTGTAAAAGAATATCAGAGAATTCTGGGTCTGATGGCAGCAGCGTCCAACGTTATACCTTGCGGCCTGCTGTACATGAGACCGCTGCAGTGATGGCTCAGGGCCAAGGGGTTCTCCCCGAGGGGAAACCCGCTCCGCATGATCAGGGTCACGCGACGGTGTCTTCGCGCCCTGGCTATGTGGAAAGAACCTTGGTTCCTGTCCCAAGGGCCTGTGTTGGAGGCTCCGTGTCGTCGTGTAACACTAACGACGGATGCCTCTCTCACAGGCTGGGGGGCGATCATGAGTGGTCGCTCAGCTCAGGGTCTGTGGCAGGACCATCATCTTCAATGGCATATAAATTGTCTAGAAATGCTGGCGGTGTTTCAGGCTCTGAAACACTTCCTCCCAGACCTGAGAGGTCATCATGTTCTTGTCCGGTCAGACAACACATCGGTGGTCTCTTATATAAACCATCAGGGGGGTCTGCGTTCGCGCCCGTTATACAAGCTGGCTCGCCAGATCCTTCTATGGTCCCAGGGGAAGCTTCTTTCATTGAGGCCGATTTATATCATCGATTTATCAAGGGGTATTTAAATCAGGGGGCAGACATCCTGTCGAGGCAGGGGCCGAGGCCCGGGGAATGGAGACTCCATCCCGAGGTGGTGGAGCTCCTATGGAAACATTTCGGTCGTGCCGAGGTAGACCTATTTGCATCCAAGGAGACATCACACTGTCCACTGTGGTTCTCTCTAAGCCATCCAGCACCTCTGGGGTTGGATGCTATGGTACAGGCGTGGCCGAGGTCATCATAGAATCTGGTCACTCGACTGAGGTCGTGGAGACCATCCTCCACTCCAGAGCTCTGGCCACTAGGAAATTATATGCCTTGAGGTGGAAGATGTTCACCTCTTGGTGTGGGGAACACCAGTTGGACCCAGTTAACTGCCCGGTGGGTGCAGTGCTGGAATTCCTTCAGGAGCGTTTCTCCACAGGGTTATCCCACTCCACACTGAAGGTGTACGTGGCGGCCTTATCTGCTTACCACGTCCCTTTAAGTGGAGCCTCTCTCGGGAGACACCCACTTGTAACTCCTTTCCTTCGTTGCACTTTGAGGCTGAGGCCAGCAGTTTGCACGAGGGTGCCGACCTGGGACCTTGCGGTTGTTCTAGAAGGTCTCTCTCTAGCACCGTTCGAGCCCATTGAAGAAGTTTCTGAGAAATTTGTTACTCTAAAAACTATTTTTCTGCTTGCTATCTCTTCTTTAAAAAGAATAGGAGATATTCAAGCTCTATCGGTCTCTCCCTCGTGCTTAGAATTCTCGCCCGGCTTGGTAAAAGCCTTTCTCCATCCTAGACCGGGCTATGTTCCTAAGGTCCCAACTAATACTGTTAGGCCTATTGTACTGCAAGCCTTCTGTCCTCCTCCTTTTCTGACGTCGGACCAGGAGAAGCTTAATCTGCTCTGCCCAGTTAGGGCTTTAGATGCTTACGTCCACAGAGCTGCCCTGTGGAGGAAATCTGAACAGTTGTTTGTTTGCTTTGGACCACCCAAAAAGGGGTGTCCTGCGTCTAAGCAGAGGATGAGCAAGTGGGTGGTCGAGGCCATCTCACTTGCTTACGAGTCGGCTGGTCAGCCTTCACCCTTGGCTGTACGAGCTCACTCTACTAGGAGTATGGCTGCCTCTAAGGCTATTTTGTCAGGAGTATCAATTCAGGACGCTTGCGATGCGGCAGGCTGGTCCTCACCGCACACATTCGTAAAGTTTTACCATCTTGACTTCAGCTCCACTCCAGGGGCGCAGGTGCTTTCGTCCGAATGTGCGCCTTGACTACACACGACGGACACTTGCTCGTATGGCGACGTTGGTATTAGCGTTCCCACAGCGTTTCACGCAGCTCGAGTTCCCTGAAAGGGAACGTCTCTGGTTACGTATGTAACCTTAGTTCCCTGAAGGGAACGAGACGCTGCGTGTCTGTGCCATACTCCCAGCATGCCCGTGAGCACTTGCTTCAGTATTATCAGAAGCTGATGCGCTTGTGTTTTGGGGTGCTTATATAGTTTCCTGGTCGATGACGTCACCCGCCTATGACGTTCCGTCTCGCCATTGGACTGATTTCATACGTGCTTCATGACGCACTCACGCAGGGGCGTTCCCACAGCGTTTCACGCAGCGTCTCGTTCCCTTCAGGGAACTAAGGTTACATACGTAACCAGAGACGTTTTCTGTCCAAAAAAAAAAAGAAAATTATAAGTATGCTTAAGTAAAAATGTAAACATTATATTTTGCTTTTGCAGAAAATGGAATAGAGGTAATATATTTGAAAATTTCTTGCTACATTTTGAGCATTTTTAAAACGCTCACGTCACAAGTCTGATAGGAGCTGCAACATCCTGGTGGTTTCAACACTGTACAAAGTAAAGTTCATGTGCACTGATAAATCGGCAGTCATTTTTTTAAAACCAAGTTAGTATTCTATTTTTATGAATAGCATTTAGTGTTAAATGAAAGCCAAATCACTTAATTGAAACTCCAGTGTGCGAATAACTGAGATTTTAAGTATTGCTTAAAGAAATGTGAAGCCAGAAAGAAAATCAAAAAAACATTTTGTGGACACACACACACACTGATCATTTAGTCCCACATACACAACAAAACGTTAATGATTCTAGCAAAAATCTTAAGTAGAGATGTATAGAAACAATACTTGCATCTCATTCAAATCTGTTCTGAGCCAGTCTCAAATACAAGTTAAAATAAAGTTTTGACAAAAAAGGCTTTATAAAAAGATAAACCTCACATATTTCAGCCTTAAAAAAAATTTTTTATAAAAAGAATGAGTCAAAAATGATAAATTACTGACATTTACAATGCACAGTAGTTTATCTTTTATTATTAATAGTACAGTCGGTCTGATTTTTCCGTGGTGTCTGTCGTTGCTATGCAACCATGCACTGACAAAGAAGTTTTAGTAGCTAATGGATTTCCACCACCGAAAAACGCTTGCTGTAGCTCTGCTACAAGATTTATTTACGGAGAAGAGAAAAACACCAGTAGTGTTTGGGTGCACCCCCATCCTTCATGTTGACTGAGCTTTTAATGTTACTACGGAAAGCATGAAGCTGATTGGTTGGTTCTTGTCACATGACCTGCGGTGCGTTTGCGGCATTCTGAAAAGTAGAGATTTTTTCATCTCGCTGCGCCTGGAAAAAATGAGCGCGTAACTTCAATTATGAGCGCGCTTGCCACGCGCCTACATTAGAGCGTGCAAAAGACGTGATATGTGAACGGCCCCTCGGCGAGATACCTCCAGTCAGGCCACGAGCTACGAGTATGACGTGTTGGAGACCCCTGCTCTACCGCTTTGTAGGCTACGACTCGATGCTTTTTTGCTACTTTGTAATAATTTTCTGGGGCCAGCATTTCTAAAAATTAACGAGGGTAAAACCTTTTTGTAGACCTGACTAAATCAAGTTTAAGACCTCGGATAAAAATCTGGCCGTTTTTAAGACGTTTTAAAGTCTTAAATTTAAAGACCCCGCGGGAACCGTGCAAAGAAGAGAGGGCAAGTTTCTATAAATTTGAGAGAAGAGAGAACATCCACACACACATAAAGCATATTTTAAAAGCTTCATTATAAAATGTATATTTATTTGCAACAATCATATTGTTGTAAGAATGTTAATGCAGGAAAAGCTAATGGGCTGCTGGACGCTATACTGCGTTGTCATGGTAACATTCCAAGTGAAGATAACGAGGAAAGTACATTGTCTTTGTCTTCATCAAGTGTGTTTTAAACAGCTTCATTATGACACGCAAAAGCCCTGATGCCCTTAAAGTCTCCATTTCAAGAACTATCAGAGTAAGAAGGGCATAAGGACGCTCACTTCCAATTGGAAATCACCAAAACTGTGAACTCAGTGTCTTGATTTAAACAGTAGAAGTGATTTTAAGAATTATGACTGATGTATGCAATTGTTACTGACCTCAATTTCTCCAGTTTACAGTGTGAATCCTTTAGTACGTCACATACGTGATTCACTCCTGTGTTTCTTATTTTATTATCCCCGAGGTTCAGATTTCTCAGGTGTGATGGGTTTGATTTCATTCTGAAGTCAGGATGAGACTATGTTTCTCTGTAATACTGCATTTCCACAGACTGAAGACAGAAAGAGAAAAGACTGAAATGCTACATCAGGCACTTAGTTTAATTCCCATACTCTGTTTTTAAGGCTGTCACACTAGTTCTGTGTGCTGGAAGATGTCGATTCTCCTCTATAATTTTTCAACAATATCTTTTGTCAGTTTTCTTTACTCTTTATTGTAGCAGCAGATTTCTGCAGAAAGACATTTACACAATCAGTACATTGTATCAAATTCTTCAACTTTAACACAATAGACCTTAGTCAGGTTAGACTCCATATTGAATATTATGTTTATGAAAATGAGGTTGTGAGAAAAATTGAAATATACACTGGTACAAAGATTTATTACTTACTTGTTAAAAAACATTTAAAATAAAGTGTAACAGAAGGTGCAGAGCTATAAACACTATTACTTGAGTCCTGTTGTCTTAAAATAAACTGTAAACTGTAATATCACAGTAACTGCTGTACAGTATAATGTTACTAACTGTAGTTCCTCCAGCTTGCACTGTGGGTTCATCAGTAGATCACTGAGGTTTTTCACTCCAGAGTCTCCTAGTTCACTCTCACTCAGGTTCAGATCTCTCAGGTGTGACGGGTTTGATTTCAGAGCTGAAGTCAGGATGAGACTCTGTTTCTCTGTAATACTGCATTTACACAGACTGAAGACAGAAAGAGAAAAAGACTTAAGTGCTACATCAGGCACTTAGTTTAATTCCCATTAAACAGGGCTGCACGATATATCGAAAAATTATTGTTATCGCGATAATAGTAAGCTATATGCGATATCCGTATCGCAGAAAGGTGCGATAAATTACTTTATTTTCAGACATCCCAAGTCTCCGGGAAGTTCCGGGAGTCTCCCGCATATTGATAGTGGCTCCCTGATGCCCACAAATGAGTTAAAATCTCCCGGAATCTAGAGCGAGCGAGCAAGAGCGCGCATGCGAGACAGAAGAGACTGTGTAGCGCGCACACACGGCAGAGAGGGAGAGAGCGAGAGACCTTGCATGTGTGTGCGCATGTGCCTCATGAAGCGCTTGTAAGACAGAGAACATCCTGATTGGCCTGTACGTCTGAAATATGGCAATATTTTGCCTTCAATAGAGAAGAAGTGTCACAAATGCAGGTACTGTGTACGGGGCCGTTCACATATCGAGTCTAAAAACGCCTGGAAAGTGCGGCCGCGCCGCTATCTCCTTCTTTCCACAAGCGCTTGCGTCTGTCGTTGCTATGCAACCATGAACTGCGCTGAGGGCTTTCCATGATGACGAATAAGTATCAGCAAAGGATTCACTGATTTCTAGCCCTTGTATTAGCTTTACTTCTAGATATATTTATGGAGATGAGAAATAAAAACCCACCCTGTACAGTATGATCAGCTGTTCGGCCGAGCTTTCGATGTTGTTGCGGAAAGGCCGAGGCTGATTGTTGGTTTTTGTCACATGACCTGTGGTAAGCTTGCGGCATTCTGAAAAGTTGCAAGTGTAACTCCTTCTGAAAAAAAAATTAGATATTCTTCTGAAGATTAGAAGAATATATTTTAGCCTACCTGTTTTTTTTAGTATGATCATTACAAATGATTTTTAAAAATAGCATTTCTCGAGGGAAATTTTATATCGCAAGAAATATCGTTATCGCAATACTCAACAACAATATCGCATATTTTCCCAGTATAGTGCAGCCCTAATTCCCATACTCTGTTTTTAAGGCTGTCACACTAGTTCTGTGTGCTGGAAGATGTCGATTCTTCTCTATAATTTTTCAACAATATCTTTTGTCAGTTTTCTTTACTCTTTATTGTAGCAGCAGATTTCTGCAGAACGACATTTACACAATCAGTACATTGTATCAAATTATTCACCTTTAACGCAATAGACCTTGGTCAGTTTAGAAAACATATTGAATATTATGTTTATGAAAATGAGGTTGTGAGAAAAATTAAAATATACACTGGTACAATAAGATTTATTACTTACTACAGTAGTTAAAAGACATTTAAAATAAAGTGTAACAGAAGGTGCAGAGCTATAAACACTATTACTTGAGTCCTGTTGTCTTAAAATAAACTGTAAACTGTAATATCACAGTAACTGCTGTACAGTATAATGTTACTAACTGTAGTTTCTCCAGCTTGCACTGTGGGTTCATCAGTAGATCACTGAGGTTTTTCACTCCAGAGTCTCCTAGTTCACTCTCAGTCAGGTCCAGATCTCTCAGGTGTGACGGGTTTGATTTCAGAGCTGAAGTCAGGATGAGACTCTGTTTCTCTGTAATACTGCATTCACACAGACTGAAGACAGAAAGAGAAAAGACTGAAATGCTACATCAGGCACTTAGTTTAATTCCCATACTCTGTTTTTAGGCTGTCACACTAGTTCTGTGTGCTGGAAGACGTCGATTCTTCTCTATAATTTTTCAACAATATCTTTTGTCAGTTTCCTTTACTCTTTATTGTAGCAGCAGATTTCTGCAGAACGACATTTACACAATCAGTACATTGTATCAAATTCTTCAACTTTAACACAATAGACCTTAGTCAGGTTAGACTCCATATTGAATTTTATGTATATGAAAATGAGGTTGTGAGAAAAATTTAAATATACACTGGTACAAAGATTTATTACATACTAGTTATAAAACATTTAAAATAAAGTGTAACAGAAGGTGCAGAGTTATAAACACTATTACTTGTCCTGTTGTCTTAAAATAAACTGTAAACTGTAACCTCACAGCAACTGCTGTACAGTATAATGTTACTAACTGTAGTTTCTCCAGCTTGCACTGTGGGTTCATCAGTAGATCACTGAGGTTTTTCACTCCAGAGTCTCCTAGTTCACTCTCACTCAGGTCCAGATATCTCAGGTGTGACGGGTTTGATTTCAGAGCTGAAGTCAGGATGAGACTCTGTTTCTCTGTAATACTGCATCTATACAGACTGAAGACAGAAAGAGAAAAGACTGACATGCTACATCAGGCACTTAGTTTAATTCCCATACTCTGTTTTTAAGGCTGACACACTAGTTATGTGTGCTGGAAGATGTCGATTCTCCTCTATAATTTTTCAACAATGTCTTTTGTCAGTTTCCTTTACTCTTTATTATAGCAGCAGATTTCTGCAGAAAGACATTTACACAATCAGTACATTGTATCAAATTATAGTTGTCATAAATTTTTGTCATTATTTTTTGAGAATGCAAGACACACACAAACACATGCCTATCTTCATAATTTTAGTTTTGACTTCTAAAGTTTTTTGAATTCGACCCAAATCCAAAATTTCACTTGCACTGCACTGCAATATACAGCGAAAGTCCAAAGTTTCAATACAGCTCAAAATCATTTTTTATTCATGATTAATATTGCATTGCATATAATGTGTGCTGGTCAACTAGTCTAAAATTAAGAAACCCCTAGAAAACTGTAAACAAAAAAAAAACAACAACATAGGAACATTGTGTGTACATTTAAGATAGGCAACTTAATTTATTATTCCAATATCCAAATATGAAACTAAATCTCACAGAAGAAAAGGGCTTTTATTTGTGATGTGCTGTCTTTGCATTTGAACATTGCACATTTTAAACAGGACACGCATTAGCTGAATAAACGTTAGCCAATACAAACATACTTATAGAAAATAGTTGACAATGAATAGACAGGAGTTCTCCAGTCACATGACCAATAATAGCAAAACGAATCACTTATTCTAAAAAGAATATCAAGTATAAGTTAGACGAATCTGACATATAGGGCTGTGTTAATAGTAAAACGTCCGTCATTTAACGAATTTTAAAAACACGGATGGATATTAAAAAATGCTTTCTGACATTTTGACAGGAAAAAGTCCCACCAAGAACAAAATTTAAACTTAGCCCGTCAATTTTCATTTTACAGTTATCTTCTCTCTCTGTGTGCGCGGTCTGTGTTTGTGAGAGAGAGCTTGATTAAAAAGTAACTAACATGCCAGTTTTCATACAAAATTATTATGTAACATAATTAGGTACTTTAGTTATTATTAACACAATAACGTAAAACATGCAGGCTATGTTTCTCAACACTGAGAAAGAATGAATAAATAAACGCCTGTTTCTCCAGACTCGCGCTTATCAATCCACAAATCACAGAACTTTCATAATCACTAAGCCATAGCGATTTTAATTTTATTTAGATTTATTGTTCATCAATACTTAATCATTTTATAATTTGCATGGCTGAATGATGTCTTCCTCTTATCTGAGTGACCATGAATGACGGAGTATTTTAAGATAATCCATGCGATCACTCCCGTGTGATCATCGAATCCAGATTAAGTTAATCAATACAATATTTCAACTTTCCACATCCACCCCAGCCCGTTCCCCTTCAGGAGTCAGAAGTGCTGTGACGACTGTAAAGTTACTGTCCTCGCTGATGAACTCAGTCAGATGGGGGACGCGGGAGTGGAAGAGGATCGAGCGGATTCTTTATTACTGTCGATTTTCAGTCTCTTTTTAATGATAGGCCTTACGCATCTGTCAAGCATTCCCGCTTGCTATTTGGGGAATGAACCCAGCGCTATGATTGGTCGAACTCCGCTTCTTTTGCTGTTGCTTGATTTGAGGACTGCGCGTGGACAGAGGCGTCACCAGGTTTTTGCATAGTTTAGAGTGACAAATCGTACCAGCGTACTTTGAGGTCAAAATGCGTATCCGCTACGCAAAATGTGTACAGGTTGGCAGGTCTGCTGTTTTAGATAATGTTTGACTTTTTCCGTTGTATTTTAAAGCGGCAAATTCGCAATAGAATTCAAATGGGTTGCACATTTTATCACCAGTGTCACGATAGGAACAGCTCGAGCAAATCTCATCAAACTTTTGTAACGCGCTGGTGAACGCTCGTAGAGTAGCGGTGATTCGCGAGCGGCAGTCTTGCACATGCACAGTCAAATAAACCGTTTGATTCGTACAGGAATTTTGTGCTTATAAAAGCTCTGAACGTGTGATGTATATAATTAATTAATGGCCTGATTCTGTGTTTACATTAACCATGGTAGGCTATAAATGCATGTTTTGGTTATTGGGGGACTACGCCCCTAGTATTATCTGATAATAGTTTGTCATTTGAAAATCACTACACCTATTAACTGAAAAAAAAAAAAAAAAAAAAAAATATATATATATATATATATATATATGTGTGAATAATCTAATGTGTTTCCTTCAACATTCAAAAACTGAAATATTATTAAAATCAATTTATTGTGGTTCTGTGTCTGCCCAGGCAAAATCAGCCCTGACTGGAAATAGTAATACCAACTACTGTAACATTACTATTAAAAGGTAATAAAAATACTATTTTTAACCATGTAAAATACTCACGTCAGTGTGTTGAGTTTACAGTGTTTATCCTGCAGTAAAGCAGTGATCTGATTCACTCGTGTGTCTCCTAGTTCACGATCAATCAGAATCAGCACTCTCGTGAGTAATGGGTTTTTACCCACAATTCCAGTCACATACTGACAGGCTTCATATGCAACAGGACTCAAAAACCTGCAGAAGAGAAGACGAAGCAGGATTCAGTTAAATTCTCAATTAAACTTGGTGTAATGACAAAATCCATTTTACACGATTTTTGTCTTGAAATCACTGTCAACTTTGATGTAACAACATATTATGTAGCTTATTGTATAATTGAAATAAAATGTATATAAATAATTTGGCTGCATATAATGCATTTTCTATTATTTCATTGTGTCTCACCTCAGTGTCTCCAGTTGACAGTTTGGATCCTGTAGTAAATCATTGAGCTCCTTCACTCCTGATTCTCCAGGATCATTTCCTGTGAGATCCAGCTCTATCAGGTGTGAAGGGTTTGATCTCAGAGCTGAAGCCAGAGCTTTATAACCTTCTTCTGTGATACTGCAGTCTGAAAGTCTAGAAAAAAAGACAATGTAATATTCATCTAATTAATCTGTTTTTTTAGAAAGTACCTGAACAAACTAAATGAAATTCAATAAACTGAATTATATTTTGTTCCTTGTACAACAAAAATTATAGTCAGTTGCAAAACAAAAAGAGACAACTGGAAATGCAGTAAAAACAAAAGGCCCCAAAGAAGATATCAACATCCCTTTCAAAGTTTCAATTATATAACACACAAGTTTTTGATCTGAATGATCCACAATGTACAAGCAACACATGTTTTGAAATGTCCTAAAAGTTCACATATAAACCCCATTGAAATATTATGGCAATACCTGAAATGTCCAGTTCATACTGGAAATCCTACATATTTCACTCTAGCTGAAGCAGTTTTGTAAGGAGGAATCAACAAAATGGGTCTACAATATCTTCACAGTGGTGTAAAACTCATAGGCCTGGTTTCACAGACAGGGCTTAGATTAAGCCAGGAGCAGGCTTCAGTTAAATTAGAACATTTAAACAGCTTTTATAAACGTGCTTTAGGAAACAACATTAGTGCTGTGCATCTTGAAACAAAACAATGGCACTGACATATTTTAGGATATTTCAGTGCAAGTTGCTTTCAGTAAAAACAGCTCAAACATGCAGTTTAGTCTGAGACTAGACTAAAGCCTAGTCTGTGAAAGCAGGGGTAACAAAAACTACAGGAAGGGTTTGTTGGGACAAAGTTGGCAAGGTGAAAGCAGAATCAACAATAAGTAGATATCTTTAAGCACTAAGATATCTTATAATTATATGTAATAAAAAATAATCTAAGTGACAAATATCAGATCTCACCTTTCTTTCTCAAGTTAACAGACAGATATAAATCAATATACACAACAGCACTCAGCTCATGTCTTTTTCGCTGTTATCTTTAAATGTTCAAGGTATTATGTGTAATGTTAAACGTAAGGCACTTTTTCTAAAAGCAAGTACAAGTTAATTGTTTCTTTCTTCAAGAGACTCATTCAACTGATGTAGATGTGAGATTCTGAAAGTCACAATGGAAGTCACAATGGGCTGGAGAGGCTTTATTCTCTCTTTATTCTGGAACGTCCCACTCAGCAGGAGTCTGCTTTTGTTTAAACGGATGGACAGCAAAATTGTTGCAAGTTCCGGCGATAACGAGGGTCACTGGATTATCGTGGTTCTTGAATCAAATGGATGAAAATAAATCTTGATTGATATTTATGATTACACTAACAAGGCCACTAATAAGTTGTTTTTAATAAGTTGAACGCGCGTCGGAGACTGATACGGAAGAGAAGAAATTGTTGAATAAAGACGTTATTTTGGGGTTGATCCACTATAGTCGCATGGACTATTTTAAGTCTATTTTTAAGTCTATTTTAATGTCTTTACTAACTTTCTGGGCCTTCAAAGTGTTAATTAAATAACTGTCAATGAAGCCCACCCTGAGCCATCGGGATTTCATCAAAAATATCTTCATTTCTGTTCCGAAGATGAACGAAGGTCTTATGGGTTTGGAACGACATGAGGGAGAGTAATTACTGACCGAATTTTCATTTTTGGGTGAACTAACCCTTTAATACCTAGAGGTTATGATTACCAAAGATGTTGTTAATAAAGAACATTAAAATGTTAACTCTAAAATAGAAAGTATTAAAACATCCTTATATAATTGGTTCTCAAGACCCATCTATTTTGGGTAGAATCCTGTTGAGTAAAATTGAGGGAATTTTAAAGCTTTTACCTGATTTATGCATACCCAGTTGCTCCTAAGGTCAAGGAAACTCATTACAAAATTATGTTTAAGATTTACCCAGTTAGTGATTTTATACTTTATACAGAAGTGTTTTTATTTTGAGGTGGATCCTTGTGGCTTTTGTTCTTTTCCTGAATCACCTATTATTTTACTATGAGTTATGAGGTTCTAAAATTTTGGTTTGATATACCTAGATTGTCAGTTAAAATGGAGACAATTCCTCGTATAACACAACAATATATCCTCCTTTTTAGGTGTGATTTAAATTCACCCTTCTCTGACATTGTAAATTTTGTTTTATTGATGGGTAAATATCATATTCATACTTGTAAATGGAAAGAAAATGTAAGCCCTCCTTCAATATATTTCTATGGGAGTTTGTTAAAATGTTTCAGAGCTTCAAATGCTTAAAAAAAAAACAAATCGAAAGCCTGAAGCTTTATTTTTCTTTTTGTCAAAATATGCATTATTATTTTAACATGTTTTTCTTTGATGTCTATATAGGTTAGCTGTTTGTCTTCACCCTTCCTCCGTGTGTTTTTTATTAGGGCCCAAGCCTTGAAAAGGCGAAGGCCCTATTGTTTTCCTGAGGATTATTATTATTTTTATTATTAGGACCCAAGCCCTGAAAGGGCGCAGAGCCCTATTGTTTTCCTAAGGATTATTAGGGCCCAAGCCTTGAAAAGGCGAAGGCCCTATTGTTTTCCTAAGGATTATTATTCTTTTTAGGGCCCAAGCCTTGAAAAGGCGAAGGCCCTATTGTTTTCCTTAGGATTATTAGGGCCCAAGCCTTAAAAAGGCGAAGGCCCTATTGTTTTCCTTAGGATTATTAGGGCCCAAGCCTTAAAAAGGCGAAGGCCCTATTGTTTTCCTTAGGATTATTAGGGCCCAAGCCTTGAAAAGGCGAAGGCCCTATTGTTTTCCTTAGGATTATTAGGGCCCAAGCCTTAAAAAGGCGAAGGCCCTATTGTTTTCCTAAGGATTATTAGGGCCCAAGCCTTGAAAAGGCGAAGTGTGGCATAATGGAAACAGGAAGTGTGTTATAACTTATTTATACATTAATTGATCTTGATGAAACTTCAGCAGTGTGTTCGTTGTAAGAGGCCGATCACATGGATGTGACTATTGTGAGTCAAAGTTATAGCACCACCAACTGGCAGCAGGAAGTGTGTCACTTTCAAAATGCTTTTAAATCACCCTCTTTTTTTTACCCGATTTGCTTCAAACTTTATGTGTATAATGTAAACACACGCCAGATGTAAACCTGTGAAAGGATTATTTAATATCTAAGATAATGTTGCCATGGCAACGCATCAAACTTTAATATTTTTTTTTTATTCTTTTGAAACTCTTAGCATGCTTGAAATTGCATGAAACTCGACAGACACATCTCATTTATTAGCTAGTAGACATGTGCAAAGTTTCAGAAACGGGCGTGGTGAGGGGCTCAGTAGCGCCACCTTTAGTCAAAAATGGGGTATTAGTTTTACCTACAGTAACAAAAATCGGTATGTATATTGTTCTCCTCGAGCCAGACAATTTTCTAATTTACAGTCATTAGCTCCGACCAACAGGAAGTCAGATATTTTGGTTTGAATGTGATTTTCAGGAGAATTTTCTGTTATGAATGCCCGTGCAGCCGTTAGTTTCATTTCAAAATTAGCGCCTTTTCTGGGGCTGATCTGAATGTGGATTTTTTGATATTTCAGACTCTTGAGTTTTTAGCTTCTCCTCCTAAGTGGTTTATTTTATTCACACCAAACTTTTTCAACATGATGAAAATACCTTAAAGATGCTAAATTGTGAACGGATATTGAATATCTCAAACGGTTTTGCTATGGAAAGGGTTTAAAGGCATGTCAAAAAAAGAATCAGGAAACGTCTCATATCTTCTAACAATGTAATTATACACCATTTATTTTTTATATAAAATTATACAAATATTAGAACTAAACCCATTTTATTCTGTTTTTTCAACTCAAGAAGTATAAAAAAGTTAAAAACAGTCTATTTAGTGCTATTTGCTTAAACAAAAACAAAAAATCATACATAGGGCTATACTGCCCTCTTCTGAATATATCCTCTCCCCAAATGTGTCACTAAAAAAACTCAATAATAAATAATTTAATGAGAAGGCTTATATTGACCTATTAAGATATTGCTTACATCTACCTTGAAATATATTTTTTGCTATTTTATTAAAAAGTTTTCACATGTAAATCAACAACAATTATAACCATATTTTAAGTGTAATCTTTTTTCAAAGTATAAATTTTATCATACTTATTTCAAAGTTAAGGATTCATTAGTTTGAATATAACATACATTGGAACAAACACTATAATAACATCTTAGTTGATGAGTTTATTTTGACAAAACATACTATATATTTAACATTTGAGCAGAAATTGGCGAACAAAAGCTTATTTGATGTGGCAGTAGTCTATTTTACAGTAAAAATGTATAATCTATCCAAAACTAGTCAACAAAATGCTGTCTTTCATATTGCGTCTGTAACATATCGTTTTATTATATATTAGGGCATATACATTTTAATTTGCAGTTTAATAATTTGCTTATACAAAGACATTTTATTTCAATACATTTCAGTCGATTTTTACTCATCTCAGTATAGCAATATAGTTTGGTAAAAGCTGTTCATTCATTCACACACAGACGCGATTCATATTTTAAATAATTAATTTAAACAGTCTTTATGCGAGCTGTAGTAAACAACAGCGCAAATCTGTGCCATTCATTCACACACATACACGCGATCCATATTTAAACACGCAATTCATATATAGCAATATAGTTTGGTAAAAGCTGTTCATTCACACACAGACACGATTAAAATTTTAAATAATTAATTTAAACAGTCTTTGTGAGCTGTAGTAAACAACAGCGCACATCTGTACCATTCATTCACACACATACACGCGATTCATATTTAAACAGTCTTTTTGCGGTTTACATACACTAGGATATCGCGATTAGAACAATAATAAAAAACTTACTATTCTTCTCAGATGGATCCGTTGTTCCTCGAAATGAATTTAAACCAGTACTTCTGAGGTAAATTTCCCAAGATTATTCCTCACAGCCTGCAAGGCGATGTAAAGTACTGTAATCTGATTAAATTTGGTGTGTTTTATCGAGTTGATGAGGGGCGTTACACTTTGCATGGATCGCCTCAGATCATTTGCATTTGAATAGCGCGCGCTCTCCGTGGGCGTGTCACATAAGATAATCTGCTATAATTAGTTGAAATGAGAACGACTGACATCGCTCTTTTCAAATAGATTACATAAACAGAGAATATTTGTTTTTGTTATGAATTAGATCATTTAAAAGTACACACTTAAATGATTATAAAGATATATTGCTCATGCCAGAGTGAATAGTATTCGCTGAGTTTTGTTTAAGTTTAGAAACGTGCTCCAAAAAAAAAAAGTCCACGGTGACGGAGAGCCAGAAAGAACACCCTTTTTATTTCTTTATTTTACAAAAGCACAATGTTTTATTTCGATTGTAATTGGACACATAAAAAATAAGACATTTAACAGTTTATTTTTTCATATTTCTAAAGTCTGTATGACCATAAATGATGGAGTATTTTAAGTCTATTTTGCTGCCATGTGAAAAAAAAATAGAGCAAAACAAGCCGGCGTGTTTGCCGACACCAGAGGGTTAAAGGTATCGACACATTTTTTCATTACATAACTCCTGACACAAATTTATACATAACTGTCACTATAAGTTTCTTAGAATAAAATAGTGGTCAAATACTGACACTTGAGTCTTATATCTTTATAATGATGTATAGTTTGTCAAGGTACTAACATTAAATCTAATAGTAACTTTGAACTATTTAAACCAAGAACGATTCAGTGCGTCGGCGTCCTCGTGAAAGCTAACAGACATACTAAGAGTCTTTTGTCGCGTTAATATTTTTTTGGGTCAGAATAGAGGATACTAAACACGCGAGATGTCAGAACATTATGGTTACCACAGTGCCAATCATTGCAATTTTGGGAGTGAGTCACATTCCGTATACACATGGAAAGATTATTTAGGGAACGATTATTTACGAAAATTTACACACATGGAAAGATAATTTACAGGACTCACTCTCACATTTAAATGCAGTTGTCAAACCTGAAACTTTACAGTGCTTATGTGGCCTTACATCCAAACAACACATTCTTATACATACATTTTGTAAAGAGAATATCTAAAACAAATCACACCTTTCATTTTGGTTGAGTTATTTTTTTTTTGTCTGTTGACACATCACTTACCTCAGTATCTCCAATGTACACTTTATATTCTTCAGTCCAGCGCAGAGCAGCTTCACTCCTGAATCCTGTAGATTATTATTGTTCATGTTCAGCTCTTTCAGATTGGTATCTGATCCAAGAACTGTAGCCAGAGCTGAACAGCTTTTGTCTGTTAAGTCACAATAATTTAACCTACAATATTTATAAATCAAATCAAAGAATTGGATGGAACATATAGAATACATTCTCTGTATAAAAATATTAAATATTTTCCATTTTTTTACATTAACCAGTCCCTCCAGTTTTCCGCGATTCTGCGATCGCTGAATACAAAGCAAAATCAAAATGTCGCATTTTTTTGCGATCCTGCATAATTCCTAATTTAACCGCAAAATAATCACAAAAATGAAAAATACCTCACAAAACATTAAATTATAATCACCCAATTGAAATATCTCTAGTTTAATTAAAGTTTCAATGCATTTTTACGTGGATACAGATGTTGCGCAAGCGTGATGACTGTAAGCGGTCTGTCAGATACATGGCGAAAGAAAATGTCTCACCTGCCCTCTCACATAAGTGCCAAGGTTTTCATTCGGCAGTAGGCTAGGGAAAACTTATTAACTCGTTTAACATGATTGAATGACATGACATAAATAGTATGATATGCTCGATGGTACTAAAAAGAATTATTAAAAGTGCAGTATACCGTGAAAGAGAACTAATTTCAGCCAGTCGAGCGACAGTGTCTCTGACTGCAGTGTGTGTGTGTGTGTGTGTGTGTGTGTGTGTGTGTGTGTGTGTGTGTGTGTGTGTGTGTGTGTGTGTGTGTGTGTGTGTGTGTGTGTGTGTGTGTGTGTGTGTGAGTGTGTGTGTGACTGACTGACTGACTGACTGACTGCGTGTCACCGCCTGTCAGCGTTAGAATATTGAATTCTCTTTATAGCGCTTGAACAAATACACATAGCTACAATTACTTCAAAATATTCATCTTGGCGAGTATTTACGTAAAACAATCAGTAATAACTGATTGTGACATTTGTCATTACTGTAGTAGATCTTAAAGTGACAGTAACCTAATTTACCTGCTGTTGTCAGTGTTGTTAATGTTAATCAAGCAACAACAATACAGCACAATTAAAAAAAAAAGAATTTGATTAGACCAAATAAACAAGCTTTATGCATTTTGTTTGTGATTTGTGTCATGTATGACTACTGTGCATCTGACATAATACTATTATGGTAAATGTGATGTCCTAATTATAAAATATAAAAATCGCAAATTTTCTCACAAATTTCTGGAAATTACCACCACAAAATCAGTCATTTTGATCGCAAAAATCACACACAAAAGTCGTGAAATCCTGGAGGGACTGATTAACAGTAAATATACAGTGAGGAGGGTGAGCTACACTGACATTACAGGTTAACTAGTATTTTCTATATCTTAGTATTTTTGGAAAAATTGACTAGATAAAACAAACATAAATAGTGTCCTTCGCTAACCGAAGTTCATGTTTTGCTGAAAATATGTGGTATATGATTAAGAATCACTATAGAGCAGTGTAGATGAATGAGATGAGACCAAAACATGACTAATCACATTAAATGACTTACAGAGCTCTTTTGGAGGTTTTGATGACTGTTGATAATCTAATAAGACACTCGTCTGATTTCTTGAATTTCTGAAGCTCAAACTCCTTCAGCTCCACCTCTGATGTCAACAACACAAAGGCCAAAGCAGACCACTGGGCAGGTGAAAGATCAGCAGATGAGAGACTTCCTTTGCTAAGGTTGGGTCTGAATCTCTTTCACCAGACTTTGATCGTTCAGTTCATTCAGACAGTAGAACAGATTGATCGATCTCTCTGGAGACAGATCAGATTCTAATTTCTGTTTGATGTACTGAACTATTTCCTTTTTGCTCTGGTCATTGTCATCTAGCTGTGTCAATAAACCCCGTAAGAGTCGTCGATTGGACTGGAGTGACAGACCGAGGAGGAATCGAAGGAAAAGGTCCAGGTGTCCATTGTCACTCTCGAGCGCCTTGTCCACTGCAGTCTTGAGCAAATCAATCATGACTTCATTTTTGTTTTCCTGTTGTGCAGAGTCATGAACAAACACACTTTTCTTGTTGATGTCAAGAAACAGATGTGCATAAAGGGCTGCAATAAACTCTTGAATGCTCAAGTGAACAAAGCAGTACATGGTACCAAGAATGATCCCTGTTTCCTCCTTAAAGATCTGGGTACACATGCCTGAGTACACTGATGCCTTATAGACGTGAATACCACAGGCTTCCAGGTCTGATTCATAGAAGATCAGGTTGTTTTCTTCCAGCTGATGAAATGCCAGGTTCCCTAGTGAAAGGATGGCGTCTTTATCCCAGGAAACATCTGGTGTGTATTCTCCATCATACTTTCGTCTGCTCTGCTGGATCTGAAAGCGGAGAAAGTGTGTGTACATTTGTGTCAGAGTCTTGGGAGTGTCTTCAGTATTTGATTCCTGCAGTGTTTTATAGGCGTCAGACTGATTGTTTTTCACATTCTTTTTTCCCTCCTCTAAAATGTTCTGGAGAACAGTGGCTGAAATCCAGCAGAAGACTGGGATGTGGCACATGATAAAGAGACTCTTTGATTGTTTAACATGGTCAATGATTTCATTGGCCATTTTCTCATCTTTGAATCTTTTTCTGAAGTACTCTTCCTTTTGTGCGTCATTGAATCCTCGTATCTCTGTCACACGGTTGATACAGTCAGGAGGAATCTTACTGGCAGCTGCTGGTCTAGTGGTGATCCAGATGAGAGCAGAAGGAAGCAGATTTCCCTTGATGAGGTTCGTCAGGAGAACATCCAGAGAGGCTGGTGACGATACATCAGTCAACGTCTCATTACTCTTAAACTTCAGGGGAAGACGACATTCATCCAATCCATCAAGGATGAACAGCACTTTGAAATTATTCCTTCTTATAAGGCTCAGTCCTTTTGTCTCTGGGAAGCATAGAGTTATAAGACCCATTAAACTTTGTTTTTCTTTCTTCTTTAAATTCATCTCTCTGAATGGAAGAGGAAATATGAAGCTGATATCTTGATTTTCTTTTCCTTCAGCCCAATCCAGAACAAACTTTTGTACAGAGACGGATTTTCCAATGCCAGCAACTCCTTTTGTCAGTACAGTTCTGATATCCTGGTGTTGTTCAGGGGCTTCAAACAAATTATTGCATTCAACTGGTATCTCTTGTGCTTCATGATGCCTGGAAGCAACTTCAATCTGTCTGACCTCATGTTCAGTATTGACCTGTTCACTACCACCCTGAGTGATATAGAGATGTGTGTAGATGTTATTTAGAAGTGTGGTGTCACCCTGCTTTGGAATTCCTTCAAACACACATTGATGCTTCTCCTTTAGCCTACATTTAAGATGATGATTAAAGATCAGCTCATCTAAACACAGGAACAACAAACAGACAGTTTTAATCTTAATTTTCTCTCATACATTTATAGGTGTTAATCTGCCAGATGGTCATGAGTCTCTAACCTTTTAGAGTATCAGCAGCTTCATCTTGCTTCATCTCTCTCAGGTAGTGTAGTGTGAGATCAAGAGCTGCTTCTTTAATACGGCATCTGTTCTCATTAAAGTCCTCCACTAAGGATTGTGTGTTCTCGTTTTGTAATATTTTCTTAAACGTTCCCAGCTCATTTTTCAGTAAGGTGATTATTTTGCTCTCAAGATCCTACAAAGCAAAATAAATAATTAAAAAATGTAAAAATTTAAATAAAATAAAACCGTACATCTATATTTATAAAAGAATAAAAGTAAAAACTCAAACATTTTAATTAGCTGTAATTATGAATAAATAAAAATAAACTTTTTTCACATTTCGTTCTTATTTTATGGGTTCTTAAAATGAAAAGTAAATGGTCAAAAATAATTAGAAATGACATTTCTATTGAGTAATTTTTCAGGAAAACATGATAAATAGTCAAACTATTAAATATTTATAAAAATATAAGTTTTTTTTTTTTACCTGGAAGATCCACAGGAAATTCTCTGTGAAATGCTTGTGTTTCCTGTAAGTCTGGAAATCTGAATCTAATGTTTCATATTTAAGCCTGTTAGCAAAAAAAAAAAAAAAATCTAAATACTGCATTTCCAGGAAATATATTACCGAAATCTCTAGTAAATGATTTTAGCAAAATATACTCTAGTAAATATTTGAACTATACAGCTTTATGCTAATTATTCATTGATACACTTTCTAACACAGTCTGTGCCCAAAAATAAGAAACGCATGAAATACCCTTTGGTTGGTGATGGTGTTTCCTCACTGAAGTTTGGTAGGCCACGATGTTTTGAACAGTCACTCTTCACAGCCACAGAGCTGGACACATGTGAACTTGAAATATCACGGATGAAACAAAGAACAGAGAGAAAAAACACTTCACTACAGGAGATACTTCAGTCTCATTTTAAGAGGACATTTAATGTTACAAATGGTAATTAAATACAGTATAGTTGTGTATTTGTCCCTCTCATGACTGGATCGATGGTTTATTGACTTTCCAATGCCGTTGCCGTTGATAATAGGAGAACAAAATGAGTCCATGCAGAAAGATGTAGATGCAAACAAATGTTTTTCTTTATTACTTGTGCTCCATTAAACATGATCTCAAAACTTGTCTTAAAACTTCTTGTGGCCTTTCCTCGTACGCACACACAAAGCCATACCCTGTGGACAGCATAAGAAATCCACGAGTCACGCCCGTTTCACACATACTCCGTGTGCAGTGCGTATGCGGTGCGTGTTGCGGTGCGTATACGGTACAGGAGCAGCACGCGCTATATTGCTTTCACATATGCTGCGTTTGCAGTGCGCTACTGATCCGCAGTTTCTGTGTGCCACAAAATCAAAAATGGCTAAGTAATTTTGATTTTAAATCCAAACGTTAACTTTGACATTGTTTAACCAAAACAAAAATGTAATATATGGCTATATATGTACTTATATTTTAAATAGCATGACATATAACTATACATATTTTTGACTTATCTGAGAACACAATATATGCCTGCAACATATATAAACATTTATGTGTCCAAACATGTGAAGAAAATATTTGAGTTCATCCATATATGATACCATATATCTGCATATATTACAGTAGGCTATAGTATTGGTTTGACATACATATTTGTTTCCCACATATTTAATAAATATGTAAACATACATGCATGTGATACTGATGCATTGAAATAAGTACATATATGCATATATACATGTATGCGTCTTACATATATTTAACATTTATGTGCATATACAAGAAAATATATGGCACTTACATGAAAATGACCATTTTTGCTATATTTTGAAATATATTTTTCATATATGTCTATGTGTTTTATATATTTGAATTTTGCATATATTCTCATATAGGCAGCAGAAATACATGGGCACTGACATTATGTAATTTACTTATATTGACATACATTACATTTCTGTATGGGAAGACATTGAAACAGTATGAAAATTAATTTTAATCATTGTGATTCTTTGTTTTACATGTAGTTTCCCCCGATCTCCTCCCCAAAATATAGCCTATAGATATCATATATTTTTTGAGGGGGAAAAAATCATATATGATGGCATTTTGCAACTTTTGAGACTACTTTTTTGTTTTTCTTGACCCTGTAATTTAGTAACTGTAGAACACATTAACTGTAAGTATGCGTATATGATGAAATTATTACAGTTTCTTGTCAATCTATGTCTATTTTAATGTGAACAATGCGCTGCCACTTTAATTGAGTGCGGTGCAGCACAGCAGGACTCGGTGCGGAAACGATCTCACCGCACGGTATACACCGCACGGTATACACCGCACCTGGGGCCTCATTTATAAAACTGTGCGTAGGATCCTTACTAAAAGTGTACGTGCGCCAAAAAGCTAAAAATGGCGTACTCAAAAAAATATTCAGACTTATAAAACCGTGCGTACGCCAGAACCTGCGCATAATTCACTTTATAAATCCCAGTTAGCGGAAGATTGTGCGCACATGCGTCTCCTCCCCGAAACAGCCATATATAGAGCTTACAACGCCTAGTTTTACAATGCATATCCTCATCTGCATATCATTTGCATATGATTATTCATCCACGTGATAACATGTTTAACGGTACAAGACATTAGGAAAATATGAAATGCGGCTGTGCTGTCACATTAGTTACATTAATAAAAACTAGTAGCCTATCCTTGCCTTGTTTTTGAATAAATAAATCAAATAGCATAGAATACATTTCGGAGAAAGTTTTTCTTAATCTTTTCCACTGGCCAAAGAGTATTTTTAATTGATTTATGTTTTTAATGGAAACAGATAGACCTTGTTGTGCATTATTTGCACGAAACCATTTTCTCAGACA
The DNA here is from genome assembly GCF_051911475.1 of Siphateles boraxobius. Lineage (NCBI taxonomy): Eukaryota > Metazoa > Chordata > Actinopteri > Cypriniformes > Leuciscidae > Siphateles > Siphateles boraxobius. The sequence goes on along the minus strand of NW_027509210.1, from coordinate 533,402 downwards.
ATCTGCTATTATCATGATAAGCAATTATCTCTTTAGTTAAAACGTTAAAACACAGCATGCAAGAGGAAAAGTGTTCGAAAGCATTGCATCCACAACAAATATTTCTATTTATTGAATATAAAAAATGTTGTAACTTCTCAGTAATGATTTCATGTAATTTAAGTGTTTAACTACATTAATCAGAATGGCATATTTAATCTAAATCTTTACAACAGAAGTAAAACAAAGTTTAAATCATAAATCAACTGTATTTATGATTAGGACTTATAATGAAGATTTACGGTTTTAGATGTGTTATGCTATGCGTCAGTTTCACTAAACGGCCCAGCGCGCTCGCTGGCGCGGACATTTAAGAAGGGATGGGTGTTTGCTTCATGTGATAGGCTTGGTTTGTGAAATTATATTTGTATTATCTTTCTGTATATAATTTTCTTTAGATTTTCTGTCTAAAAGTGACCAAAAAGACATTTAACTCCAGCTCACCATCGGTGTCGCCAAACTGCTCCATCTCCAAAATGTTCGTACGCATGGGTCAGAGTTTGCGTGCAGGTGCGCCAATTTTCCCGTCAAGTTTGTTTTTATAAATCACAACTTGTGCGTCGTAAGTGGCGTACGCCTCTTTCAGGGCCTGTTTTGTGCGTACGCAACGGTTATAAATGAGGCCCCTGGAACGGATCGCCGGACCGCATCCGCGTGCAGTGTGAACGCTCTAACCTGTTAACATGGGTGCGTAAAAAAATACGCACCGCATACGCACTGCAAACGGAGTATGTGTGAAACGGGCGTCACTCTGCTGTGCGGTCAAAAAACTATTACCAACGCACACACTTGTTGCTCAGGTGCTCTAATTATACACAGCCACAGCACCATCCAGTGGACGAAAAACTTTACCATCCAACAAATGGCTCCTACAGATGGATTTATTCATGTTTGGTTGCATGATATTTTCTGGTAAATGTACACCCCCTAGTGGCGTTCTGTGTAATTGTGTTACTGGAAAGAAGATCCAGACTGAGTTCAGTAAAAAGGAAATCAGACTAGCGGACATTGTTTTCTGTGAATTATAGTTGTATTTAGTTAAGTTTCATCACATTGTGTAGAAATTATAACTCTATAATGTAAAAAATATAAAAATACCTTTTGATAGATGTCTTTTTCTCACTGAAGTTCAGTAGGCCACCATGCTTTGAACAGTCACTCCTCACAGACACAGAGCTTGACACATGTGAGCCGGATCTTTCACTAATAACAAATAGAGACAAGAAAAAATTTTAATTACAGAAGTTCATCTGTGTCTGATAACGGCACAAACTCTCTCTAGTCCTTTACAGACGGAATGCTGATGAAGCATTTGCACAATCATTACTGTAAACTTAGAATTTTTTTACATACATTTTAATTTTAAAAATCAATGTACATTTAGCCTATAACACTACTTTAGTACTGCAATGTAACACTACTGCTGAAGGAGAGGCAGAAAATATTGATTAAGACTGTAAATATTATTTTCCTTTTCAGATTAAAGATGTTTATCATCTACCGGCCACAAAATAATGATATTTTATGCTATTTTTTAATTAAGAAGTTCTGCAAAGCATTTGCGAATATAAAACAATGCTTAGTTCTTCACAGGAAGAATCTAAAACTTCAGTAGTTTAGAATGATTGTGTGAAAACAGACGCAGTCTTACCTCTGTTTCTCCGAGAGACTCATCTTTCCTCGCTCCTCTGACATACCGCAGCTAAACTAACATTGAAAACAGATCAGCACTGGTTTGTGGAAACAATCAGTCCTTCAGTTTGACCTGGAGATGGCAATATATGTTCCTGAGATTAATAACATGGCAGTCATTCAAGAAAATAATGAAGAATGTAAAGTTAGCAACAACAACAAACACTATAACATAAAGTGAGTCAAGGCTCTAAATGTAGTAGTGAATAGACATTTACACTGTGTTAAAATCACTGAGTGGGAAAATGAACCCAGTTTGTTACATTCTCTATTGCAGTTTAGTATCATTTTACAATCATATTTAATGTTTTATTAATTGTCGATTCTTTTGTCACTTGATCATTATTTCAAGTTCACAATATATTTAATCATTTTCAAATGCTCCCCTCAATACGTGTATCATTCATTCAGTGTTTTTTTATTTAATATTGAAAGTAGAAAAATTAGAAAATGGCTCCTTTTTCATTTAAAAAAAGAAAACAAGAATTCAGCTTGCTTTTTCGTTCAGGGGTAGAAAAATGCAATACCAAATAGGACCACATGGAGATGCCAACAGACCACTATACCATCTGCCTTAAAGGGTTAGTTTAAGGGTTAAGGGTTTAAGGGTTAGTTCACATGTACCCCTTTTCCACCAAAAAAGAACGGGTTCGGAACTGGTGCTGGTTCAAAGTTGGTTCGGAGTTGGTTCAACTTGCGAACCTCCTCAGAACCTGTTTGTTTTTCCACTTCTAGAGCGCCCAGCGAACGACGTCGTTACGTCACTGTGTACGTCGCTTTACGTCTCAGCTAGAAACGCTTGCAAGTACAACATTACTTTGGGATTATCTCTAACTCGTGAACCAAGAAGGCTTTAAAAACAATTGAAATATGTAAGTCTTTTAATCTTTTCCTTTGATATGTAATCTTTTCTGATTAGTTATGTACACCTAGCTGTCTTGTCTTTTTTTTCTCTCCGTTTATTTGTTCTATTTTGTGACTGTTTTCTTCTTTGCTTACATAATGTTTTCAATAAAACATTTTTAAAAAAAGCTAGAAACGCTTGCGCCAACTTCAAGCATAACAATTACAATGGCGGACTACATCGTGTTTCTGCAAATGTTTCTCCTGGCTTTGCGGTCAGAAAAGATGTTTCGAACACATCTAAACGCGCCTCCAGCCCCCGACGTAAGCCTGACGTGGTAAAAGAACGGTTCTCTGGTTCTAGTCCAGCAAAGAGTTGGTGCCGCTTTGGAACCAGTTTTCCTGGCCGAGAACCGGTTCTTTGGCTGTCGAAACACAAAGAACTGGTTCGCGCGCAGGCACCGGCTCCGAACCGGCTCTCAAAACGCTTTGGTGGAAAAGGGGTAATGGACTACTTTGATGATGTCTTTATTGCCTTTCTGGACAAGGACAGTATACCGTACATAGATTTTCAATGGAGGGACAAAAAAGCTCTCGGACTAAATCTAATATCTTAAACTGTGTTCCGAAGATGAACGGAGGTCTTACGGGCTTGGAACGACATGAGGGTGAGTCATTAATGACATAATTTTCATTTTTGGGTGAACTAACCCTTTAACCTTACAGCATACAGATACAGATCCATTAAGAATTATTAAACACAGCAAAATACAAATTAAATATAAAACATTTTGTAAATGGCGACCTGAAGGCGGCTCGAGATCATCAGTGAACAGTTCCTCTGTCAGAGTCAGTGTTTGTGTCTGTGCTTGGAGTGACGTCTGATGTCCATATGTACATAAATACCACTGACCCTTGCAAACACCTAAAACACACGCACCAGAAATGCCACCATACTGAAATGTGCTCGTGGAAAAGCTTTCAGAGCAGCGAGAGCGCACATATGTAACCGGTCCTACTCAACCTTGTCCGAGCGGTATTCGAACCGGGTCTCCAGGATGGGAACTGGGCGCGCCAACAAGGACGCTAAAGACCAGAGGTGGGCACAAATGCACACGCAAGGTCTCTCGCTCGCTTACCTCTCTGCCGTGCGTGCGGTTTGGAGCACAATATCTGTCTCGCATGCACGCTCGCTCTAGATTACGGGATATTTGAACTAATTTGCGGGATTACTAGTCGTTTGCGAGGGGCTCAACAGGTAGATATATAGATAAACTCATCTTTCAGGCATTTGACCGACCGGGTTGACACTTAAAGGTATAGCGGAGGATTTTCTTTTTCCGGGTGGGTAGCCTATACTATTGGTCCACCTAAGTGTCAATCATTCTGGTGATATGTTTACGTAAGGCCGTTCGCTTTCTGCGCATGTGCACTTTCAGGTGTATTATATGTGATGAGTTACGGTTTCAGCCATAGGTTTCAGCCATTCCTTTGAAAATGGCTGAGGGTCGAAAGAGAAAAAATTTATACGAAGTGTATGATAAGAAGAGAAAGGCTGCAGAATATAGAAACAAGACCAGAGTGATTTTGGGTGAATATTTCACACGCTGGCGTGCGCTAAAAGCACAGGTTGGGCTTCCCACTGATGCCGCAGTCGCGAAGATTCTACTAGACAGGTAAAGTTTGTCGTGCTATTTGGAGAAATCCATTTAAAATCACTGCTAGTAAAAGTTAATGTAAGCTATGATTAGCGATGCTAGCCCTGGCACAAGTCATGCACCGCGTAGACACGGTAAACATCTCAATTTGTTTAAAGTAGCCTTATGACAAAATGGTAAATGCTATCACGCTGAAATATTCTAAAACCTTGTGTGTTCATTTTCGATTATTACAATGTGTTCACCATAATAGGCGTTCCCTCTCGGAAGCAAATAGAGTGTTGCGCATGTGCATTTTTAAAAAAATTGGATAGGGCGGGTTTTCTCTAAAATTCGGAAAGATCCTCCGCTATACCTTTAAGCGTGAGAAATCGGGGGTGTGGCGTGAGAGCGTGAGAATTGGGTCAATTGCGTGAGTCTCACGCTCAATGCGTGAGAGTTGGCAGCTCTGGTATTTTGAAAATACAAAAATACTCCCACAATAATCTTAAGTCTTTTTTTTTATTACTGAAAGGTCAATAACACAAATAGTAGCAATAACACAAATGAGAAATGTGTAAATTCAAAATGGCGAAGTAGCAAAATAAAAAAGTATGGGCATTTCACTAAATCTCTACAGGGCCTGAAATAGCTCACTCTGACGTAAATGGCATAGCTTAGTTCACATCAATGGTGTGGTAGGCTGCCCTTAATAGCAAAACGTGTTTGATGTTGGCTACATAGCCATATTATCACCGTTACTCTACTCGTGCCTTAAAGGACAAGTTCGGTATTTTACACTTAAAGCCCTGTTTTAATATCGTTTCTGATGAAATAGAACGGTTAAGATTGAAATTTGGACAAATGCTGCTGTCCCGAGAATTTTTGGTTTCTGTGTTAGCACCACAACCGGACATTCTTCCGTTGAGAGCTTGAATAATAGACACTCCAGCCCAGTTGGTGGCGATAATGCACCTTTGCCAATGTTTGGATAGCGTAGCCTACGATACCGCGACTGGAAGACTACAGAAAGAATACAAACAACCCCATTTCCGTTTCCGTCGGCGGAGTAATACTGTACCTCACAGAACATCCAATACAAGTCAATGGAGTTGGACAAAAACTACGATAAAACCTGTTGGAAAGCATCTTTTGCAGCAATTTTTGTGTAAAGATAACAGACCGAGAATTTTCGTCACAAAATCAAAATTCCATTTTAATCATAATATATATGATTAATCATATTAATCATAATATGTGTGGGTTTGTTTTACATAAGAGACTCTAACTGCCCTGACTGCGTATGCCTTTTCCATAGTAGAATCGCGCTGCGTGCGCAATTACTGAAAAACAATAGGATTGATGATTATTTTATACAAAATCAATATCAATATTTCTCATATGTAATACGTTTAAAAACGTGAAAAACTGCAGATGGATGTTATATTGTGAACGCTTGCTTAGCATGGAGATTTCAGTGGAGTTACGACAGACGCGCTGTTTCATAATAGGTGGGGCCTATGATGTCCTTTTAATTTTATGAATGACAACACAGTGCATTGATCTCATAAGGCACAATTATTTTCTCTATAATGCCGTTCAGTGTGCAATATGTGTGTGTAGACTGTATATTTTTCACAAAACTGTTTACCTTAATGCCGTTTTTAAGAGTTCAAAAATCATTCACTTCTTGGAGGGAGCCCAGTCTACAGGGTGTCACGTGATTTTCGTGCATTGCCATTGCCAACATCAGACCGAAAATATGGCAAAATCATTTACTATGGTGATTTTTCTTAAGTATTTAAGTATTTGAAATACTCTAAATACAGTCCCTCAAAATATTTTGTTACAAACTACATTTTATTTTTTCCACACCTGCAAAATACAAATTACATATTTGTTGTACATGTACTTGAATTACAATCATTTAAGTTTGAATAGTGCATTTTAAATAGAGATAGTTTAATCCCTTTTTTATACCCTAAACAGGCAACGTGTCTCAGGAGTTACATACATTTCAAAACGTGCTAAATGACAACATGAACAACATATTACTTAATTTTCTCCTTCAGCACCTTAAGACAATGTTCACAATTAATGTTAGCAGTATTCTTTTTTTTTTTTTCAGAAGAAAAGTAAGTTTAATATATATTTACTTATCTCAAAATCTGAATGTTCTGCACCACTGGCAGCCATGTTGGATTTAGGTCAGGCTGACTATTTGATCACAAAAAATTTGAAGCAAATTATGTGACCAGCATACTCAAGACAGACCAGGCTGTCATAAGTGCTCAAAGGATTTGATGAAAAAATCGTTCTTATGCCCCAAAAAGGACAATGAAAACGATGTGCGTGAGTCACGTTGCCTGTTGTAGGGTTAAATAATGCAATATTTGATTTGCAATACAATAATCTTAAGTCAATTAAATTAAAATTAAACGGATAGTTATATAACCAACATGCTGCAGATCCTCCAAACAGGATTTACAGTCAATACATCAATAATTGAATGTCATCTTGATGCTGATGCTGTTTTTACACCATGGAAAAAGTATAAAGTGGCAAAAAATGAGTTTGAAATTTGGTGTTTGGCAAAAAAACAGTGCAAATGGATAGTCAAAGTAGTCAAACACATAGTCAAACACACACACACACACACACGGATCAGCTCATTCTCATAAGTTCTCACCTCATCTCGGACTTCTCCAGAAACATCTCAGAATCACAAGAATCTACAAATTAAAAACACAAACATCTGATTATAGGTCATGGGTTTTATTCTCAGGTTGAGCTGATTCATGAATTGGTCAGATTATGAATTCAATGTAAGTTTCTTTGGATAAACAAATGTCTAAATGATTGTGTTCATAGTTTATATGTGGAGGGAATGAAGCGTTTGACTGATTCAGACACAGATCTGATGATGAAAGACGTGTTTTATCCTGAAACTCACAGTTCGGTCTGTCGATCTGAAAGCTGTTCCTTCGAGCTCGTCTCTCGCTCTTTCTCTCGCTCTTTCTTTCTCTCACTCTTTCTCTCGCTCTTTCTCTCGCTCTTTCTCCTCCTGGTTCAGGTTTCAACACGCCATCTTTCTATCTTCTCTTCTTCTTCTGTAGATTGATCCACATGCCATACGATATTTCTCTTAAACTCTCTTTGTAGAATGACTGTTGCAAACAAAACAAGTACAATTTAGAGTTAAAGAGGATTTAAATTAGTTTTTATAATTATTGTGCAATACAGGTTTACACTTAAGTTTCAGTTTAATACAAATATCAATATCCGGATTTAAACAGATAACTGAACCTCTTATATAGACCATAAAGATGAAATGTTTTACTCACCTTGATGAGTTATAGAGCCGATATATTTACTGCGTCTCTGAGATCTGCTGGTGTTGAACTGGTTGAACTGGTTTCTTACAGCAGAAACACTGAGCAATGCCTTCGCTGACATTCATTTCATAACTTATTTCTTACAGGAAACAAGAACAAGAGTGTTTGAGATGTTTTACATGTTTGCATGGTGTAGTTCAGCCGTATACGGGTGAGCATGTGAACTGCATTTTGTTGTTTTTGAATCACATCCACACTCTCTCACAACTTTTAAGAAGAAAAACCTGAGCATCTGACACTCCACTGTCTTAAACCATAATTCAACAATCACACACACATAAAATAAAGCAATCACACACACACACTTTACATTTCCAAAAACCATCACTTATGTTAGGTCCAAAGACGTATCATAACTACGCTGTACTGTGGTATGTTTTCTTTCTTTTGTTGTCGTTTTGTGTCTCCTGATCTAATTTGGCCCCTCCCACTCTTCCACTCTGGACCCTCCCACTCCCCACTCTGGCCCCTCCCACTCTGGCTCCTCCCACTCTGGCTCCTTGCTTTAATATGTTGCTTTACTGTTTGCTTATTGGTGAAGCTTTCACCGTTTACACAGTTGCCATCTTGATTGTTTCGTTTTCTTTCGTTTCGGAAGCTGTCAGGAGGCTTTTGGAAGGTGCCATTGTTGTTGTATCCCTCTGCTTACTTCTGGTTTGTGGCTAGATAGGGAACGAGTGTAGTGCACATTTCTGTTGTTGATTTGTTTTGTTTTTTTGAGAAAATGTTTTTAACTCTCAAGGCAGAATTATTTTGTTTGTTATTTTGCCCCCATTCTCTGATTTCTCTTCACTGTCTCTGATCCTGAAACTAAAGGCCTTTGAGTTTCACCTCAAATCTACTTCTGACATCTAGAGGACAAAGATGAAAACTGCAGATCATATTCTGTGTGTGAGGACAAATAGAAAACACACACTCATACACATTTATTTACAATGCCTTCATTTCTATTATAAACAAGTGACATTCTTTCTAATTTTTTTACCCTTTTATTAATGGACAGTGTTACATTGTGTGAGAAATTATTTGCTCCAAGTATGAATGTTAGTGTGAAATTGAACACTACATGCCAATGTTGTTTTCAATAAAAAAACATTTGCACAAAGCAAGCCAATCCACTTTTCCATGTTGATAAGAGCATTAAAATGAGAAAAAAATAATGGGACAAAAAGAACTCGAGGGACATTTAGAATAGATAAAAATGTGCGATCAATTGCGAGTTAACTATGACATTAATGCGATTAATCGCGATTAAATATTTTACTCGTTTGACAGCACTAATTTATATATATATATATATATATATATATATATATATATATATATATATATATATATATATATATATACTGTATACAGGTGCTGGTCATATAATTAGAATATCATCAAAAAGTTGATTTATTTCAGTAATTCCATTCAAAAAGTAAAACTTGGATATTATATTCATTCATTACACACAGACTGATATATTTCAAATGTTTATTTCATTTAATTGTGATGATTAAAACTGACAACTAATGAAAACCCCAAAATCACTATCTCCGAAAATTAGAATATTACTTAAGACCATTACAAAAAAAGGATTTTTAGAAATGTTGGCCAACTGAAAAGTATGAACATGAAAAGTATGAGCATGTACAGCACTCAATACTTAGTTGGGGCTCATTTTGCCTGAATTACTGCAGCAATGCGGCGTGGCATGGAGTCGATCAGTCTGTGGCACTGCTCAGGTGTTATGAGAGCCCAGGTTGCTCTGATAGTGGCCTTCAGCTCTTCTGGATTGTTGGGTCTGGCGTATCGCATCTTCCTCTTCACAATACCCCATAGATTTTCTATAGGGTTAAGGTCAGGCGAGTTTGCTGGCCAATTAAGAACAGGGATACCATGGTCCTTAAACCAGGTACTGGTAGCTTTGGCACTGTGTGCAGGTGCCAAGTCCTGTTGGAAAATGAAATCTGCATCTCCATAAAGTTGGTCAGCAGCAGGAAGCATGAAGTGCTCTAAAACTTCCTGGTAGACGGCTGCGTTGACCTTGGACCTCAGAAAACACAGTGGACCAACACCAGCAGATGACATGGCACCCCAAACCATCACTGACTATGGAAACTTTACACTGGACTTCAAGCAACGTGGATTTTGTGTCTCTCCTCTCTTCCTGGAAATGCAAGATTTACTTTCATCAGAGAACATAACTTTGGACCACTCAGCAGCAGTCCAGTCCTTTTTGTCTTTAGACGCCTCTGACGCTGTGTCTTGTTCAAGAGTGGCTTGACACAAGGAATGCGACAGCTGAAACCCATGTCTTGCATACGTCTGTGCGTGGTGGTCCAGCTGCAGTCCATTCTTTGTGAATCTCCCACACATTTTTGAATGGGTTTGTTTCACAATCCTCTCCAGGGCGCGGTTATTCCTATTGCTTGTACACTTTTTTTCTAGCACATCTTTTCCTTCCCTTCGCCTCTCTATTAATGTGCTTGGACACAGAGCTCTGTGAACAGCCAGCCTCTTTAGCAATGACCTTTTGTCAGTTTTGTCAGTGCCACAGACTGATCAACTCCATGCCACGCATGGGCGGATCTACAGGGGGGCAAGGGTGGGGCAGGTGCCCCCCCACTCTAGAGCCTTGCCCCCCCAGCTGCCCCCCTAACTTTGATGAACCAAAAACTATACTTGTAAAAACAACCCGCCATGCTTTCCTAAAATGCTTTTAGGAAAGCATGAACTGGTGTAGCTTCTCTCCAGTGTGACCTCTCAGGGATTTCCAGCAGGAGAAACTCTTTCCACAGTGTGAGCACTTGTATGGTTTTTCTCCAGAATGAATTTTCTGGTGCTCTGTAAGGTTGCTGTGTGCAAAAGAAGTCTTTCACAGTCAAAGCACAAATAAGGCCTCACACCGGTGTGAATACACTCATGCTCTTTTAAATTCTGCACTCGTGTAAAACCCTTTCCAAAAGTGAGGCTTCACATCAGCGTGAACTTTCAGGCGTCTTCTTAAACTAGACTCCTCGGAAATTGTTTTATCACTGATCACACATGAAGGATCTCAGTCCCGAGTGAGAGGTCCGCTGATCTTCGAGAAGCTTCTGGATGTGTAAGTCTTTCCACACTGAGAGCATATAACGGTTTCTGTCCAGCGTGAATCCTCATGTGAACATTCATGTGTCCTTTATGAGTGAAACTCTTCGCACACGGATCACCGCTGAACGCCGTCAGTCCCGAGTGGATCCTCGTGTGTGTGTTTAAGCTTCTTCTCTTAATAAAACTCTTCACACTGAGAGCCGCTGAAAGATCCTTTAATGCCAGTTTTTACAGCTTGTTTTTGTGTGAAATTATTTTCAGTCTGTGAAATTACAATGTTTCATCTTCATCTGTGAAATAATGAGGTTTTTTTTTTTAACTGATGGTGTTTGTCTTCATTTACTTCTATTGGGTCTAAAACCAACATATCATTATTATCAAGATTTATGTAAAGGACAAATGTGAAACAAAAAAGAATGTAAGTTAGCCTCAATTTAGCATACATTTTGTGACCATTTTGTACGCATATACTCCAGAAATGTAATGTGTGTGTGTCCTTAACGACGTTTTTGTCTTTTTCAGTTTTTTTCATTATTAATTTGCCCATGTTAATGCCAACTGCATTACATTTTGGCACAAGTGTGTATTTTTATTGGAATTTTAGTATTTCACCCCCATTTCCTTTAATATATTTATTTTACACTAGCAACACAAAATAATTCCTCTCAGGATCTTAAGGACAAAAATGTCCCCATTGAAACCCATTAAAACAGCAATTTTTAATCCCAGGGCTATTTAACTGGAAAATTATGCACTCTTTGTTAATAGGCTTTCATTCAGACTAAATTTTTTTTTTTTTACTATTTTGTACCACATGGTGCCCTTTTCTTACGTTTGGCCTATAAAGCAAAAACCAAGGGTGTAATCCATCAGCCGGAAACTGAAGCCTCGCGGGAGCCGCCATTGTAGCAGAACTTCACCTGCTGTTAGTATCCATTGGCTCCAATTCATTTTGGCGTCACTTTGACAGCGAATAACTTTACATCTGAGGCGTCCAAAGATAGGCGTCCATTATTTAATTCTAAAGAAACATGACAATGTATAAAAGGCTCCATTACTTTGTATCTTACATTATGGCCCCGTAGAAGCCGTTTTTGTAAAATTAGGCTAACAATTGTGTCATAACCACATGACTCTCTGACGCACAATAGAGACATTACCGTATAGACAGGAGGAGAAGCTCGCAGGCAATCTTTTACTGTCTATGAGGCAATCGGGGGAACAGAGGCATAAAGTCAAGGGAGAAGCCCATAGATAGAGAGTCCATAAAAGCAACAGGAAAAAATATTTCAACAACGTTTTTTATGATTTAGGTGATTCAGATTTGTCTTGGCACAGCTACTAGAAGATTTACAACTGTCAGATTGTCGTCAAGCTCAGTTTGAGCCTGCGCAGTCGCTCAGCCATCAGACAGGAAGTCCAATAATCGGGCTTCAGTTTTCTCCGTTAAAATCAAGGGGGTCGCTGTCCATTTCTTTTACTGTCTATGGCAAAAACTCTCTTTATTCCTGTTTTCTGCTTCTAAAATATTATAGAGGCAATTGGATAAATTATGCACAATTGTGTGTGTGTGTTGGTATGGATGTCACAGTGTGGTTTGTATGCGTGTAATAAAAAAAATAGTGTGTGCATGTAATATTTGAGAGAGAAAATCTCTTGCTGTGTCCCAGACAGTTTCACTGTATCTAATGTTGAAAATCTGTCACTGACCCAAACAAACCCTTACTCACATCAACCTCAAATCTGGAACAACTTATTAAATTTATGGCAGTTTTTGGGCCCTATTTTGCAATTGACTTTGTACACCGACGCATGTATCATTCCTATTGTGTACCGGACGCACAGCGGACTTTTCCCTCCACAGACACACGTCGGTACATTAGGGAATGAGCTTGCGCTCCCGGGGCGGTTCAGGAAAAGCGGAGGCGTGTTCCGGCGCAAAAGTTCCCTGCTGCTATTTTACAGTTTCAGAAAACAGTCCCGCGTTATTCAGATGATATTTTAAGGGTGCATGCTTGGCCATAATGTAGCGTGTGAACAACGCATATGCACTTTGCTTCTCTCATTAACACACACGCAGCAGTTCCCATTTTTGCAAACCATACATAAATCACTGTGGTGTCCATTAAGATGTGAAAAAATAGGCATAAATCTAGCTTACACATTTACCCAAATTATTCAGGCTATTGTAGTTATGACAGATCAAACCTGTTTGACCAATAGTGGCAAGAAACACAGGTATATAAGGACAACTGAAAAAGTGGGTTATCCGTCAAGAACCAGGAAACAAATTCTGAAGACTGCGAAATCACCTTTACCATCATGTAAGTTCATTAAAAACCTGCAACTTACCAGTTTCTCAAATCCGCCATTATAATAGCAATCCGCCATGGAACAAGCGCGCCTGCTTTTAAAGGGAATGTGAGATGACGCTCTGATTGGTTTATTTCACGTTACGCCCAAACCACACCTATGAGTAATGTAGATACTTCACAACACATTTTAGATGTGTGTCGGGCGCAAGAGTCATTTATCCCACCGGTATGAGATCCGCACACAAAGTTACTTGCTCATACTGATTCCAATCAAACTGATTTAACATACCTAATTGCTAAAACACATTTCTTGAAACCATAACTCACTTTCTCAAAACCTTAAAGGGTAACTCAACCCTAAACAAACTTTTTTTAGTTAATGATCTGTAAGAATGGGGCTTTATTAGTACTGTTCATTGATTCGAGTAACTTTTTTGACATTTGTGTATAAAGTGTTTTAATTCTACAATATATGGTGTAAAAACGTCTGAGTGCTGCCCGCTTCAGGTTGAACGTTGGCTACTGGAGTTGAATTTTCCCATTGGATGTTTGGGGTGGTTTGTGTCTGTTCCCCGAATTTGGAAATCCAAAAAACGTCCAAACCGATCTAAGGTTAAAAATATAATTGATATTCAACAAATAAAAAATAGATATAATACAGATGAGCAAACGATAAAGCTTGGGTTGCTGAATATTCAATCCCTTACTTCAAAAGCGCTCATAGTTAATGATATGATTTCAGATTATAACCTAGATGTGCTGTGTATGACAGAAACCTGGCTAAAACTAGACGATTACATTACTTTAAATGAGTCCACCCCGCAAGATTACTGTTATAAACATGAACCTCGCCTGAAAGGCAAAGGGGGAGGTGTTGCTGTAATTTATAGTAATATTTTCAAAACCACTAAAAAATCTAGTTTTAAATATACTTCTTTTGAAGTGTTGGTGCTCAATCAAGTTTGAGAATTCTGCTGGCAACTGTATACAGGCCACCAGGGCACCATAAAGATTTTATCAAAGAATTTGCTGACTTTCTATCAGAATTAGTATTGACTGCAGATAAAGTCCTAATTGTTGGTGATTTTAATATACATGTAGATAATGGAAAAGATGCAATGGGATTGGCATTTAAAGACATTCTTAACTCTATTGGAGTTAGACAACACGTGTCAGGACCTACTCATTGTCGTAATCATACTCTAGATCTAATATTATCACATGGAATCAATGTTGATGCTGTTGAAATTCTGCAGCAGAACGACGACATCTCAGATCATTATCTAGTCTCATGTAAATTACATTTAGCCAAGGCTGCAAAGCCAACTCCGTGTTAGAAGTATGTTAGACCTATCACTTCTGCCAATAAAGATTGCTTTATCAATAATCTTCCTAATCAGTTTCATCGTCTCAGCATCCCAGATAGCTTAGAAGAACTTGATATTGCAACAGAAACTTTTAACTCTCTCCTTTCCAGCACTTTAGACACAGTTGGTCCGTTGCGCTTAAAGAAGATTAAAGAAAATAGTCCAACACCGTGGTACAATGAGCACACCCGGGCCCTTAAGAGAACAGCCTACTAGGTACTACTTATTGGTCCAAAAAACTACCCACAAAATCCCTTACAATACAACTTTAATTTAGAAGGATGTCCTGTTACTTTATCCACTACAGTAAAAGACCTGGGTGTTATACTAGACCGCAATTTGACTTTCGAAAATCATATTTCATATATTACAAGAACAGCCTTTTTCCACCTTAGAAACATTGCTAAGCTACGCAACATGCTATCTGTTTCTGATGCAGAAAAGTTAGTTCATGCATTCATGACCTCGAGACTAGATTACTGTAATGCTTTATTAGCTGGTTGTCCTGCATCCTCAATCAACAAGCTACAGTTAGTGCAAAATGCAGCTGCTAGAGTTCTTACTAGATCAAGAAAATATGATCATATAACACCTATTTTATCATCTCTACACTGGTTACCTATCAAGTTCCGTATCAATTACAAAGTATTCCTACTGACCTATAAAGCCCTAAATGGTTTAGCTCCTGTGTATTTAACAGACCTTCTATCGCCATACAATCCATCGCGCTCTTTAAGATCACTAAATTCGAGGCTTCTGGTCATTCCTAGGATATCTAAGTCCACTAAAGGAGGCAGGGCGTTCTCGCATTTAGCTCCTAAACTCTGGAATAGCCTTCCTGATATTGTACGAGACTCAGACTCGCTGTCCCAGTTTAAAACTAGATTAAAGACGCATCTCTTTAACCAAGCATTCACTTAATCCTTAACCTTTGATACTACTGCTGAATCAGTTCGAATGCATTAACATTATGAACATCAGCTATGCTAATTATTTCCCATCTGCCTTTCTGCTGTTATCTCGGGACGCTAGTCCCGAGGTAAATAGCGTTCGTCAGCTCCAGTTTGTATCCAGCCTCTCACGGAGACTTCAGATGCCCCAACGCCTGTGAAGAGACGACTCGACGCCTGTGAAGAGACGACTCAAAGCCGGCGATATGTTATGCCATAAATTAATACTTGATTAACTAACTGTATTTTTCTATGTACATTTCCGAAATGCAATTTCTGTAAAGCTGCTTTGAGACAGTGTATTGTGAAAAGCGCTATACAAATAAATTTGAATTGAATTGAATTGAACAGCCAGAAAAATGGAGCGGAACTGGAAGAAAACAAAACTAGAAGTATTTCGGATTTCATGGAATCAAAATTTATAGACAAGACAAGTAGTTTGTTTAGGCATGGTTTGTAAGGAATTATAAACCTGCGCACATTTATTCAAATGCACATAACTATAGAATCAATTCTTCCCATACAGAAATGTAATATATGTCAATATATCTAAATTACATATATAATGTCAGTGCCCATGTATGTCTGCTGCCTATATGAGAATATATGCAAAATTCATATATATAAAACACAGACATATATGAAACATATATTTCAAAATATAGCAAAAATGGCCGTTTTCATGTAAGTGCCATATATTTTCCCATATATATGTATGTCACATATTTATACTTAATGTTGTCCATATATGCGAGAAACCAATACTATACTGTAATATATGCAGATATATGGTATCATATATGGATGAACTCAAATATTTTCTTCACATGTTTGGACACATAAATGTTCATATATGTTGCAGGCATATATTGTGTTCTCAGATAAGTCAAATATATGTATAGATATATGTCATGCTATTTAAAATCTAAGTACATATATGGCCATATATTACATTTTTGTATGGGTTAATGCGCATGTGAACGCCATCAGCGTCTATCACAGGTTCACGTTTAAAGTCTGTTTAGAGAGAACGGTGTCGTCTTAGCGGCCCCTAATTTAATAACAAATGATCATTTAGACGGAAGTGAATCAATCAAAATAACTTTAGCTGGAAAAAACATTTTTCAAGAGCCACTATAAAACCAAACCAATCTTTGTTACCTTAAATTATATGTTTATCTCTGTAAAGCTGCTTTGAAACAATCTACATTGTTAAAAGCGCTATATAAATGAGGATGACTTGACTTGACTTGACTTGATGTTTTCCTGTCTGATATATTTAATCACGGCGTTCTGATAAACAGTCGTGTGTGTTTATAGCGGAAGGTCTTTGTCTCTTTGTTTCCTCAGTATGACCAAGAATCTCAGCAGCACTATCTTCCCCATTGTGTTTGTGAACGAGGTGAGAGTCGGTGGGATCATTTAATCAGCCATTACAGCTGAATATCGTATTGAAAGTGTTTACATGATTTGTTTTGCAGTCGATGGAGATTGACGACGCCTTGGCCGCAAGGATTCAGAAGCTGCTCAGGGTTCCCACGGGTCCTTCAAATCCTTGAAAGTTTGTGAATCTGAATTTTTTTTTTCAAGGCCCTGAAAAGTTTTTGAAAATAAACATGCATGGATACAGGTCCTTGAAAGTGCTTGAATTTATTTTGTGCGAGAAGTTTAATAAAAAAATAAAAAAATCCATATTGTTCCCTCTAGTCTGCTATTTACGTTACTTAAGCGCATTTACGCGTTACGTTAAATGTTTCCCGCGTGAGGTACTTTGATGTTCACACGTGTACGAAACTACTAAGATGGTACCTCAACTTTTCACAGACACAGTAAAACATAGAAAAAATAGGCTGAAACCGCTGAAACGTGATGCCTGGAAAATGCAAGTTTCAAGATATTTGGCTCACCAAAGAAGATTACAAAGAATGGCTTGGGTTGCTACCACCCGTCAGGTCAAATACGGAATCGTCCCGTATTTAAAGATAAAATTATTTTTATATCCCGTATTTACATAGACCCACACATATATTTGTGGGTGATTGCATGTTAGCATCCATAGCGTCTAGAGGACATGTGCTGTAAACGGGCGTAATGCGCGTTTTTTTAAAACAATGTCGGGCTCCCGTCTTCTCCAGATATGAAAAAAGGCATCATGGGTCTGTCGACCCATCACCTGGCTGCAGCCTGCAGATTTGGGCGGGGGTGCACCTGGGACCCACAATGCTTCTTATTGGTTAGTGGCAAAGTGATGACGTCAATTGAGGCGGGGCCGCACCTGGGGCGGGGCTGTACGTCTCTAGCTCTCTACCAGCCAACATCTCTTCTCATTTGCCAACCGCCATTAAATCCTGAAAGAAGAAGAAGAAGATCTCTTCTCATTGGTTACTGACGTGAACTCATGACCTCGAATCTAGCATGTTTTCATTTCCGCTTTTCATCGCTGCATGGTGAGTACAGAAATACAGTGGCAAAACTGACCCAGGAGGAAAGAAATTGATTTTAAAAGTTAATAGTAACAACATACAAAGTTATATTGTAGGACTTTTTTTTCTATGAATAAATTGATAAAATGTAAACCATTTTGTAATTATTGTTATTAATAAGTATAAATTTATTTAATTGAACATGAAACTACATTCAATAGTAATACAAATTCAACAAAAATCCTTGAAAGTAGGGCTTGTTTTATATAGTATTGCATACTGTTACTTATACGTATGCTGCTATATATGCACTGTATAATCTTTCTGCTGGAGGACAACTGTCCTGTAGAGTTTAGCTCCAACTCCAGTTAAACACACTTGAACCAGCCAATCAAGGTCTTACTAGACATACTAGAAGCTTCCAGGCAGGTGTGTGTGTGTTGTGATTATCTATATGTCTGCATATCTCTTACACAATTATTCTTGCTATGAAATAAAGGTTATCACTGGTATGAGTTTGTTTTTTTGATTTGGCATGCATAATATGGGATACAGAGATTGACAATGTACTTTATGTAGTTGGTTTAACTTCAAACTACTTTATTGGCATAAATCTTTTATAATAGCCTATATAATGCACAAAAATAAACAAGAACTATTACAGAGGAATGATTAAAATAAGAAATATATAAGGTGCCATTAATGGTTACAGTAATTTTGTAATTTACACAGTGAAGTGCAACAGAATGTGGAAAACTTTTAAAACACACAGATATTACACAATATATACTCTGTAATTCCTTACACGTTTACCTTAGATCAGGCATAGTTAAAACTATGGATATGCGCTCTAATCCTTTTTGCTGCTTTCATTATTACTTTAGAGTTTTTTTAATACCTTATTCCAGTATCATTTTATAAAAGTATTAGGTTTGTTTGAGATGAGCAAAATCTGCGCAGAACCGATCACCGGTGATCAGCGCGAGATGCATGCCGGTTAGAAATGTGTCCGAGACGAGTGCGGTCCGCCTTGCTCTGATGTCATGCTGACGTGTGTCGAAAAGCTCTCGCGAGCGCAAGGCGCGCGTGTCGGATTCTGCAGTCGCACGCAGTTGCTCTCCACCGACCGATCAAAAAAAAGCATGCTGGGAAACGACTTGCTGATGACACAGCTTAATGTTGATTGGTTTAAACAACCGTGATGTATTGTTCTCTTTTAAAATGTTTGATTTTAAAACTCGGATATCATGTTTTATGTGTATATGTTATGTGTGAATATTCCCAAACTCTCGGACAGTGCGATCTCTATGGATAATGCAATGTCATTTTATTATATATATAAAAAAAACACACACACAAAAAAAATAAAATAAAACACATAGTCTATGTCTGTAATAAAGAAAAAATGATTGATAAACACTTATTTGGAATGGAATTAAATAACAAGTACTTTGGGTGTCTTGTTCATTATATTTATTTTCATATAAAAGCAACAGAACTCTAAATTACATCCAGTTTATTAGCAACACTGTGCACGAGCGTGAATCCCGCGATATCCATCATTGATCTCGCAGGTGTCAGATCCACTGCGCGAAGCGAGATCTGTCCGGCTTGCCTGCGCTTTCTTCACTCCTCCTCTCACTGCAGCGCCTACTCTCGACTACATTTCAGGCGAGGCGAGGCGCATCTCAAACAAGCCTATTATTTCAAATTTAAAGTTTAAAACTATTATTTCAGTTTTAAACATAGGTCAGAGAATGTCTAATAAGGGGAGAACTTCCACTCTCAGTAAACTTCCGGCTTCTGAACTGGTTGCAGTTCCACTCTGGCTCAGAATGAATGGAGGTCTATGGAGATATACCCCTCAAAATCCACTTTTATCAGGATATAATTTTTTGTCTAGTAATTTGAATGTTGTATTCGAAAGGAGATGCAAAGAAATTACACATTGCTGGGTGTTAGATTTTTTAGAGTCACTTGTTTGCTTTAAAAAGTATTTTAGCACTTTTTTCCCCCTGAACCGTCGACAACACAGCTGACACGGGTAAATATACGTGCTAGAAGAGTGTTTGTTTTGTTGTTTTAAAAGACCACGCCGAAAATACACACACACACATTCTGTTCCCGCTTCGGACACCACGATGCCGTCAAGCGGTATCTCTGGTCGTAATCAGTCCTTCACTGATCAATCACCGTTCATTAGCAGAATGCTAGCGTGTTATGGGCAACAACAACTCAACCTGTAAGAAATCGAAAGGACATAAGTACTCATTCATTCAACTTTCGACCTATAACCCATGTTGAACTTGCAAAACCTACAATCAAATCTGAGATTTCTCAACGGCAATCGGGTGAAAGAGACAAATTTAGCCGTCTAGCTCCATAGACTCCCATTCATTTTACACTCATTGGCGATCGCCCCCCAGTGGAACTCTGGTGGAACTACAACCACAATTCGGTACAATAGGACTTAATAGGGAGTGGCCAGGCTCTCCGTAGACAGCTCTGCATAGGTTTTAAAGACAGCATTGTTTTCAAACGCACTTCCTGTTTACCGTGGTGTCAACGTTATTACTGTGCCACTAACTAGTGATGTGTCCTCCCGTATCGAGGCTTCGAAGCGTGTGTCGAGTAATCCGGGATGATTTCTGTGAAGCGCGTATCGAGGCTTGTGTCGGTGGCGTATGTGGTGACGTTTGAAGCCTCGCGAGCCGCCTGTACCACGTGACTGCTTCAGGAAGTGGTTCGCGGTTTGGCGGTCTATTTGAAATATAAGAGCCAGCAAAATGCAATGGATTCCCCCTCACATTTTGTGGACTTGGGACTTTGCGAGTTTGTTAGCGATCTATTCAAGCTTCTTTTTTTTTGCGATGGAACCAGCAAGAAAAAGGAGATTTTCCCCTGTCTGGGAACACTTTGAGCTGATCTCACCAAATAATGTATTTACATTGTAATAATAACTAGTGTAATATAAATAAACGCGGCAACAGAAGGTATTACTTGTTCTAATGTCTTTCTTCTTATTTCTGGTATTTTAAAAGGTGAAGTGTCTGTTGTGTTCCAAAGAACTTGGATACAACAACAACACCTCATCTATGCTGAGGCATTATAGAGCCCTGCACGTAAACAAGGAGACCAACCAAGGTGGACCAGGCTCAGGTTAGCCATTTTAGGATGCAATTATAAGACAGCATACCAACATAAAATGACATGGTATATTTGTATTATACAACATTAACTGATACTGTAAATAATTTATTAATCTAATTAAAGGATTTTTTGTCATCAGGAGAGAAGAAGGATGTGGATGAGGGCTTGGTCAATATGGTGATTGAGGATTCCCAGCCTTTCACTATTGTGGAGGACAAAGGGTTCAGAAAGCTTGTTAAAGCTTTGAACCCAACCTATGTTCTCCCCACAAGGCAGGTGCGTATGTGAGCAAATGTATTTTTCCCTTTTTTCCCATATTTGCCATTCCAAGAGTGTTCTCTTCTTTCCTTTAGGCTTTGAAAGCTATGGTGGAGGACAAATATAAGGAATCCAAGGAGAAAGCCAAAGCCTTGGTGTTGAAAGCCTCAGCAGTTAGTTTAACATCACATATGTGGACCTCTATAAACACTGATGCATATCTAGCTGTCACATGCCATTTTATAGATGCAAGTCTCTTTGCAGTCTGTTGTTTTAGGGTTGCTGTATTTCCCTGAGGCACATACTGCTGAAAATATGGCACAAGCGAAAGCAGCACTTATGTCACAGTGGGGTATTACAAACAAAGTTACTTGCCTTATGACTGATGGTGCTGCAAATATGGGTGCTTGTGCCAAGGAGCTTCGTTTGCGTCACACAAATTGTGTGGCGCATACTTTGAATTTGCTTGTAAAAAAGGCTCTTGACCAAAACGCTGTGTTGTCTGTCATCCGGGCAAACTCAAGGAAGATAGTGGGCTATTTCAGGAGCAGCACAACTGCAAAGGTGAAGTTCTTTATTTCATTGCAATATTCTAAATGCCACTGTTTTGTGCTGCTGCAGTGACACTT
This sequence comes from Siphateles boraxobius, assembly GCF_051911475.1. Taxonomy (NCBI): domain Eukaryota; kingdom Metazoa; phylum Chordata; class Actinopteri; order Cypriniformes; family Leuciscidae; genus Siphateles; species Siphateles boraxobius. The sequence goes on along the minus strand of NW_027509210.1, from coordinate 511,626 downwards.
GCATTAATCACTTTTTGATTGCTAATTTTACAGGAGAGGCTGACACAGGTGCAGGAGCAAATGGGGCAGCCAGCACTGAAGCTAGTTCAAGAAGTGGATACACGTTGGAACAGCACATACCATATGCTCCAACAACGTCTTTATGACCTCAGGGAACCTGTAGGAGCAGCTTTGGCAGGCCTTCGCACTGAAGTTGCCCCACTGTCATCAGAACAGTACAATATTATTGCAGAATGTCTAAAAGTGCTGTCCCCATTTCATGATGCCACAGTTGAGCTGTCAGAGGAGAAGAGAGTGTCCGGATCAAAAGTCATTCCTCTTTTGTCAATGCTACACCACACACTGGAGGAGGACATGGGAGTTCTCCAAACTCCAGAGAGCAAAGCAATGGCGGAGAGTCTGAAAAGACAGTTACGGGAGAAGCTATTCACATTGCAATAAATGAGCATCATGTCACTGGCGACACTGCTTGATCCCAGGTTTAAAAAGATAGGCTTCTTTAGCCCCAATAAAGCAGCAGAGGCCGAGAAGAGGCTCACTGCTGAATGTGCTGCTGTTATTCGAAACAGCCCGTCCTCCTCCTCGTCCTCCTCACAACCACACACATCAGAAGCTTCTCAGCCTTTGACTCAAAGTAATAGATACTGGATACATTCTAATTGTTGTTTAATAAATGTCTAATTATTAGTCACTTACAGCCTGTCTGTCTGTCTTAGGTAACAAACTGTGGCATCGTTTGGACACCACAGTCCTGCAGTCTAGGGCTCAAAATGTCACTGCAGATGCAACAGTGGAGGTCCAGAAGTACTTGGGTGAACCAAACATCGCCAGAGTGGAGAACCCCCTGGAATATTGGGAAAGACAGAAAAAAGTATATACGAACTTGTACCAACTTGCTATTGCTTTTCTCTGTACCCCTGCTTCATCTGTGCCTTGTGAAAGGGTATTTTCTAAAGCAGGTGAAATAATCTCAAAAAAAAGAAACCGCCTAAAGCCGAGCACTGTGGAGAAGTTGTTATTTTTAAATAAAAATGAATAAAATGCTGACTGTGTCAGCACAGTCAAAAAATAAGTAACACAAGCACATTCACATGACAACGCTCTCCCTTGTTTCCATTTTTCATTTTGACCCTGTCATTGTATCATAAAGACGGACACCATATAAAAGTTTATACTTTATGTATAAGCATCACAAACATCATTGATTAATTCATTCAATGCTTCAGACAACAAAGCCATAGTGTCATTATAATCACACTGCACGTTTTACATTTATTGTCCACTTGATGGCACAATAGAGCAAATGAAACACCATGAAGCTTCGGCACATGAGTGAACCAATTGGATGGAACCCTTCAATGCTTTATGAAGCTTCATCTCGCCATCACTACCACTAACCAATGAGAAGCATTATGGGTGTGCACCCCGCCCAAGGTGCGGCCCCGCCTCGATTGACGTCATCACTTTGCCACTAACCAATGGGAAGCGTTACCTAGGTGCAGCCCCGCCCCGATCTGCATGCTGCAGCCAGGTGTACTTGGGTCTGTCTAGTAACTAATGATGGACGTTAGGCGAACTGCACAGTTTAATTTGCCCACACGGTGCGGTGAACTTCTGACTTAAAGCAGTATGCCGTGACAGACACATATGGCTTTTAAAGGTATAGGCCTATTGTTTTTTTCTTTGTGTTTTTCAATTATATCTGTCATACACCATTTATGGCATTTAAAAAGTTTTGCAAAGAGCTAAATTATTTAAATAAAAAAGTGGAAAATAATTACATAATAATTTTGTCATAATTTAAGTAGTGAAAAAATTATCCCATCCCTGCAGAATTGCCGAAAACATGATTACTGGTTCAGAATGACTGCTTAAGGCTCACCAACATACTGAAGAATTACGTAGAAATAAATTAAACAATCAAATGTAAAATAATAATATGTGTTCTGTTGCAAGTTCACATACTTGATCTCATGTTTTCTCATGGTTTATTGTTGAACTGTCAAGTTGATGAAATAATCAGTTCCTTTCACACATTTGTTCCAGTCCACAATTGTTTTCAGTATAACTGAATGTGGAAGTATCTTTCCTGAATGTGAACTGAAAGACTACTCCAACACGTCCCAACAGGTTTACAGCACACCAACATATCTAATCCACATCAACAGCTCACAGTGTTTCCAAGACCATAACTCACAATTCAGAGAACTAGCAATACAGTACAGTGTGCATTTCATCCGATTGCCACAAGTTTTGATATTTTTACACAAAATTGAACTAAAATGCACTATAACTGTATTCATATGTGTAAGAACTGAGTGTGTCTTAGGCATTAATAACATGATTCTTAATAACCCTAATTGTATAGCTTTCCTAATTGTTATGTCCATACACATCGACAGATTCGACACACAAAAAACTTGTGAAACAAAAATGTGATGTTTTCTGGCTGCTCTTACCCAATGCCACACATTTACATGTAATCATTTAGTAGACGCTTTTAAGGTGTACCACTTAAATATTGTAGTTGTGAAGGTGCTCATAATGTGGCTTATGGAGGATGTGCAGTGATGAAGGAAGCGGTAAATGTGCAACAAGTGAGAGTAGGATATCATATTCAGAAGCATTTAAATTGGTCTGAAACCAGACAACAGGAACTAACAGTATGGGAAGAGTGGAGGATGAACCCACGACAAATAAAACTGAGTGAGGGGAAAATGATGCAAATGAATGCAAGGAAGTGTATTGCTGGGGTTATTAATGGATAAAGCAGATGTAAAATCAAAGATGGAAAAAATAGGCGGCAGCGCGACATTTGGATGTAACAGGGCTGACACGGGAAACAGTGAGAGATGATCTCAAACATCAGTCAGGAAATATGGGTTGCTTGATATAAATCAGTGCCATTAATGCCCGAAGCCTGGTTGCAAATAGACAAGAGTTTAAAAGCTTTATTTATTAAATGCTGCTGAAACCAGATGTTCCCTTTCAAAAGCTACAATCGATGCTGCGCTGCTTAGCACATTGTGAACGTCTTTAACCGTGACCTGCTGTGAATATAGTCTGTAAAAACACGTCGATGGAATCGACACGGACGTAATATAGCCTAGTTTGGTGACGTCATCGGCGCGCACCCGCGACGCGAGGCTATAATTAGATGAGCCACAGGTGCATCGTCAGGTCTTTTGTCTTCAGAGACCTCTCAGTGTTTGGTGTGCAATCATCTATTTTCTCTACAGATCTTTGTTAGGAGTTATTTCGTTTTTACAACTGGCAGTGTGCAGACTTTTCGATTTCTCATCTCTGAACAATCTCAAAAGTTCAGTTTTAAGAAAGTCAAAAAGAGAAATGAGTCAGCAGCAGAGTAAGCGCTGTGTCCCTCTATGTTCTTGTCCTATGTCAGAACTGCATACACACACTTACTGCTTTGTTTGTTTGGGGAAAGAGCATATGCTTCCCTTGCGTTTGAGCATGGTGATTGCGAGCACAGTGGAATGTTCACAGTTAAAGTGCTTCGCGTTCGCTTTGCTTATTTCAAAGGGGTAGCGCCCACAATACGATTGTGGGGCTCGCGTGTCGATCTGGCTGAGGAACGAGAGACGGGTGCGTCCCTTTCGCTCGCTCTCTCTCCAGATCGCGATGTCCTTTTGCCTGACTGCCGAAGTGTGCCTCGGGGCTTCTTCGGCTCGCGCAGAGGACACTGGGTGCTTCTCAATATCCCTCCTCGTCTCCTCGCTCCTCTGTCCTCCATCCTATGACCCGGAAACCAATCAAGCACAGCCATCTTGAAGGACATCTCAATTCTGTAATTGCACCGCGAGGATCGAGGAGTGAGGAGGCTTTCAGAGGGGTCATGAGTGAGGATACACGGGTGTATCCTATGCGGAAGTGTTTTATTGACTAAAAGTGACGCACGTATACATTCTCCTCCCCCTTCACATCGGTCACAATCTTTTTAATTTATAGTTTACCTTTGCAGTTTATATAAACCACACATCTAACATATTTCAACAGGGTATATTGCTTTATTATTATTCATTATGAATTTCTAAAATAAACAAACTTCAACAACATAAGGGCAGATCCTTTGAGCGCTGCTGATGACGCTGTGAAGTGACGCTCGACTGGTCAAGTATTCCAATGTATATAAAAAGCTTTCATTCGATTCCTCCGTACTCATTTTCTTTCCTTGCGTCCTTCCCTCACAACCTACAGGGGGAGGAGCTGAGGCGCTAGGAAAGGAAGCGAGGAAAGGAAACGAGGATGCACAAATAAGAAATGCGAAGCACCCACTGAATCTCGTGAGTTCGCCGCCTCCGAGCATTCCTCCCGTGATACATATATAGTAGGCCTATGTAGACATCTATTATATTTTACCTTGTCTTCCTTTAATTTATTTTTTAGCCTGTATTACTCTGTACAATTTTGCAATTCTATATTTAAGCCCTTATGATATTATTGCCTTCTTGGGCTTAACTATTGCTTTATCTGATAAAATAATCTGCTAACTGTAAAGATGTACAATAAAAGCTTAAAAATGACTTTTGCATTTAGTATGATTTTTCCTGAATGAATGTGATAGTTTAACAGTAATCACTATTCTTACTGTTGCTATACTTTTACTGTTGTAATGTTACCGTGTGATTGTATACAGTCGTTTAAGACACAGACAGTAATTATTTCTGTACAAGATGTTCTGAAATAATTACAGCTTTTTATTGTAATAATAAATATTTATTTTGTTAAACAGTAACATTTAGAATTCATTTTAATTAATAAATCTGTACTTCTGGTGAGAATAAACCTGCTCCTTGTTAAAATAGCATTAAAAAACACATATTTAAGTAAAATTCTGTTTGTGTGTTTATTTTCATGTTGCATTCACTTTTTTAAAGGCCAGATATAAGTAAGAGTCAAAAATATCCCTTGATTGATCATGGTCTGTAACGCTTTTGTTCAGATGATGATAACAAAGACTCAAAAGGTTCCATAAAGTTATTTATTATATAAAATGAACTCAAGTAATCCACAGATGATGAACAGGTAATGTGGCAGCAAATACATGACAATACTAGACAATAAACTGAAAACTAAGAGGAACTTAAAAGGATAACAAACTAAATGATAAACAGGTATGCTGATTGAATGAGTGTCCATAGAAACTAATAATTGGCAGGAAAAACTGAACCAAGGAACACAGGTAACTGGAGAAAAACAAACTAAAAGTCCATGAAAACAAAACAGAAAGTGACATGTTCATTCATGTTCAACATATTCGCACGCATCTGCAGAGATCTGTTATGGCTGACAAAAGGTCTTCAAGATCTGACATGAACCTCTTATAGAAAATGCTTGCAACACAGCTGCTATTTGGAAAGCCTTCTTCTATGCATTCATTAGCCATCTGCTCTTGTTTTTGTTTTATTTAGTGTGAGCTTATGGCTTGTCATGCATGTCTATTATATAACCCCACTCTTCTTGCTATCTAATTATAGGTTCAGTTGCCTCACCTGTCCTCCCTCATTACCTTGTTTGACTTGTTTGTGCGCTATTTATTCTCCTTGTGTTTGCAGTCCTGTGCCAGGGGCCCATACCACACCCCCATTAAATGTGTCCTGCCCAGTCAAGCTGCCAGTTTTTTTTATTTTATTTTTTTATTAATTACAAGCCCATTGTTTATTTCATCTTGAGTCAGTTCACTAATCATGGCTCTGTTTTTATACCTGTGTCAGTTTCTTGATGGTGCTTTTTAGTCACTGTTTTGTGCTTTGACATCTGTAATAGACAGATTTTTAAGTTGAAAGCACCAGTTCTACCAAGTAAGAAAGTTAATTTCAAGCCCTGTAAATCTAGTTTTATATGTATTGTTACTGTATGAGTTTTCATCTTAATGTCCCTCATCGGTCATTAAAGAGAATGAAGGAAAGCACAGACCTGTTTGTTCCTCTGTATCTTCATCCCTCGTTCTGCAGGGTTCCTCCTCAAACTCCATCTTTCAGCAGTTTCTCCTGTGGGAAGACGGGAATATTCCCATCTCTCATGGTTTATTTAGCAGATGATCATCACACAATCCTCTCAATTATCCAGATTTAAGTGTTTCACTCAAACAGTCATTTATAAACAATTTCATAATTTCAGTTTCAAACTCTTCTTGCTGCTGTGTCGCTTTTACATTATATTTATCATAGACTGATACAGTTAAAGAATTAGGGAGTTTTATGCTAAAACAATCAAACACTCTTGAACTTTTCAAGTAGTGCAATTCAACAGGCTTTCGTTTCAAAAACATTTGGCGGTAACACTTTAGAATACGGTTCCTTCGTAAATGAATAAATGCACAAGAACCAATGAGTAACACAATATTAACAATCTATTAACTATTATTAACTAACAAGAAACTCTGATTAACGAACTAGTAAGTAATAGCGCACAGATGAAAGTGGTAGTTCACTATTAACTAATCAATAACTACTATTTTTTTAATGCTTCCCAGAGAACTACTGAAAAAGTTTATTAACAATCTAGTAACTACTATTAACTAAAAAGAAACTCTGATTAACAAATTAGGAAGTAATAGTGCACAGATGAAAGTCATACTTCATACTTTTATGGGATTTACTAATTATTTGGATCCGTATTCTAAAGTGAAGATCATGGGAACTAACTAGTAATGACTCAAGTGTTACTACATGATCTAGTCATGATTTGTGCAACCAAACACAAAAGTCATTTCAAGCGTTTGAGATTTTTGGTGAACTTTAGTATACTTTTAGAAAATTTCTTTAGAAGTATGTAGTAACACTTGAGTCATTACTAGTTAGTTACTGATCTTCACTTTAGAATACGGATCCAAATAATTAATAATTCCCATAGAAGTATGTAGTAACACTTGAGTCATTACTAGTTTGTTCCCATGATTCTTAAAGTAGTTACTAATGAAAAGCCAATAAAGTGTAGAATCTTCTCACTCACAAGACACACACACACACACACACACACACACATATGTATATATATGCTAGGAGACATACATAAAAACAAATTTTTTGTGAGGTAAGTTAAATAATAAATTCTATCTATATGGTATTTGGATCGCTGATGACTCAATATGTTCCAGTACTCGCTGTGACTCTAGTGATTCAATGCCAGTCCAGAGGAATGCCAGAAAATTGGCCACAGGACAAGTAAGGACCTGAGTCCCTACAACTGCATTTAAAAATCCATTTCTTTAAAATTATTCAGTTGATAAATAGACAGCTTACATATTGATAATGTAAACAACCTTGTGTATTCGTTTACAGTAGCAGTTCAAATGTTAATGTAGTGCTAGTCATTTATCCTGCATTGGTTATTGATTAGTTTTATATGAATTATGAAAATGTTCAGTAGTTCTCTGGGAAGCATAAAAGAATATAGTAGTTATTGAAGTACCACTTTCATCGGTGCACTTTTACTTCCTAATTCGTTAATCAGAGTTTCTTTTTAGTTAATAGTAGTAACTAGATTGTTAATAAACTTTTTCAGTAGTTCTCTGGGAAGCATTAAAAAAATAGTAGTTATTGATTAGTTAATAGTGAACGTCTCGGTTACGTATGTAACCCTCGTTCCCTGAGTAGGGAACGGAGACGTTACGTCGGATGACGACGAATGGGGTTTCGCTTAGAACACCTATCGACTTCGAGTATTACAAAACGAGCCAATGGCAAAGAAATGCCATGGGTCTGCGGAATTTGCATAGCGTATCTCCGCCTTACCTCGTTGGTATAAAAGGAGGACTCCGGCAACAGGCAGATATGTTTCTTCGCTGAGGAGCCAAGACTGAGCTCAGGCGATCCCCGCGGTTGAGTGGAGAGTGGCAGGAAGACATAACGTCTCCGTTCCCTACTCAGGGAACGAGGGTTACATACGTAACCGAGACGTTCCCTTTCGTTGTCACTCCGAGTTACGTCGGATGACGACGAATGGGGTTACCAGTCTAATCACGCCACCTTCTCAGCTGTCTTCCAGTGCCCTGCGTAAATCTGAGATCCTTGTCGTGAGACTGGCACGGACGAAGGACTCCTATTCATCACAGGAATACCAAGGTACACTGGGGAGCATATCCCATAGCTTAGAGGAAATATGCAATTATTGCCAACCCAGAGGGGGGGACTTAGAGAATACACATGTGACCCGAAGGAGACATGGAGAACACTGGGGTGTCCAGCCGCAGGTGGAATATTTCAACCCCAGGGGTGGCAAGGTGGCTTGCCAAGGGAAAGACACATGCTCAAGAGGCTTACAGTGGAAATACACATGTGGGGGTCGCTCAGGGGAGGGACCATGCACACGGGAGGCACCTAGCCGACGCACAGGCAATAGACACTGGCGCCAACGTCAGGAGTGCTGGAGGAACTCAGGGCTTTCGGGGAAGCTCACCTGAGGAGAATATCGCACGTATCCAGTCCGTGGAGTGGAATGGCGAGCAAGCGAAGACACCTGAGCGGGTCCAGTACTAGCTGGTTGAAGCGAGTACATGAGAGGACACTGGCTCCACTCGGAGATTGTAGAATCTGGCGAATGTGTTAGGTGTCGCCCAGCCTGCAGCTCTGCAGATGTCTGTTAGCGAGGCGCCATGCGCTAGAGCCCAAGAGGATGCCACACTCCGGGTGGAGTGGGCAGTCACACCAAGGGGGCACGGTCGGCCTTGCTGCTGGTATGCCAAAGCAATGGCGTCCACTATCCAGTGAGACAACCTTTGCTTGGAGAGAGCCTTTCCTTTCAGCTTCCCACCATAACAGACAAAGAGCTGGTCTGAGGTCCTGAAACACTGCGTCCTGTCTACATAGGCGCGGAGGGCGCGTACTGGACAGAGCAGTGCCAAGGCTGGGTCTGCCTCCTCCGGGGGCAGCGCTTGCAGGTTCACCACCTGGTCCCAGAAGGGAGTGGTAGGAACCTTGGGCACATATCCAGGCCGGGGTCTCAGGATCACGTGAGAGTAAGCCGGCCCAAATTCCAGGCACGCTTCGTCAACGGAGAATGCGTGCAGGTCCCCCACCCTCTTGATGGAGGCCAATGCAACCAGGAGCGCTGTCTTCATAGACAGGAACTTAAGCTCCACTGATTGCAACGGCTCAAAGGGAGCACTCCGCAGGGCAGTTAGAACCACTGAGACTTTGCGTCCCTGAACTGGTCCCAAATCAGCTGAACCGACTGGGGATGGAGTCGCCAATCTCCCGGGAGTGGCTGAAGCCGTGAGAGCTCGTCGGCTGCACAGTTCAGGGCTCCGGGGATATAAATGGCATGAAGCGACCTCAGATGCTTCTGACTCCATATGAGGAGGTGGCGGGCGAGTTGCGACATACGGCGGAAGCGTAGACCACCTTGATGGTTGATGTACGCTACAGAGGCGGTATTGTCTGAACGGACTAGTACGTGTGGGTTCTTGTGCACGGCCCGGAAGCGGCGCAAAGCAAGACGTACGGCCAGCAACTCGAGGCAATTGACGTGCCAGAGGCGTCGGGGTCCTGTCCAGGAGCCCGCGGCAGCACGTCCATTGCACATGGCACCCCAGCCCGTGGAGGAGGCATATGTCGTTACAACAACATGCCGCGAAGCTCGTTCCTGGGGCACTCCGGCCCCAAAGAAAACTGAGGTTCGACCACGGGGTGAAGGTCTGACGGCAGGTCGGAGTAAATGGTACTCGGAGGGTGCCGTGTTGCCATGCCCACCTCGGGACTCGGTCGCGGAGCCAAAGCTGAAGCGGTCTCATATGAAGCAATCTGAGCGGTGAACCGCGGCTGCAGATGCCATATGCCCCAGGAGCCTCTGAAGAAACTTCAGTGGAACCGCACTCTTGCGCTTGATAGTCTCAGGCAAGTCAGCAATGGCTGAGTGGAGAAGGCGACCAAGTCCATACCGAGAAAAGAGCTCCTCTGCACGGGGCAAAGTTTACTCCTGCCCCGGTTGACCCGAAGGCCCAGACGAGCTAGGTGCCGGAGCACTGGGTCCCTGTATTCGCAAACCTGGTCTCAGGAGTGAGCTTAAGACAGCCAGTCATCGAGATAGTTCAGGATGCGAACCCCGTGTTCCCATGGAGGAACAAAGGCAGCCTCAACAACCCTATGAAGGCGCGAAGAGACAGGGCTAGCCCGAATGGGAAAACAGCGTACTGATATGCGCGCGCCCTGACAGCAAACCGTAGGTATGGTCTGAGTCGAGGGAGAACGGAGACATAAAAGTAGGCGTCCTTCAGGTCGATCGCTGCAAACCAATCCTGTGGCCGCACACATCCAGAAATGCTTGAACGGCAGCCTGTGAAGGGAGCGGTTCGGACCAGGATTGGCCGTAACCCACCAGACTTCTCCGGGACAATGAGGTAGGGGCTGTACGCCCGGACCTCCTTTCGGCTGGAGGGACAGTCTCAATCGCACCCTTCGCCAGTAGGGTAGCAACCTCCGCTCTCATGATAGGGCATAGCCATCGACCAAAGTGGAGCGGACTCCCCTGAAGTGGGGAGGAGACCGTGCGAACTGAATCGCATAGCTGAGCCGATGGTTCGCGGGGCCCAGCAGAACAGATAGGGAAGCTCTAGGCAGGCTCCCAACTGTGCCAGCGGCGTCGAGAACCACAGACGTCCCCCCGGTGGTGCAGCGAAGCGTAATGACCGGCCCAGACGTGGACGGCATAGCGGCCCGGTGTGGGGGCAAGGTCAAAACCGCACCCTGACAGAGGAGGCCAGGGAAGGACCAGCGTTCCACGGGGGCCTGCTCTGTCAAGGGTCTGGCGACAGAGGGGGACAGGGGCGAAGCGGTCGTGGACGGCACGCCGTGTCAACCACCTCCGAGACAGAGGGGGACGAGGAGAGCACGGCATGTGGGCGGCGCTCTGTGACGTCCGAACTCTCTGTGCTCAGAGACGGGAGAGTCAGTTCTTTGGAGAATAAGGATTCTTCCCCGGCCCTCACCCGGGGAAAGGAGTGGTCCTGCTACCAGCTCCTGGAAAGAACTGAGTCCCATATCTGAGGAGCCCATCCCAAGAGCGCCGCTTAACCCGGCGTGTAGCGCAGAACACTCCAGAACTGATGAAGGACCTGCGCCTGGACACACACACACACACACTCCAGATCTGATGAAGGACCTGCGCCTGGACACACACACACACACACACACTCCAGATCTGATGAAGGACCTGCGTCTGGACACACACACAGAACACTCCAGATCTGATGAAGGACCTGCGTCTGGACACACACACACACTCCAGATCTGATGAAGGACCTGCGCCTGGACACACACACACACACACACACACTCCACCCCTGATGAAGGACCTGCGTCTGGACACACACACACACACTCCAGATCTGATGAAGGACCTGCGCCTGGACACACACACACACACTCCAGATCTGATGAAGGACCTGCGCCTGGACACAAACACACACACACTCCAGATCTGATGAAGGACCTGCGCCTGGACACACACACACACACACACACTCCACCCCTGATGAAGGACCTGCGTCTGGACACACACACACACACTCCAGATCTGATGAAGGACCTGCGCCTGGACACACACACACACACTCCAGATCTGATGAAGGACCTGCGCCTAGACACACACACACACACACACACTCCAGATCTGATGAAGGACCTGAGCCTGGACACACACACACTCCAGATCTGATGAAGGACCTGCGTCTGGACACACACACACACACTCCAGATCTGATGAAGGACCTGCGTCTGGAAACACACACACACACACTCCAGATCTGATGAAGGACCTGCGTCTGGAAACACACACACACACTCCAGATCTGATGAAGGACCTGCACCTGGAAACACACACACACACTCCAGATCTGATGAAGGACCTGCACCTGGAAACACACACACACACTCCAGATCTGATGAAGGACCTGCGTCTGGAAACACACACACACACTCCAGATCTGATGAAGGACCTGCACCTGGAAACACACACACACACTCCAGATCTGATGAAGGACCTGCACCTGGAAACACACACACACACTCCAGATCTGATGAAGGACCTAGGTCTGGAAACACACACACACACTCCAGATCTGATGAAGGACCTGCGTCTGGAAACACACACACACACTCCAGATCTGATGAAGGACCTGCATATGGACACACACACACACACTCCAGATCTGATGAAGGACCTGCGCCTACACACACACACACTCCAGATCTGATGAAGGACCTGCGCCTACACACACACACGCACACACACACACACACACACACACACTCCAGATCTGATGAAGGACCTGCGCCTACACACACACACGCACACACGCACACACACACACACACACACTCCAGATCTGATGAAGGACCTGCGCCTACACACACACACGCACACACACACACACACACACACACACACACACACACACACACACACACACACACACACTCCAGATCTGATGAAGGACCTGCGCCTGGACACACACACACACACACACACACACACACACACACACACACACACATACACACTCCAGATCTGATGAAGGACCTACGTCTGGACACACACACACACACACACTCCAGATCTGATGAAGGACCTGCGCCTGGACACACACACACACACACACACACACACTCCAGATCTGATGAAGGATTTTTTTTTCAGTAAGAAAATGTAAAGCGCGGTTTGGCGGAAGCTCTGGTTGCCATAGAAACATGACACGCGCTTGAGACTGCACATGCGCGCTAGCTGGATGGATCAACCTAAAATATGTTTTTTAACGCAATTTGAGCGTCATAGAAAACATTTATGTGACAGTTCACCTCAGATTTTGTTGCTGATTTGAATATTATCAATGTATTACACATGTTAAACAGACCCGGGACCCGAAGTGATAGATTCGGACCCGACCCGGACCCGGCTGATCATTTAAGATATAGACCCGAACCCGTACGGGTCCCGGGTCGACGGGTCTCGGGTGCACTGTGAAGACCTCTACTGTGGATTTATAGCCAAACAAACGCTGAATTTCAAACTGCAAACTATCTACCGGGTCATATTCTGGGTTCCGATGTGTCACAGTTATGTTTACTTCTGTTAATGGCGCTTTTCCACTGCACAGTTGTGGACATAGTGCAGTGGACGTAGGCCAGAAGAGCACGGACTAGACACTGTGAAGTCTCTCCTGAAGTACGGCTCTGTGTGGGATTATAAAAAATGTGTGGGAATATAGACTGATTGTTATATTTACTGAAAAACCTTTAAATTCCTGGTAGCAACATCCGCTCCTCGGCAACCAACGAGAGGAACGTCTGCACCTCGTTTACTGACCACGATTCAGGCATTTATTTTTTCAAAATTCTTTCTTCAAGCAAGTCGTTTAAAAACAATTGTGCGAACAAATGATACTGTGCTGGCTGTTGCTGACTATTCAAATGTACCGGGTTTGGTGACCAATCAGTGATCTGTAGTGTTCACGCGTCACTTTTTAGTATCGGTACGGCACGCTTGGAACCCCAATAGAGGAGGTTCCCCACAGTACCCTACAGGTCTCTTTAAAGGGGTAACAATTTTAGTACCTTTTTAGTTCCTGTTGGGGGGATGTTGAATGTCCTGAGCGATAACAGGAAGCGACAGAACATCTAAAAAACGCTGCGCCCGAATCACCAGAGGTGGCGGGGATGTTACAGTGGTTTTGTGGGGTGCTTACGTGCCCCATCCCAAGGGAGGCCATCCCCACAGACCTGGGTGTAGAGACATCAGGACTTCTTCTTCTCAGAGATGGAAGTCTTGATGTCAGGTCTGTCTGAGGCTGCTGAGCGGGACGCGCCGGTCCCCAGTCTTTACGAGGGGGAGTACGAATCGCCACACTCGGCTTTTGAGTATTTCTTTTAGCAGGTCAGCCTGGTACGCCTGTCATAGTGTTGTGACGGATCGTCTGCCTCTCCCTTGTAATTAGCACCACCCCGTCCCTTAATTCGCCGCCCTTCGCCAGGCTCTCGACTGGAGTGGGTGCGATTGGAGAGGAGGGCGCTGATGAGGAGAATTGGCGTCGTGTGATGAGGCACACCTGACGAGAATAAAGCCTCATCACCGCCACTGTTAAATGCTGAGTGCGCCTCTCCTCGGGAGACCGGTCTCTTCTCTGTGCATGCACACTGGTATCTTCGTGGGTCCGGGAAGGGTGCGCCGAGGGATTCCCGCGCTGCCGGAGCTGCGAGTCACCGGACCCGCGGTCAGAACGGAGAACATGCGTAACACCGCTGATGGGATAGGATGCCGGGCCGCTATTCCCCTCCGTTGTCGGGGCCTAGAGAGGACAAGTCACGATGCCGAAGCTGCCGCTCCCTCGCGCCTCTACCCAAGGAGCATTTTATGTTTATTTAATTTAATAAATGCCTCTCCAAGGCTTGACACCACTCCCACTGTGTCTGTCATTTGCTCCCCCGCCACAGTGTGCAGATCAGCACCAGCCTGACTGGCTGACTAAAGCGCTTTCCCCGTCAGCGTCGATGATGTTCTGCACGGCTTGGTGGGAAGCACTGACTTTTCAAGTGACGATGAGCTCCGGAAGATATAACCCGTGAGCGTCTTTTCATACTGGGGCATCATCGTAACTACACGTCCTTGCACCCATGATAGTCTAAGAAGTTGACATCGAGGGCACAAAGACAGAAAAAAAAAAGAAAAAAAATTCTTCTCTTTTAAATCTCTCCTTCCCTTTTAAATCTTCCCTTGTCTGGCTTTTGCTACTCTGAGCAATGCCTGAACTTTGTATTTTGAGCACTTCTTGCTTCGTTCTTCCCTCTTCACAATGACTCGCTTGCTTTAGTCCTCAGATGTAAGTCGCTTTGGATAAAAGCGTCTGCTAAATGACTAAATGTAAATGTAAATGTAAAGACAGGTTTTCCCAATGAACAAGTTAACGTCATGGAGTTCCTATTTTATTTATTTAATTTTTATTGGATGGCCATTTCACTTATTTAATTCCGCAGAATTAAATGCAGCCAATTATCAGACAAGTAAATACGGTCTGGATGAAAGGCTGTGTTTAAATCTTTCATAAGATCAGCCTGGTATGCCTGTAACCCAGCCATGGTGTCCAGAACAGTACCAGCATGACCCGCCGCTGAAGATGCATCTGATAATGCGATCCCGGGGAGATAAAGCCCGCGAGCGTCTCCCTGATCTGAGACAGCATCATATAACCGCGTGCCTACGCACCCGAGATAGTTCAGTGGGTCGACGTCAAGCGCACAAAGACAGCCGATGTATATATTTTTATATATTAGTTAACATTAAGTGTTTTGGGGATCTCTTGTTTTGAGTCGATGTTTATCAATATATTGGGTCTGTGCATAAGTTCTTGAAGTAACAGCAAAAAAAAAAAAAACACTAATCTGAACTGAATAACTTTTGTAGCTTCAATAAATATCAGTGTGCATTTTATTCATACAGCGAAGACTATGCAGTGTTTTAATTAACATTTGAGTACTTAATTCAATTTCTATATTATTTCTTACTACTTTTAGGAAGACCTACCTAAAAAACATATCATTCTTTGTTTAATTTGGATATTATTGGATATATTTCCAACAAAGGAAAATAAAAACTATATCATGATATATATTGTTACTGGGAAAAATACTCATATTGATAGGATTTTGGTCATATCGCCCTTCCCTACTCCCTGCTAGATAGCAGGAAAAGTTATCAGTATTTTTTCACAAATGGAAAACTTCATGTGCAATTGTGGTAAAGGTTTTTAAAATATTTGAATTTCAGCCTAATAGTGATACTTCAGTGAATGGAAAACTTCTCATGTGTTTTGTGTTTTTTAAAAATCCAAAATGCCGCATTATGTATATTATTTTGATACATTTCAACTGAAGTATTTTTATTTTAAATAAATTTTAATGTATTTATGCCCATGTATTTACGTCTCAACAATGCCACGTTAACTTTTTTTTTTTTCAATTGAAGTTGTCAGGGTTGGTGTAATGGGATGAGGTGAGGACTCAATATGCAGGATTAATGGGTTGTATTTAATTACAAAAATAAAACAAAACGCAAACAAAAACTGCCCCAAGGGGGAAAACAAGAGAGGTGAGACTTGGCACAAGGAAACGTACCAGCCATTTTCTCACACCAAACATGACAAGAACACAAGCACATGAACAGCAAACACAATCATGTGCTCAAAACAAGTCTCAAACACACAGATGCTGAGACCTCATAAGCCACGTGTTCTCAAAACATGATAACAGTACACAGCCAGACAAAAACACAAGCTGCGTGCAAAGCATGTGGCCGATGTAAACACGAACCATGTGCTACACAGAACACAACAACAAGTGACAGAAGCCTGATAGAAGTGTATTCAGATATGACAAATGTGAACTCACAATTCTGAAAAATATCAAGCAGATCAAGATGACTCTAATCTGAAAGAGTCAAATCTCAAAGTCAAATTCAGAATTGTGAAATGCAAACATTTCTGAGAAAAAGGTCGGATTTTTTTTTTTATATTGTTCATAAACAAATTCTGTGGCTGGAGGGGAAGAATTTTCATACAAGGCAAAAGAGGAAGAGTTTACAGAGGGGTTTCACTCTTTCACTATAATATACCAAACAACAACAGCAGAGATGTCAGAGATAGATATTTCCTTTTTATTTCCTTCCAGCTGATCACAAGGTCATTAAAACACCTTTATCTTTAATTGTGTTGTAAAGAGCTTTTTATTAATTTATTTATTTAAATTGGACATTTAAATCACAGAATAATTAAATGTACAAGAGAGAAAGAGAAAAATGGCAAACAAAAAATACAAAAAGTTACAATCTACTGAACCAAAGACACCGAGTCTAGTCAGACAAAACAGCATTAATAGCGGCAAACCAAACTGTGAGTATTTATGATGTTTAATATCAAACTTATATTTCATCATCATCAGTGTTTCATCTGCCTCTGTGAGTCTTCATCTTTCTCTGTATGAACTATATAGGAAAAGCAACATTTACCTGTACAGTTGTGGTCATAAGTTTACAAATTGCTATTATTGTCTTGTGGACTAAGTAAACATCTGTTATGTGAAATTCAGTTCAAGTATATTATACTTATTCAGGGCAGAACTTCTTTTTTTTAAACAGTTGTAATGATCCCTCTTATTTGGTTAAAATGATTCATGTTTAGCAGATTCTGCCAGGTGCATGTACTTTAAATATATGTCCACCAGTGCATGACGCTTTCATTCAAAGTGACTCTGATTCATGAATCTGCTGTTTATAATGCATGAAAGATATAAGCAAATGTTTGTGTCTTTCATTCCCAGTTTCTCATGTTGCACAGAATCATTCTGGTGATTCACTGAGTCGCAAAAGAGGTAAGACACACATATTATATACAGAATATAGTTGAATCGATGTAGAACTGATGAACAAATCTGGTGCTATATTGATCATTCTGTATGTTATATTTCTGAGAGTATTTTTTCTCTTTTTAAAAAGCAGCAGTTCTTTTCATCTCACCTACAAAATATTCTTCATTTTACCTAAACTGCTTGTTTTGTGTTAATTTTCTCATTGTACTTTATCATTTAATTAATAAAAATCAGCAAGAGAGAGAAGTGTTTCGACTGTCACTGAACAATGCGGCAGGAATCCGTTATGATGGAAGCATTACTTGGAAAGACCAAACATGAGCTGAACACAAATAATGTTTGTTTGTGAAGGCTTTCTAAGGTTGTTCCTAAGAAATGGGTCCGAAAATCAAAAAGTCAATTGATAACTTCTGTGCAGCTTATTAAATTTAGTGAAATTTCGACTGATGTTGAAATGATATCATGAGAACAGTGATGTCACCAGCAGAACATTCAGCTCTAAAAACAAAGGGCTGCATTCATTTGATAATCAAAAATAGTGGTTCCCTTTCGTTGTCACTCCGAGTTACGTCGGATGACGACGAATGGGGTTTCGCTTAGAAAGCCTATCAACTTCGAGTATTACAAAACGAGCCAATGGCAAGGAAATGCCATGGGTCTGCGGAATTTGCATGGCGTAACTCCGCCCCACCTCGTGGGTATAAAAGGAGGAAGCCGGCAGCAAGCAGATATGTTTTCGCTTCGGAGCCAAGTGTATTCTTCTCTCCACAAGCCATCTCTGAATTGTCAGCTTTACAAACGAGTACCTCGAGTGTTGGTGTGACGGCGATCTACGGCGAGAGCGTGCTTCCTGCTGATCTGTTGCAGTGGTCTGCCAGTCGGTGCGTTTCTCCCCGGGTGCTTCAACACTTGAGTTTTCTCTCACTAAAAGAGCTTACACGTGGCACGTCTTTTTAAAGATGTCTCGCCCGTGTACTTCTGGTTGCGGCAGATTGGTATCGGACTCTGATGGGCACGAGCGTTGCATAGTATGTTTGGGCATTGATCATGCAAGAGCAGCGCTCGTGGATGACTCATGTTCTCTCTGTGGGAACATGACCATCGCGTCATTACGGTCGAGACTCCGTGAACTCGCAAGAGTGAGAGTCCCCTCATCCACCCCCCGTCCTGCGGCTGGTGGCCAGGGTGACCTGAGGGTTACGGTCTGGAACAAGGCGCCGACTATGTGTCCGCGACCCCAGCCCCCCTCTTCAATGACGGTGCCCGCTAGTGAACTGCTGATTCCCGGGGGTCTACCCTCTGGTGGCCCGCGTGCTTCAGTTGAAGCTACAGAGGAAGATGCCATGTCTGTTGCAGCATCACTAGGCGGGTTTGACTCTTCTGGAAGTGAGGGCTCGTCACAGCTGCCACCTTCCGGTGTGCATACGGCTGTGCTCGAGTCTGATCCGGAGATGACGGCCATGCTTTCCCGGGCAGCCGCGAGCATCGGACTTGAGTGGAGGCCTCCACCCTGTCCTGAGCGCTCGCGGCTGGACGATTGGTTTTTGGGTAAGGCCGCCGACCCTCGTCCTCGGCAAACCCCAATACCTTTCTTCCCGGATGTGCATGATGAGATCTCGAAGTCCTGGAAGACCCCCCTGTCTTCTCGGGACCGCTCGCTGGTCTCATCCGCCTTTCCTCCCCTCGATGAGGCAGCTGCCCGTGGGTACACTGGGCTTCCCCCGGTTGAACGCTCTGTTGCCATGCAACTATGTCCTCAGAGTGCTTCTTCTCGGGGCGAGCCTAAGCACCCATCCAAAGCCTGTAGATTTTCGTCGACCCTGGTGGCGAAGTCTTACAGAGCGGCGGGACAGGCGGCTGCTTCACTGCATGCTATGGCCACTCTGCAGGTCTACCAGGCCCAGATGCTCAGAGACATGCACGAGGGTAGGACAAACCCAGGGCTCTTTGATGAGCTGCGCGCCGCGACCGACCTTGCTCTCCGGGCGACGAAGGTTACCGCGCGCTCCCTGGGTTTGGTGATGTCCACAGCTGTGGTCCAGGAGCGACATCTGTGGCTGAACCTGGCTGACATGCGGGACGCTGAGCGGACCCGTCTGCTTAACGCCCCCTTGTCCCAGGCCGGCCTCTTCGGCGGTGCAGTTGAAGACTTTGCCCAACAGTTTTCAACTGCCCAGAAACAGACCGAGGCCATCAGACACATTCTGCCCCGCCGGCCCGCTGCTGCCTCCACCTTGCCGGCCGGGCAGACGCCTCGACCTGTTTCCCGCCGAGGGCGCCCTCCTGCGGCTCCCGCCCCTCCCGCCCGGACCACGCAGCAGCCTCCACCCAGGGCTGGTCGCGGAGGAAGCCGTAAGAAGGCGCCACAGCCCTCTCCTGCCCCGCCCCCCGCTAAACGCCGGGCCAAGCGGCGCTCCTGAGACGGGCTGCTCAGGGATGATGGTTGTTTCGCAGGAGGTGGTAGCAGGACCACTCCTTCCCCCGGTGGAGGGCCGGGGGAGAATCTTTTGTTCTCCACTCCCCGCTGCTCACCCACGGGTGGGCAGCACCCTAATGTGGTTAAAGTCAGAAACAATCCCCTCTTCCCTGAGCTCACAGAGTTCTCGGGCGACACAGAGCGCCGCCCACAAGCCGTACTCTCCTCGCCCCCCTCTGTCCCAGAGGCGGTTGACACGGCGTGCCGTCCACGGACCGCTTCGCCCCTGTCCCCCTCTGTCGCCAGACCCCTGGCAGAGCAGGCCCCCGCGGGACGACCAGCCTGGTCCTCCCCTGGCCCCCTCTGCCAGGGCGCGGTTGCTAACTGTGCCCCCTCTCCGGGCCGCTATGCCGTCCACATCTGGGCCAGTTACTCCGCTTCGCTGCCCCTCCGGGGGGACGCCTGTGGCTCGCATGATCCCGTTGGTTCAGTTCCTGGGAGCCTGGCTAGAGCTTCCCCGTCTGTCCCACTGGATCGCGCGTACCGTCAGGCTCGGCTATGCGATTCAGTTCGCACGGTCTCCTCCCCGCTTCAGGGGAGTCCGCTCCACTTTGGTCGGTGGCAATGCCCCTATCATGAGAGCAGAGATTGCCACCCTGCTGGCGAAGGGTGCAATCGAGACTGTCCCTCCAGCCGAGATGAGGTCCGGCTTCTACAGCCCCTACTTCATTGTCCCCAAGAAAACCGGTGGGTTACGGCCAATCCTGGACTTGCGCGTGCTGAACCGCTCCCTTCACCGGATGCCGTTCAAGATGCTCACCGCCAAACGCGTTTTCGAATGCATACGGCCCCAGGATTGGTTTGCAGCGATCGACCTGAAGGACGCCTACTTTCATGTCTCCATTCTTCCTCGACACAGACCGTTCCTCCGGTTTGCTTTCGAGGGGCAGGCATACCAGTACGCGGTTCTCCCTTTCGCGCTAGCCCTGTCTCCTCGCATCTTCACGAAGGTCGTCGAGGCGGCCCCTGTTCCCCTTCGAGAACAAGGGGTTCGCATCCTGAGTTATATCGACGACTGGCTGATCCTAGCTCACTCTCGAGATCAGGTTTGCGAAGAAGGGACCTAGTGCTTCGGCACCTAGCCCGTCTGGGCCTTCGATTCAACTGGGAGAAGAGCAAACTTTGCCCCGTGCAGAGGATCTCTTTTCTCGGTATGGACATCGACTCGGTCGCCATGTCCGCGCAGCTTACGAGGGAGCGCGCGCAGTCACTGTTGACTTGCCTAAGACAATTCGAGGGCAAGAGTGCGGTTCCACTGAAACTTTTTCAGAGGCTCCTGGGGCATATGGCATCTGCAGCCGCGGTCACGCCGCTCGGATTGCTTCATATGAGACCGCTTCAGCTTTGGCTTCGCGACCGAGTCCCGAGGTGGGCATGGCAACACGGCACGTTCCGAGTACCAGTTACTCCGACCTGCCGTCAGTTCTTCACCCCGTGGGCGAACCTCGGTTTTCTGAGGGCCGGTGTCCCCCTGGCACGAGCTTCCCGGCATGTTGTTGTCTCAACAGATGCCTCCACCACGGGCTGGGGCGCCATGTGCAATGGACATGCTGCTGCGGGCTCCTGGACAGGACCCCAGCGGCTGTGGCATGTCAATTGCCTCGAGTTGTTGGCAGTACGCCTTGCCCTGCACCGCTTCCGGGCGTTGCTCAGGGGTCAACACGTACTAGTCCGTTCAGACAATACCGCCACTGTAGCGTACATCAACCATCAAGGTGGTCTACGCTCCCGCCGTATGTCACAACTCGCTCGCCACCTCCTCCTATGGAGTCAGAAGCATCTGAGGTGGCTTCGAGCCATCTTCATTCCCGGAGCGCTGAACTGTGTAGCCGACGAGCTCTCACGGCTTCAGCCCCTCCCTGGAGAATGGCGACTCCATCCCCAGTCGGTTCAGCTGATTTGGGACCAGTTCGGGGACGCGCAGATAGATCTGTTTGCCTCTCACGACCCGACCCATTGCACCCAGTTCTATTCCCTGACCGAGGGCACGCTCGGCACGGATGCTCTGGCGCACAGCTGGCCGCAGGGCCGCAAGTATGCGTTTCCCCCAGTGAGCCTTCTTGCGCACACTTTGCGCAAGGTCAGGGAGGACGAGGAGCAGGTCATTCTGGTTGCCCCTTACTGGCCCAACCGGACCTGG
This sequence comes from Siphateles boraxobius, assembly GCF_051911475.1. Classification (NCBI taxonomy): domain Eukaryota; kingdom Metazoa; phylum Chordata; class Actinopteri; order Cypriniformes; family Leuciscidae; genus Siphateles; species Siphateles boraxobius. The sequence goes on along the minus strand of NW_027509210.1, from coordinate 489,641 downwards.
TTCCCCGAACTAGTACTCCTCGCGACAGCACCTCCCTGGCCGATCCCCTCTGAGGAAGAACCTTCTTTCTCAGGGACGGGGCACCCTATGGCACCCTCGTCCCGATCTTTGGAACCTCCACGTGTGGCTCCTGGATGGGACGAGGCAGGTTTGAGTACCCTACCACCAGCGGTGGTGGCTACCATCACTTCCGCTAGAGCGTCGTCCACGAGACACGTCTATGCGTTGAAGTGGAACCTCTTCGTCAACTGGTGCTCTTCTCACCGAGAAGACCCCCGGAGATGCTCAATCAGTGTTTTGCTTTCCTTCCTTCAACAGGGGCTGGAGCGAGGGCTGTCTCCCTCCACCCTGAAGGTCTATGTTGCCGCCATTGCCGCACATCATGACCTCATCGAAGGTAAGTCGGTGGGGAAGCACGACCTGGTCATCAGGTTCCTGAGAGGAGCGAGGAGACTAAATCCTCCTCGTCCTCCTCTCGTTCCCTCTTGGGACCTCTCAGTGGTTCTAACTGCCCTGAAGAGTGCTCCCTTTGAGCCCCTGCAATCAGTCGAGCTTAAGTTCCTGTCTATGAAGACAGCGCTCCTGGTTGCACTGGCCTCCATCAAGAGGGTTGGGGACCTGCACGCATTCTCCGTTGACGAAGCGTGCCTGGAATTTGGGCCGGCTTCCTCTCACGTGATCCTGAGACCCCGGCCTGGATATGTGCCCAAGGTTCCTACCACCCCCTTTCGGGACCAGGTGGTGAACCTGCAAGCGCTGCCCTCGGAGGAGGCAGACCCAGCCTTGGCACTGCTCTGTCCAGTACGCGCTCTCCGCGCCTATGTAGACAGAAGGCAGTGTTTCAGGACCTCAGACCAGCTCTTTGTCTGTTATGGTGGGAAGCTGAAGGGAAAGGCTCTCTCCAAGCAAAGGTTGTCTCACTGGATAGTGGACACCATTGCTTTGGCTTACCAGCAGCAAGGTCGACCGTGCCCCCTTGGTGTGACTGCCCACTCCACCCGGAGTGTGGCGTCCTCTTGGGCTCTAGCGTATGGCGCCTCGCTAACAGACATCTGCAGAGCTGCAGGCTGGGCGACACCTAACACATTCACCAGATTCTATAATCTCCGAGTGGAGCCTGTGTCCTCTCGTGTACTCGCTTCAACCAGCTAGTACCGGACCCGCTCAGGTGTCTTCGCTTGCTCGCCATTCCACTCCACGGACTGGATACGTGCGATATTTCCTCAGGTGAGCTTCTCCGAAAGCCCTGAGCTCCTCCAGCACTCCTGACGTCGGCGCCAGTGTCTATTGCCTGTGCGTCGGCTAGGTGCCTCCCGTGTGCATGGTCCCTCCTCTGAGCGACCCCCACATGTGTATTTCCACTGTAAGCCTCTCTGAGCGTGTGTCTTTCCCTTGGCAAGCCACCTTGCCACCCCTGGGGTTGAAATATTCCACCTGCGGCTGGACACCCCAGTGTTTTCCATATGCTTTCTTCGGGTCATATGTGTATTCTCTAAGTCCCCCCCCTCCGGGCTGGCATTAATTGCATACTTCCCCTAAGCTTGGGATATGCTTCCCAGTGTACCTTGGTATTCCTGTGTTATATGGAGTCCTTTGTCCAGGCTGACAGGGATCTCGATTTACGCAGGGCACTGGAAGACAGCTGAGAAGGTGGCGTGATTAGACTGGTAACCCCATTCGTCGTCATCCGACGTAACTCGGAGTGACAACGAAAGGAAACGTCTACGTTTACGTATGTAACCCTCGTTCCCTGAGTAGGGAACGGAGACGTTACGTCTGCATGCCACTTTCCGCTGTACCGTGGGGATCGGGGATTTCCTTGCCATTGGCTCGTTTTGTAATACTCGAAGTTGATAGGCTTTCTAAGCGAAACCCCATTCGTCGTCATCCGACGTAACGTCTCCGTTCCCTACTCAGGGAACGAGGGTTACATACGTAACCGTAGACGTTTCACCATGACTGAAAGAATGCCTTGAAATTCCTGTGGAAAAACCCTGTATGTTTTGACACTACTGATGCAAACAAATGATGTCACTTACAAAAGACCCTATAGGAAGAAACCCCCCTGAAGGCTTCAAAAGCCCAAAACGTTCCCAAACGTAATTTCAGGAAGAGTGAAACCATCTAATCTTTTAAACTTTCACTTAACCTTGAGCATATAAGTAGTTCACCTCTAGGCTGTTTTGGCATCTCTCCATCTCCCCAACTCCACCAACATCATTTATTTGCTGACTTTAACAGCTTCTTTACATGAAAAACAACATCCGTTTAGGGACACCGTAGAAACATGTACTGTAAGGAGACCCGCGGTGTGTGCAGAGAGAAACAGCTCATTCTAAGCTAATAAAAACATAACGGTTCATTAGGTCTTTATACAGCCCGATCTCACGGCAATTCATACGAATTTTACGAGGTGGCTAATTCGTACGAACGCATACGACCTCACTTGTACGAATCAGTACGATTTTTGCTAAATTTTATTTTACGAGTTGGCCAATTCGTATGAATTTGTACGAATGACCCACCCCTGACCCCGCCCCTAAACCTACCCGTCACGTGGGTTTAGACAAATCGTACAAATTCGTACGAGTGAGGTCATAAGAAATTCGTACGAATTAGCCACCTTTTAATCACTCGTACAAATTCGTACGAATTGGTCGTGAGATCGCTTTGCTTTATACACCACTGAAAACATAGTTATGTTCATGATATTGTATTTCTGTCAACAGATCCTCCTAAATATTACACAATGCACCTTTAACCATGTGTTCATCGTGGTTGTCTTATGTTGTTGAATGTTCGCTGTCTTGTGTTGAACAATCTGTAATGATAATAATAATAATAATAACAATAAATCATACAGTAAAGTGCATGATTCTGAAAAATCTACAGTGGATAATTAGTAGCCTATTACAGCAGATCAACAGCTGAGAGAAGATCACATGGACACACACATTAACCTTATCAATAAAAATCAACAGTATAACTGAACAATGTGTATTGTGAAAAGGTTACATAAGTGAAAAACAAATGTACATATTGAAATGTTTACAAGCTTTTTAGTACTTTTATTTTATTTTATTTATTTCTTTATCATCTATATAGTATTTGTGTCTAAATGTGCAAGTGTGTATATTAAATGTTACTAAATTTACATTTAATGGAAATGTAACCACAGATATAAAGTGATTTGGATCTGAATCAAACAGTGTGTCTGTAACGTAGTGATATACAGAAGATGAGGGTAACAAAGTTTATTCACTTTAATAAACATAAGCCGACAATGCGAAACAGTGTGTGGCACCAACACGTGCGCTAAACACAAACAATAACCGACACCGAACACAGAACTGAGAGGAACTTAAATACACACCCTAATGAACACAGATGAACAGAGCCCAGGTGACACAGATGATAGGCTGCAGGTGCCGGTGATGGGGAATGAGGTGCAGGTGTGGGCCGAGGAGGATGATGGGAGCTGTAGTGCAGATGTGGATTAATGCTAGACAGTGATGATGACAGTGATGATGACAGTGATGATGACAGTGATGATGATAGTGATGATGACAGTGATGATGACAGTGATGATGACAGTGATGATGACAGTGATGATGATAGTGATGATGACAGTGATGATGACAGTGATGATGACAGTGATGATGACAGTGATGATGACAGTGATGATGATAGTGATGATGACAGTGATGATGACAGTGATGATGACAGTGATGATGATAGTGAAGATGACAGTGATGATGACAGTGATGATGACAGTGATGATGACAGTGATGATGACAACTATGTGGTGACTGTGACAATGTCTCTCTACATGTGATTATGAGTATCACAGTTCTGTGAGCAGAGAACTTCACATCAACAATTTTACATTGTGATCAGCCTCAAGATTTGAATGAGTTTAAAATATTTGAGGAAATTATCTGATTTATCAGTCACAGTATTAAAGGGGTGGTTCAGGATTTTGGACATCGCACCTCATTTCCAAGTTATCCTGGGTGTTATTTATCAGTGGAGTCAGTTTTCAAAAATTTTCATCCAGTCCTTCCAGTTGCATAGTTCGCCGGTGCTAGGCTAGCGTGAGTCAACGGTATCTGCTAGCCTGCCATTAAAAACTGTTTTACCATCTCCACAGTTCACCAAAAGCAAATAAATTATAACGCCAGACTATCGATGTAAATGTCAGTTGAGAGAATAATGTTAGAAATCAAAATGTTAGAAATGTCCTCTGCCCTAAAAAGGCGTGACCTCCGAATGCAAATTTCCATTGTTAGCACATATTTCCATGTGAAATAAGTTTTCTGTCTATATAAAGAAATGCAGCATATTTAGACAAAACAAAAGCATGGCGTGACATAAACTCAAAACATGGAACAGACTAGAACGCTTTCCAACAGTGGTTACACAAACAAAACTAGACAAAGACACAGGGCAAACATGAGGGCTTAAATACAGAAGATTAACGACTAGACAAAGGACACCTGTGAACAATGAAACAATGAAGCAATTGACATGACATCAGACAGGGAACACATGGCAGGATCACATGACTAGAACAAGGGATCACATGACATACAAGGAACAAGGAACAAGGAACAAAACCCAAAACGTGACAATCTCACACTCGTGCAGATCCTGTATTTACTGTGATGAAGAATGCAGTGTTCGTCATATCTCAGTGTTTATGATGAGCTGTTGTTGTTATTTTTCAGTGGTTTGATGATCATGTGTTACGGTGGATCAGGTTCAGTGTTCAGTTTGTGTGTAGAAACTGCATTAACACCACCTACACTAAAACTATTATTACATTATTAAATCAGTACTATTGCCCTTTTATTGTAATAAAGTCTTAATAACAATTTTAAGTTATGACCACATTCTTCTTAACATTAAATATTACATTTTACTTCACGTTGTGGCTTATATCCATATAGGCCTAAACATATTAATAAAACATAAAACAAAATACACCCTAAAATCCTCTTCATTAACTCTTCATCAACATCTGTCACTGAATCATAAGTGATGTTTTGTGGCTGTTGTACCTCAATGCCTTTCAAACACACATACAAAATATTAATAATAAAAATAGTGCTAAAAATGAAAACACTATTGTTATAGTAGATTTAAGGGTTTATTTTCATTCACTCTTTCTGTTCAGCTGTCAGAACAAAGAGATCACATTCAACTACATATATAAAGACTTTGTACAGTGGATGTAATAAACTGATCCATGTCGAACACAGCACTGTGGTTTTAATTAGCTTCTAATTAATAAGGGTTTAAATATAGAAGTTTACCTGCATTCAGCTGGTGTTTAGAACATAATTAGTGATGCTGGTCAATTCTAATGATTTGATTAATTCGAGACTACAGAAGAATAGCAACTTTATCTTCATATTTTTTAATATGCGTTAAACGTTTAAACGTTTGTCCACTAAATGCCCAACTAACTAGATTTTCACTGCGAACTCAAAGGCCTTGAGACAGATGATAATGAGACATGAAATCTGACATGAAGATGGATGAGAATCATCATGTCACGGTTCGTGAATTCACCGGCTCCTTCTCGTCTCGTGTAATTGTTATCATGAGTGTGGGCGTGGTCTCTGGTCACTACGTCAATCAGTGACAGCTGTATTATGTTCACAGTTTTCGTCCTGTCTTTGTCAGATCGTTTGTGGAAGTCCCTTGTGTGTTCCCTGATACCTGCTCCTGTCTGATCTCTTATTCATCGAGTGTTCCTGCTCTGGATTGTTCTTCGTGTTCCTTGTTCCTGTTGGATTACCCGTTCTCGCAGCACGTCACGGATCTGGTTTCAACTGTCTTCACTTCTGATCTGGATCGCCCATCAAAGTCCCTGCGCCACTCACTCTGCCACCGTGCTGTGTGTGCCTTCTGACTTTCTGTTATCTTAATAAACAACCTGTTACTCGCTATTACATCCGCCTCTTGTATATCGTCACACATCATGTCTGACATAAAGTATAACTTATCATCTTCTGTGATTTTCTATTGAGAGAATTTTTTTTTATTTGAGGCATCTATTTTGACTGCATAATTCAATTATGTATCTGACTCCAAAATAATTAATCTGACTCCACTGAAGTTGTTGTTACTCTTTAACCTCTTATTTAAGGTAAAAGTCTTTCTTAGATATGTTAGGAAAACACAGGATTTAACCTGAACATTTCTATAAAGTTATAATCACTTTATCTCTGAGAATTATCACTGGTAAAAGAGAAGATTCCCTGACTGTACAGACAAAACAATCTGTGTGTACCATCTACAGGAAGAGTGAAATCTTTATATCTATGAAACAATGTGTGTGTGTGTGCGTGCGTGCGTGCGAGTGTGTGAGTGTACTTCACAGGAAAACGTATCTAAGATCGTTATAGTTCCTTCTAGAACACTTAGGGTGCTTTCACACCTGCCTCATTTAGTTGGGTTGAATCGCACAAGAGTTCGTGTTCCCCCGTAGTGCGGTTCGTTTGGGCAGGTGTGAATGCAGCAATCGCACTCGTGTGCGCACCAAAAGCGGACCAAATAAGCGTACCGAGACCTGCTTGAAGAGGTGGTCTCGGTACACTTTCAAACGAACTATGGAGCGGTTTGTTTGTGGTGAGAACGTGATCCGACCTCGAACTGACCCAACTGCCAAAGAACTGCGCATTTTTGGACTAAACCAGCTGCCGTAGTCAGCTGCGCTGTGCATTATGGGATGAGGACTAATGTTTGTTGACAGTTTGCACTTTTAGCATGGCAGCTCGCGGACAAACTTGGAGTTGTGAGGAGATGCGGAGCCTCAAAAATTTGGTCTGATGACCATATTAGGTCCCAACTTTCTAAAACTCACAAGAACAGGGTAATAACTTGCTAGAGACAGATCCGGTCAAGATAGTTCATTTACTCAGGGAACATCATCAGCAGTACACTTGATAACAACCGATAAATATATATACTAGATGTCGCCTTGGGGTTCTAAGTATGCGTCAAAACCGCCGCCATCTTGGAACAGGGCTCTTGTCATAGGAAGTAGCTAGGAAACGCTGAAAAACCAGACATCAAGGGATTACATTTCACAAGAATGTGAAATTTTGTAATTTTTTTACAAATTCTCTGGACTCAATGATAAATACATGTCTGACCGTTGGAACGAGCCAAAAAAACTAGAAAATCACATTCATGACGATTTATGGTGATTTTGTTTGCGTTAGAGCTTTTCATTGACGCTTATGCTTAAAGAGGAGGGGCTCCCCTGTTCCATGATGGCGGCTCTATTGATGCATTCGTTCCAATGAACTGCCGTAGCCATGGCGACATCTAGTGTCTATGATGACAGCCCAGGTGGATTACATCTGCACCAAACAGGTTCTTCTTAGCTACTTTTAAGCCAAAGTTGAACGGCATTAGATTAGATTGCCCCCTACAGGTCAATCTACAAAAGCTCACTCTAAAACAAACAGCGAAATCTTCGCTTTTCAGCTCTACATAGTAAAAAGCGGCGTGTTGTCTGACGGATTTTCCTCCTCTTTGTTTACTTCCGTGAGTTCTGTTGGAATTTCCCTGCACGTTAATTCTGACCAATTCTGCAGTTATGGAAATACATTCAAGACACTTCTGACCAACGAGTGATGTGGATGTTGTCACGTGACTGCATTTTGGTTCGTTTCATCAACTCATCATGTGATTCGGACCAGAGCAATCAGTGTGTGTGAAAAGGAACCAAACGCCTGAAAAATTCTACAAAGTATCATTTTTCGTCTTTGGTCTGGACCAAATTAACCGAATTACAGATGTGAAAGCACCCTAAAACAAATTAAACCACTAGACCATAAACATAAAAGCAGACGAATGAAGATCAAGAGAGGGAAAAGTGTATTTAACATTTTCTCCTCAATTCTTGTTTGATCAATATTTCCTAAATTATACATAATAATACTTTATTATCTCTATTATGTTCACCACAATTCCATTCAGTATAAGCTGTCAGATGAGTTTAAACCTGGCTGTTTAGAAACACACAAGTAGATAAAGAGCATGCAAAGCAGATACTGTGAACAGTGTGAAGTAAATGATAGAGATGTGTGTGAGACGAGTAAGAGACAGAATCATCCTGTGCTCTAACAGCCCAGAGAATATGTATTAGAAAGATTTAGTCTAAAATAGGCTATAATAAAAACACTGATAGTCTGGTATGACTTCATGTTTGGTTTTGAAGGTAAACACTGTCTAGACCAAGAATAAAACACTCATCAAGTAAACAGCATCATGTTCAGACTTGTGACTCTATTGTTTCTCTTTCGGACACAGAATTCTTTCAACCACTTCTAGATCTGGTTTAACTCTAAACTATGATCAGACCACAGAATCTCAGTCTGGAAAACTCCAGCGAACGCCTGATATCTTCAGCTTTTCTGTAAAGCTTACTCACTGAGTACTGAAGAGAAACCAATGCACTATTTTCTATTTTAAAAAATAAATTATTTTGGTAATACTTTACAATAAGATCCAGTTAGTTAATGTATTAAACAACAGTGGTGGATGAACATATCACATAAGTAAAAGTATAAGGACTACTCATTTTCAATATTACACGAGTAAAAGTACAAAAGTAGTCGGTTACACTTTATTTTAAGGTGTCATTGTTACAGTGTAAATAAATATTTAAGTACAGAATAATATTAATTAACTACATGTACTTACTATAGGGTTAGGGTAGGATTAGCATTTGGTTGAGGGTTAGTTGCATGTAATTAGGCATAATTTACTGTTATTACGATGGTAATTACATGTAACATATGTAACAAGGACACTGTAAAATAAAGTGTTTCCAAGTAGTCTACTTGATTTTTAAGGTAGGCTACTTAAGTATGTTTGAAGTAAAAATTCTTGATCAATAAACCATGTTTATAATTTATTCTAGCCTGCATTAGTCACAGTCATCAGTCAGCACTAATAACAAGAAAGATTAGTGCACACATTTAATAAGTATTGATCTGCAAATAAGCAATTATTATTTATTTTTTTACCTAAAATATCAATTTAAGTTTTCAAATCAATTAATTTGAAAAACTGCTAACAGCGGGGGAGATGCATGAACATTAACTTGCAATATTTGACCTAAAATTTCATACAGATGGCGACGCACATAAATAAAAGTTATTAATTTAGTTAATTTATATATATAGCCGCTCTGGAGAAAACTGTGATGTCATCGTCCAGCTCAGTTAGGGTTAGGTTGGTAAGTAAAGGCTAAATAAAAAAACGTCCCGGGTTACGTATGTAACCCTAGTTCCCCGAAGGGACGGACGCTGCGTGAAATCGCAGTGGGAACGCCCTCAGCGTGACGCGTCTGAAGCATGAATGAAATCAGTCAATGGAGAGAATGAGCGTACGGCGAGTGACGTCATCGACCAGGAAGCTATAAATATCCCCTGAGTACACAATACGCCAGCTTAAAAGTTACTGAAGCAGCGACCCAAGGGGATGCCGAGAGTATGGCAGGACACGCAGCGTCCGTCCCTTCGGGGAACTAGGGTTACATACGTAACCCGGGACGTTCCCCTTCAGGGACTACCGCTGCGTGAAATCGCAGTGGGAACGCAATACCCACATCCCCATACGACCAAATCCCCGTCGTGTGTCATTAGGAGACACAAACCGACGAGAGAACCTGAGCCCCGGGAGTGGAGCTAAGATCGAGGGAATAAAATCTAACGAAAGTGTGCGGTGAGGACCAGCCTGCCGCATCACAAACGTCCTGAAGAGAAGCTCCTGAAAGAAGAGCTGTAGAAGCAGCCATACTCCGGGTGGAATGAGCCCTTACAGCCAAAGTGAAGGCTGATGGGCCGAACCATAAGCAAGTGGGATGGCCTCGACCACCCACTTGCTCATCCTTTTTCTAGATGCAGGACACCCTTTCTTAGGTGACCCAAACAGACGAACATTTGTTCCGATCTCCTCCACAGGGCAGCTCTGTGGACGTAAGCATCAAAACCCAAACTGGGCACAGCAAATTAATTTTCTCCTGGTCTGACGTCAGAAAAGGACGGAGGACAGAAAACCTGCAGAACTATAGGTCTAACTGAAACAGTTGGAACCTTAGGAACATAACCTGGTCTCGGAAAGAGAAAGGCCTTAACCAACCAGGAGCAAATTCCAGGCACGAGGGAGCCACCGAAAGTGCTTGAATATCTCCAATTCTTTTTAGAGATGAGATAGCGAGAAGAAGGATAGTCTTTAGAGTAAGAAACTTTTCCGAAACTTCCTCGATGGGCTCGAAAGGAGCAAGGGAGAGACCTTCTAAGATGACGGCCAGATCCCAAGCTGGTACCCTTGTGCGAACTGCAGGCCTCAGCCTCAAGGTGACACGAAGGAAGCGAGACATAAGCGGGTGTTTCCCGAGGGAACCTCCACTTGAAGGGGTGTGGTAAGCAGCTAAGGCCGCCACATACACCTTCAGTGTGGAGTGGGATAACCCTGTGGAGAGACGGTCCTGCAGGAAATCCAGGACTGTACCAACCGGGCAGTTAACTGGGTCCTGCTGGCGCTCTCCACACCAAGAGGTGAAAAGTTTCCACCTCGCGGCATATAACTTCCTCGTGGAGGGAGCTCTGGATCGGAGGATGGTCTCAACGACCTCAGCCGAGAGACCAGAATCTATGAGCTGGGCCCCCTCAGAGGCCAAGCCCACAGCCTCCATAGCTCTAGACGGGGGTGAAGGATCGACCCACTCGCCTGAGAGAGCAGATCTCTCCTGATCGGTATCTCTAGGGGAGAGCCGTTGAGGAGAGACACTAGGTCCGCAAACCATACCCGGGCCGACCAGAACGGGGCTATTAGCAGGAGACTGAGCCCGTCCCGGCGAACCCTCTCCAGAACTCCTGGGAGCAGAGCGATCGGGGGAAAAGCGTACAAGCGTGACCTCGGCCACGGATGTACCATCGCATCCAACCCCAGCGGGGCTGGATGGCTGAGAGAGAACCACAGCGGGCAGTGTGATGTTTCTCGAGAAGCAAATAGGTCTACCTCGGCAAGACCGAAATGTTTCCATAGGAGTTCCACCACCTCGGGGTGAAGACTCCATTCCCCGGGCCTCGGCCCCTGTCTTAACAGGATGTCTGCCCACTGATTTAAATACCCCGGGAAATAAAAGCTCTCAGAGAAAGAATTTTCCCCTGGGACCATAGAAGGATCTGACGTGCCAGTTTGTAAAGCGGGCGAGAACGCAAACCCCCCTGATGGTTGATATAAGAAACCACTGATGTGTTGTCTGTCTGGACAAGAACATGGTGGCCCCTTAGGTCAGGGAGGAAGTGTTTCAGAGCCTGAAACACCGCCAACATCTCTAGGCAGTTTAAGTGCCACAGACGATGATGGTCCTCCCACAGACCCTGAGCCCACCCGTGAGAGAGGCATCTGTCATTAGCATAACGCGACGACAAGGAGCTCCTAACACAGGGCCTTGGGACAGAAACCAAGGATCTTTCCACATGATCAGGGCGTGATGACACCGTCGCAAACTCACGATCATGCGAAGCGGATTTCCCCTCGGGGAGAATCCCTTGGTCCTGAGCCACCACTGTAACAGTCTCATGTGCAAGAGGCCAAGAGGTATCACGTTGGACGCAGCTGCCATGAGACCTAGCAGTCTCTGGAACTGTTTTACAGTGGATGACTGGCCTAGCTTGACCTGATCTTCTGCAGCGAGAATCAAAGCAATACGAGCAGGTGACAATCGTGCCTGCATCGTCGTTGAATCCCACACTACACCTAGAAAAGTGGTTCTCTGTAATGGAGAAAGAACACTCTTTTTGGCGTTGAGCCTCAGCCCCAGTCACTTGATATGAGCAAGAACGACATCTCGGTGCCGAACCGCCTGTTGTTCCGATTGAGCTAGAATCAAGCAATCGTCTATATAGTACAGAAAGCGGATGCCCTGTAACCTCAGCGGGGCTATAGCAGCATCCGTACACTTCGTGAATGTTCGGGGTGACAGTGCTAGGCCGAACGGAAGAACCCGATATTGGTACGCTTCGACCCCGAAAGCGAACCTCAGGAACTTCCTGTGTTGAGGGAGGATAGATACATGGAAGTAAACGTCCTTTAGATCTATCATGACAAACCAGTCCTCGGATCTGATTTGAACATCCCCAGTGACAGACACAGCGCCCTGTAACGTACTGGCAGGGAACAGCTGGTCTGGACACTCCACAACCCTCCTCGGAGGGGGCGAGCGTCCCTCGGGAAATCGCTCGCCGAGTCTCTCTACGCCCTGTGAAGGCAGGGTTAGTAGAGCAGACCACTGAGGGCATCGGAAAAGACAGGGCACCGTGTTCTTGTGCAGTGAACTCAGGTCTTTCACGATAGGGACCACCCTCAGAACCCTGACGTTCAGCACGTCAGGATTTTTTTTTTTTTTTTGATGAAGTAGTATCCTAACTCCCTGCTGGGTGGGGGACCCATTCCGCCAGGAACTCTACTAAGGGAACCAGCCTCTCGAGGCTAGCCTCCGGATGAACATCCCGAGTGATAGACACAGCGCCCTGTAACATACTGGCAGGAAACAGCTGGTCTGAGCACTCCACAACCCTCCTTGGAGGGGGCGAGCGTCCCTCGGGAAATCGCTCGCCGAGTCTCTCTACGCCCTGTATAGGCAGGGTTAGTAGAACAGACCCCTGAGGGCATCGAGAAAGACAGGGCACCGTGTTTTTGTGCGGTGAACTCAAGTTTTTCCCGATGGGGACCACCCTCAGAGTCCTGACGTTCAGCCCGTCAGGACTTTTTCGACGCGGCCTTTCTGGCGACAATGACTGTCCTCAGATCAGTCCTGCCCCGAGAAGGCCGCGCCGGAGAGCACCCCGCCTCGTCCCTCCAGTTTCTCTGCAGGGGGGCACGAGACGTGACACTCCGCTTCTGCTGTGCTCTTTTTGAAGACGAACTCGACGAAAGACTTTGCTCTGGTTGAACATTCTGCGTGACAGACACAGTGCCCTGTAACGGTGCACCGGCAGGGAACGACTGGTCTGAACACACTAGAACCCTCCTTAGAGGCGGCGAGCGTCCCTCGGGAAAGCACTCGCCAGACCCTTCTACGCCCTGTTTCGGCAGGGTTAGTAGGACGGGCCCCTGAGGGCGCCGGGAGAGACAGGGCACGCTTAAGGGAGGTGAACGCAAGTCTCTCTCGGCGGGGACCCCCCTCAGATTTCCTTTGAGCAGGTCGGCCTGAAAAGCCTGCATAAAAGTCATCGTATGCAAACATGCAGCCGCCTGCCGAGCCACCGAGTAAGCCTTCCCCACCAGCACAGAGGTATATATATTTATTTATTTATTTATTTTTTGGTGGAAGAGCCGGTGCTTTAAGTGAAGACGATGAAGCAGGAGAGAGATAGCTCGCAAGCGTCTCCTCCGCCTACAGTATCGTCACATAACCAGCAGATTTAGCACCAACAATGTTACCATAAGCATTGGACTGATTTGTGTAAATTCTGCTTGAAACCGGTCTAACCCAGGTCTTTGAAACCTTAGCATGAAGATCTGGGAAGAACGGTAAGCACCGGCTAGAAGGTTGAGGTCGTGCAGACAGAAATCTATCATCTAGATTGCTTTTAATTCTAGAAACCTGTCTATCAGCTGGCCACTCGATACTGTTATTTTTTTTATTTTTTTTTAGCTTTTCAACAGCCCGAGATAATACATCCATCAAACCTTCTTCATTTGCAGTATAATGTGATAAACTAGTTTTCTCTGATAATAAACTTTCGACATCCAGCTCCTCAGAACTGGAAAATCTCAATTCAACATCATCATGTGCCTACACCCGGGCAGAAGTAACCGCCGCAGCGCGTGCTTCCAGAGCCGGGTGAAAGGCACTAGATCTCGTCGGAGATAGCTGAGATAGGGCGGAGCCCGTCTCAACGTCGCCAGCGAGATCCATCTGCGAGCCCCAAGACAAACGCCGCCGCTCTGCCTCAACAGAAGCGGGACCCGAGCCTCGGGGAGCTCGCAGCAAATCACTCTCCTCGAAGAGCGATCGCCGCGAGCGCAGAGTTCTCAAGGGAAAACGCTCGCAATGCTGACAATCGACTCCCTCGAGAGCCGACTGGGCATTGCTGCACTCCCAAACAAGCCACACTTAGCTCGTGTGAATCCCCACCCGTGATGTGCCGAGTACAGGGGGGAACACACTTCTTATACTGCTCGCTCATATTGTTTTTTTTATATAAAATATATATAGTGAAAACTCCTGACAAAACAGACAAACACAATCGACAGATTCAGACACACACAGAGCTGCTGAAGTAACTAAAAGCTGGCGTATTGTGTACTCAGGGGATATTTATAGCTTCCTGGTCGATGACGTCACTCGCCGTACGCTCATTCTCTCCATTGACTGATTTCATTCATGCTTCAGACGCGTCACGCTGAGGGCGTTCCCACTGCGATTTCACGCAGCGGTAGTCCCTGAAGGGGAACGGTCTGTTTGAATAAGTACAGCATATTCTTTACTTAAGAAGCGCAAAATAAATAAAGGCTTTAATGTATTTGAGTAGTGGTGAAGAGTGTCTTCATATCCAGTACTGTCTTAAATAGCCTGTGAGAAGCACTTCATGTTGTGACCTGTCACAGGTGATGTGAGGTGACTAGTACAGGAACATGGAGACACGTTTAGCTGCAAACATTTTGTATCGTATCGGCGTTTCGTCCAGATGGATCTGACGTTTTGGGAGCCTGAAACCACAATTTCTTTTAAATCAGGTACCAGAGATGAAAAATCTTGAAACGACATCCTTGCGTTTTCGTGTGTACAGCCAATCCGTGTGTTTGTGAAACGATGATGTCATCACCCCACGTGTCGACTAGTCACACACTGTACGTCACAGCAACAACAACTGCGACTACATGCTTGTGTTCGAGCTGCAGAAGCTACCGAGACTCTTTTATTTCTTTATTTTACTTGAATGTATTTTTATTTTATTTCTTAATTTTACTTATTAATTTATTTACATTTATATCTTTCTCATGCTATGATGCTCGTCTGTTGTCTAATTAAGACATTTCATATTTTGTACCAGGCCATTTATGCTTGTTTATATTGTTTAATAAAGTTCTTGGTTAAAAAAAGAGAAGAAGCTACTGAGCCTAATATTATTGTACAGTGCGCAAAGTTTATGGGCAATTGCTCCAAGTCTTCTTCTCTATTTTTAGTGTATCTCTGTGGCAGAATTACAGCGCCTCATACTGGTCTGGCATGTGTACTACAGCGTTTTAAGTCGGTTTCATGTGTACCCAGATATTTCTTCAGACGACACTGTGTTTACAGAAATTGTTCATTTACACACCAGGACTGACGGAAGGTTGTTCAATCTGAAAGCCAAGACTAAAGTCCGCACAGTACTCATTAGAGAGATGCTGTTTGCAGACGATACGGCCCTGGTGGCGCACACTGAGGAAGAACTACAGCAGCTGCTTTTCCCATGCCTGTAAAGAGTTCGGGCTCACGATCAGCATTAAAAAGACCAATCTCATGAGCCAAAATGTCCCTTCACCACCATCAATCAGTATTGACGACGAGGTGCTGGAAAACACTGACCACTTCAAGTATCTGGGCTCCACCATCAACAGTCACTTGTCGCTTGATAAAGAAATCGACACTCGTATTGCAATAGCTGCTGCAATATTGTCCAAACTGAGTAAGAAAGTGTGGGATAACAACAACATCTCATTGAATACCAAACTCAGAGTATACCAAGCATGCGTTCTCAACACCTTGCTGTATAGCAGCGAAACCTGGACGACATATGCCAGACAGGAAAACCGCTTGGACAGTTTCCATCTCCGCTGCCTGCGTCCTGGGAAGACAAGATCACCAACACATCTGTCCTGGAACAGACAAATTCCCACAGCATGCACCTTTTTTAACTCAATGTCGGCTGCGCTGGATAGGTCATGTGCGCCGTATGAAGGATGGCCGTATTCCCAAGGATATACTGTATGGTGAACTAGCTACAGGACACCGTTCTCTAGGCCGACCAGCACTGTGTTACAAGGACGTTCTCAAGCGTGATTTGAAAACCACTGGAATAAACCCAGAGACCTGGGAGCCACTTGCAGAAAATCGCGGCGCATGGAGAACTACAGTAAGTGCTCTCCAAAGGGGAGAAGTGAAGAGACTCCAGCAGTTGAAGGACAAAAGAAGTCACAGGAAGGAGAGGAAACCAAGCCGTGACTCCAACCCGCCATCCAGCTTTGTCTGCCTGAATTGCAGGAGACACTGTCATGCAAGGATAGGACTACTGAGCCACTCCAGATGTTGCCAACAACAAAATTGACAGAAAAATAAGACAAAGGCGCAGCCATTGTCCTTCGAGACAGAAGGGGCCTACTACTACACCAGACTGTTTTGATCTGATCAAACTTACAATTTTTACACAAAATTGGATTAGAAATGCAAATCACCATTTTTACTCACCAAAAAGAATAAAAAGAGAGAGGATCTTGTTTGAATGGTGATCTATTCCTTTTAATGCTTATGTAAATACCCTCAGCAGAAACGTGTGTACACACACCCAGAATCCCGGCACCTTCGCATGCACAGCTCTTTCTGGCATTTATAAATGTTGTACGCCGTAAATAAATATTACGCATGCACTAAGGTGATCCTCATGACTACACAGCAAACTTAATGGAAAAAGAATGCTTATTACATTATTGCATGACTGATAAATAAAGTAACTAATCACAAATCTTTACTTTAATTACTTATGCATTAAAAAGCAGAATTTTCTCATGTCACACACACACACGAAAACTATCTCTCACACATGCACGCACTCACACACACACACACACACACGAAAACTATCTCTCACACATGCACGCACTCACACACACACACACAGACACACACACACACACGAAAACTATCTCTCACACATGCACGCACTCACACACACACACACACACGAAAACTATCTCTCACACATGCACGCACTCACACACACACACAGACACACACACACACACACAAAAACTATCTCTCACACATGCACGCACTCACACACACACACACACACACACACACACACACACACACACACACACACGCACACACACGCAAACTCTCTCACACTGTTAACTGAAAACTGTTAGACCTCATAGCACTGCTCATTTAATTTGTATCTTTGTTCTATTGTATTTATTTGCTTGTAATTTGATTATTTGTTCTTTACTTGTTTTTAATAATCTAAGTTAGGCTAGTAGGTTTTGCTGTGATATTGAAATTGGAATCTAGAATTGTGAAATTTCACTTGTATCTAAAATTTGTGAAAATGTTGGCAGGACAAATCCTTGGTTTTGAGCCCTGGTATAATGACTGAATGAATATATGTTCATTTTTAGAATAGCCAGTAACTGCATCTGCTTGCCTGAGTAAAAGAGGCATCATATCTTTCTAATCAATTCAGTAAATATTTTGAAAGAAAAAATAGTGTTCATTTTATTTTAGGAATTTGTGCATTTGCCATCATTAAATTACTATAACAGCCATCTGCCACTGCTGTGTCTGTATCTTCTTGTGTCAGTCAGTAGAAAACCAAAAAAACCTTGTGTATTCAAATCAGTTTAATTATATAGATCCTGAAACTGATCAGTATCGTATCGGGCGGGGGGGCTTTATCGTATCTAAAGCTCAACAACTCTCCACCTCAGACTGCACAAACCGAGATCTCAGAGCTGCAGAGGAGATTCTTTCACAAGCTTAAAAATGACTTTTATCTTTTAAAACAATGCATTGAAATCTCAAAATGAAACTGAAATGTAAATCTTTATGGCAATAAATAAATAAAATTAAACTTTAACTCTTACATTGCATCTCTATTGTCTGCAACAGATAATGCAAAAACAGAATTTAAGAGAAACTGATGCATGGCAGAAGATCTGTGGATCATCACGAACTGCAGAAGAATTGAATATCAGGACAAGAGAGAAAGAGGAAAATGACAAAGAGAGATGATGAGACTCAAACTACTGATCCAGGAGCGAAACAGAGTCTGAGACGAGTCAGACGGAACAGCATTAACAGTGGAAAACCAAACTGTGAGTATTTAAGATAAAACACGGTTACACATATTTCATCCAATACTATATTCCTGCAATAGCGGCTGCAGTTTCAGGACCGCATTACTAGCTAAAGCTACTCCAACAGAGAAGGCCTGATTCAAAGGTCTAACAAACAGATCCAAAGGCTAGACATACAGATAAATGATTCATTTTGTATTATCTTTCCACCTTATTTTTACTGTAATAGTGCGCGTGACCATTTTTAAACTTGAATGTGCAAGGCTTTCGGTGTCAGCAGTCTCCAGTTATTATTTATCAAAAACAGTTCATTGTGCTGCTGGATGTTGGTATTTATTTTTTAAATTATTTTAATTTATGAAGGTACTAAAAAACACTTGTTTGTTGCGCAATGGTTTAGTCACACAGACGGAAAACAGCCTCTTTCCAAGAAAACTGATGTTTCTGTTTTTACTGTCTAGTTTCTCAAGATCCAGAGAGTTTCATTCTGATGTCTCAGAGAGATTTACAGATGAGGTGACACTCACTAATCACATACACAAACTAAATTATATTTTACTGTATATTGTTACTGTATGTGTTAATAAGTGTTTTCTCTTAAAACAGGTGCAGTTCCTTTTACCTGATCAGCAAAATATTTCTTAATATTCAATCACTGATTAAAAAGGGATTACTTTATATTGCTTATATGTTAGCATTATTATAGACATTATACAAATATTATAGATCTATATAATCAACCGTTACAGACACTGTTACAGAATAAGAGGTGTATGAATGGGTTTAAAGGGATAGTTCACCCAAAAATAAAAATTCTGTCATTAATTACTCCCCGTATCCTTAATGTCGTTCCAAACCCGTAAGACTTTCGTTCATCTTCGGACACAAATGAAGATCCTTTTGATGAATCTGAGATTTCTCTCCCTCCATTGACAGATTCACAACTACCACTTTTACTCTTCAAAAAGTTCATAAAGTGATAGTAAAACTATGAAATGAGCAGTTTAGTTCAAATTATTAATCATTAATAATTAGTTTTCATTAAAAATATCTTCATTTGAGTTTTAAAGTTGAGCGATGGTCTTACGAGTTTGGAACGACATGAGGATGAGTAATTAATGACAGAGTTTTCATTTTTGGGTGAACTATCCCTTTAATGCATTTTTTTATGAAAGAATCTGACAATCACTGATGTGTAATCACAGTATTACCTGTATGAAATTATACATAAGTAAAACAGTAATTGTTGCAGTACATAATGTTTTTTTTTGTTTGTTTTTTTACTTTTCCAACATTTCATAGTGATGAAAAAATATGTATATATATATATGATTAATTGCAAGTAGACTGGGATACAAAACACAGGAGGGAAACAAACAGACAGATATGACTAACTAAATTCATAACACATCAAGTAAAGTCACTGTAAACCTTTGTACTGATTATATGTATTGATTGTTTGCAGTATTTAATGTTGTACGAGACAGAAATGTTTTATTTCTAAGTGAGGCAGATAATTTCCTAAGTGGTTCTATAGTGAAACTGAGCCAGTTTATACTGTAATAGATATTTTAGTTTTGTCTTTCCAGTTTATTACTTTTTCATTAATATGAATGAAGTGTATTGATTAATGTATTGCATTCAGATCTATCAGAATGGGATGAGGAAATATTGAGGCCTAGGATTGTTAATATACTCAAGACTTCTGACCAGAATTTCTTGACATTATGTGCAGATCCAAAAAGAAGTGAATTTAATTATAACATTTTGTGATGTACAAGTATTAATGTTAGTAACAGTTTACTTTTGATAATATGTGTATTTTCTTTTACAACAACTGTATTCTATAATTACTAGATATAACAAAAATGTATTTTCGCAACATATAGTCTGGATTGGTACATTCTTTATTCCATAATGAAACTGTGTAGTCATGCAAAGCAAGTTGTGAAATCCAACACAAAAAAAATCCTCAGAGCTTTTTGGCATTTCTTGACAAGATCAGACATGAGCAGCTTGCCAAAAATGTATGTATAAAAAATAAACCAGACACTGGTTAGGCTATGTTTAAAAACAAAACCTGCTTCAGATGTGTCATTTCTTTGCTTGCATTAAAAAGTCCCTTTTGATTCATCACTCATAACCAGAGGTTTGTTTTATCATGCCTGAATCAGATTCTGGAAGACTGAGTTTTTCTGAAAATCTATGGGAAAATCTCACAGTCAAACCCAGGCGCGGATTTATGGGCGTGCCTGGGTGGGCACGTGCCCACCCAGATTGACAGGTGGCCCACCCAATCAGATTAATAAAAACGAAATTTTTAATTTGCATAATAATAATAATAATAATAATAATAATAATAATAATAATAATAATGAATTAAGTTTGGCCATTTACGGCCCGACGAACACTTTATATGATATATGACAAGCCTGAGCGCGTCCATCTCTGGCTCAGCGCCAGCCAACGCGCGAACGCACAGTTTGAATCTGGCAGTTATGTCATGTCACTGTACATATTTTGTCCAGACTTTGACACCCTTGCAAGGAGAGGGGGCGAGGCTCATTGTTCACATGAACACCGTGTCTTGGAAAGACAAAGACTTTTCGTCCTATGTCCTATGTCCTATGACATTTTGACCTATGTACGATGTACGATCAAAAATGAAAAAAATCCCATAATGTAAGATAATTTCAGAGTTTTCAGTCGTTCGTCCAAACACACATCCTACCGCTTCTCTCTCTGACCCAGAATCATTTTGCAGGCTCACCTGCCTGCACGCAAGCACGTAGCCTATAGCCTACACACACACACACACACACAGGCACCACACATGTCGCCCGGCCGCACATATCGCGTCTTTTGCGCGCTCAAGTTTGTTATTTCAGATGTAGGCCTAGGCGCTCATAATGGAAGCGACGCGGCCGTGAAAGACATGGTCAGGCATCTGATTGACTCGTCAAACGCATGCGTTTCGACTGCCAAGGGACTCGCGATTTGTCATAAAAGAGCGCGTTGTTAACGTGTGCTTTGTGGTCACGGAAAATGCGCGTCAGAAACGCGCGTTTTTGCATCAAAACGTGCGTCATCGACGTGTGATCTGCTATTTAAATGATATTCTCGGTTTCAAGTTCACTGTTTTTTATTTCAGCACCTCGGACAGTCCCTTAATCCCTTCGTTCGAGACACATCTCGCAAATTTTCCAGTTGTAATTCCGGTAACACTTTACAATAAAGTTTCATACATTATTTATTTATTTTTTTAATGCAAAAACCACAAATTTCTGGCGCGCGTTTTCCGTGACCACAAAGTGCACGTTAAGAACGCGCGCTTTTATGGCAAATCGCGCGTCCCGCATGCTTTATGAATACTTTAGCTTGCCATCAGTGTTGCCAGATGGACGATAATTATCGTATTTGTACGATAATTTTGACCTATGTACGATGTACGATCAAAAATGAAAAAAATCCCATAATGTAAGATAATTTCAGAGTTTTCAGTCGTTCGTCCAAACACACATCCTACCGCTTCTCTCTCTGACCCAGAATCATTTTGCAGGCTCACCTGCCTGCACGCAAGCACGTAGCCTATAGCCTACACACACACACACACACAGGCACCACACATGTCGCCCGGCCGCACGTCAACACTGCTCCATCTAATCCATCCTACATGTTGGGATAAATAGCTGTATTCTTCACGTTTACGTCGTGTACGATAATGTTCTTCCAAATAGATCATTTGGAACTCCTGGTACGATAATTGGACATGTCCAATCTGGCAACACTGCTTGCCATACGCATGTGGTGCAGGCTGCAGCGCGCTCGTTTTTCCAGGCGCGCCTATATGTCGCGGCGAGATGAAAAACATCTCAACTTTTCAGAGAGTGCCGCAAGGTCATTTGACAAAAAACATCCGGTCAGCATCGGTCTTTCCGTATTAACAACTTCGAAAGCTCGGCCGAACAGCTGATCATAGCTGTACAGTGCGGTTTTTATTTCTCATCTCCATAAATATAGCATACTAAACCCTAGATTCAGGCCCACCTCGACTTAATCCAGGCCCACCCATCTGTCACGTTCTGCATCCGCCACTGGTCAAACCACAGAATGCTTCTCTGACACAGTATTACAACAGTGGCATGCACAATCTAAGAGAAATTCACAAGCACAGCTGTGAGGAAATGTAAATCTGAAGAGCCCTGACTGCACTCATGCATACAAGATAGAGAAAGCAGATCGAGAAATACAGACACGATACCCAAGGGCGTAGGTTTAGGGGGGGACGCTGGGTACTAGTCCCAATCAATATTTTGAGATGACAAATTTGTCCCCACCAATATTTAGCAAGCTCCTTTGAACTGCTAGTTTGATATTTGCGCTGCATTTGGATCGATTCCAACGGCCAGGACGACGACAGTACAAGATACGCCGTAATTTGATTGGCGGCGGGTTATCTGACGGGCAGGCTACACGCGCGGGCCAGGACTACTTTTTGTGCTTGCACTCACTGGCAGCGAGCGGGTGGTTTATGCGTGTGTGCGAGCGTGACGACGCCGACGGTAAGTTACCAGGGCTGTCTCTCTGCCTGCCATATACAAAGGCCAGAGTAAAACATTTTAATATTCCGTTTTTTTGCCCCTTTTTGTACTTTGTAGATCAGCTATGTCACCCAAGAAGAAGAAAGGGGACATACGAAGCTTTTTCATAAAGCAGAGTGTAAGTAGGCAAAAATAACTAGCCACACAAATAACTAGCAGTAGCAGTGACTGACCAGGCTTTCAAATGCAGATTCTACTGTGGAAAATAGTATTAACTGGTGATCCTGTTACCCAGGATATTGTTACAGTTAAACCTAGCTTCTGCAATCTTTCAAGGTTAGGAGCATTAATTAGGGGTGTGCAGCACGGATAGACTCATATAAGTCGTGCTATCATGATAGAATGCTACGAAGTCACTGAATGTTAATTAGCCTACCTTAACTTAGAATCTTGCAGTCATAAACAGTGGATCATCTGAGACATTTTTTGTTTCTACATTCTGTTTATGTAATGTATTTGTGAGTGTAGCCTCCTTGCTAGACACATGTGCTGGAAAAACACGTTGGCAATGTTAAAAAAGCGAAAGTGAACACTGTTGGTTATTCAAATATAATGAATCATTACTTGATTGATAATATCCAAATAACAATATCTGGTAGGAGGGTTAAACTTGCTAGCCATAGGATAGAATACAAAATTAATTAGCCATTTTGTATGCAGGAAAGACCGCATCAAACCACAACAGATTTACATTTATTCATTTAGCAGACACTTTTTATCCAAATGATGTCCCGGAAGGGGGGGGGGATGTCCCCACCAAAGCTGAGACCAAACCTACGCCCATGACGATACCTTAAGTTTTGCTCTGGTGATCATCAGCAGATCAACAGCAGAAAGAAGATCACATGAAGACACACACACACACACACACACACACACACACACACACACACACACACACACACACACACACAGACACACACACACACACACACGCATATACAATTATTCAATTATTATACAAATAAAACATTGTATTGTTAAGACTACATTCAGTAGATTTAGGTCTGTATGTGTTATAATATCAATTGCATGACATATTACGCCATTATAAATAAAATAGATATGAATTTATCAATTTTAATAGAGATTAGCAAGATTATTAGCTGTTATTACAGTTATTAAACTCAAAGGGCTTCAGTTTCAGGTTAGAGACTGTTCGGATGCTGAATGAGGATGACTTTACATATCATGAAGCATTAACATATCTGATATGAATGAATCTTCTGTTCTATCAGTGTTGCTTTGTCTTTCCAATCATGATGAACTAGAGAAACTGTGCAGACCATGCAAACTTGGTTATCTTTTGTCATGCAAACCAGGATTAATCCCGGATGACTGAAAGGTCATGCAAGACAAAGACAGATTGAATTTAAACAGTAACAAAAACTACAGACTATATCTACATGTATTAGATGAACCAATGCAAATGTATTGGTCGTAAAAATGATACAGCAAGAAGCACCAAGAACATTTTGAGAAATAGAAAAGAATAGTGAGTATGAGTATAATGTGTCGAATTTTGCCACAGATCTTTAAGGAAAACAGATTACCGCTGTTTATAGACTCACATCATTGTTGGTTTCCACACTTTCTGAAAGAAAAGCACAACTTTAGAGTGATATTAACCCAATAAATAAATGAAAATAAATAGATTCCACATGACATTAAGCAATTATTAAGACCGTTTGACCATTTTTGTGGTATTGGTTTAAGTGAATTGGCCTATCGGTAAGCTCCGCCCCTTAGTTACTGTTGCTAACTTGGACAAACAAACGGAGTTGCTAACTGTCTTACAATTACAGTTATAAGTGTGAAAACCTTGGCCTAAGATGTTTTTGACAAATTTTGGACACAGAAGGACCACCTCTCGTTGAGGAGCATTCAAGTGAGACTTAAATATGCCATGGAGGGATTTATAAAAGATTTTAAAATAAAAATGGTGGTTAACAAGATTAATCTGGAAGTGAGGGTTTACAGATCACAATGCAAGAAGGAGAAGCATCATGTTACGGTCGCAGTGAACAACATCCAGGATCAACACTGTTCATGTACCGCAGGGTTAGATTAGATAAATGTACCTTTATCAGTCTACTAGGGAGAGGAACTGAAAAGTAGACCTTTCTTTTATGTGTATTTTACCTACACTGCATGACGTAAGAACAGCTAGCTAGGTTTGTACGTTAGCATGGACCAGAAAATGAAAGTTTTCATCTTTATTGGGATTGGGGTTGAATCCTTAGGGAAGCAGGTTACTGCGCTCGCATTGATATTATAAATAAACCGGGCTTCAGTCTTATTGCGCAGATAATTGGTCCATTCGCGGAAGTCTTATAACACTTTTGAACGAGCGCACAGTAGGGTGATTCAAAACATGAATACCCATGCCCATCCTCTCAGGATACCTGGAATCAGTGTTACAAGAACCCCAGGCACATCATTTTACCATTTTTCTAGTATAGACACCATCAAAACGATGAAAGCATCGGATCTTCCAATGTTTCTCTATGGAACTGGACCTTAAGTTGTCCGAGTTCCCTGTGCAACTAATACTCAAATGCCATTGGCTCATCTGCGTTCGAGGGGAGGGGCTTACCGATAGGTCAATTGTGACTTTATATTTACATCTTTTTCATGTATTTTTGTCATGCTTTGTATCGTTGTTATTTTTGGGAGATGTTTTTGTCTGATTTGATCTGGCCACTGCAGTGTATCTCTGGCATTTATGTAAGCTTTGTCTTATAAAAGCACTTTCAGACACTATTGACACTGCTTTCCAAAACAAGAATTGAAACTGTTTCAGAAAATAATCATCTGAACTCAAATGAACTGAAGATAAATCCTATTAACATGATGTTGTTAGCAGTGTGAATCTTTGGGGGGAAAACCCTGTTGAACCTTTTGGTAATTTAGCAAGGAAACCCCCACCCCCACATTAATGATTATGGAAATCGAAGGAACACACCTGAAGCATTAGTTTCATTTTCAAATATTTAATATTAATAATGGCAAACAGATGTAACTGTACGGTCCCAAAGTGGTCCCAGAACAGCTGGACCGCCTGGGGATGGCCTCGTCTTTGGCACGATTGAGCAGGCCGGAAAATTAAGTGAAATGAAGCGACCTCAGAAGCTTCTGACTCCATAGGAGGAGGTGGTGGGCGAGTTGCAACATGCGAGGGAAGCATAGCACAACGATCGCAATGTTGTCTGAACAGACCTGAACATGCTTGCTGAGCAGCAGCATTTTGTGTCGTCTCAAAGCAAGGTGTACTGCTAGCAACTTGAGGCTGTTGATGCCAATGCAGTCGGAGGCACGCCCAGACCCCCGTTACTGCATGCCCGTTGTACTTGGCCCTTCAGCCGTTGTTGATGGACACTTGTTCTAGGAGCGGCTGGCCCGGAGAAACAAAAGGTCTGATTATTGGGCAAAGGGTTTGTTGGCAGGCCAGGGTGATTAGTCACATGGAGTGTCCCGCTGCCACGCCCAGCTCGGGACTCGGCCGTGAAGCCAGTGCTGAAGCGCTCTTCGTATGGAGGAAGCCGTTCTATTGCGGCTGCGTCGGCCATATTCCCTAGGAGCCTCTAAAAAATTTCAGTGGGTCCCTTTTTTCATTTCTGTATAGCACCGACCGGACACATTCCTCTTGAGAGGCGTGTTGGACCGAGTCCATCTCCATACCCGAAAAAGACATCCTTAGCACGTGGGCGAGCTTACTCTTTTCCGAGTTGACCTGAAGACACAACTGGCTGTGGACCACTCGAAGGGTAGGACTTTTCACTGACTTCGAACACTCGAACGCTAAAAGCACAAGTACAGAGGTTGCTGAGGGGTGCAAAGCTTTGCAGGGTCGCACACCGCCAGTCTGCGCCTCTTGGAACCCAGGAAAGGACGAATTTGCTCTTTTGACAATTCGGGTAACCATCTGAAGAGCTCGGTTAGTTTTACGTTTGCCACCTGGATTGGCAGCGTCTGACACGGGCTCGGTAGCCTGCCTGCGGTTGGCTCCATGCTGAGGCCCAGCAGGAGCGGCGGCAGGGGGACGCCCTCGGCGACGAGCAGGCGGAGGAACTGCCACCGGCGGCGGGTGGAGGATGTGCCGGATGGCCTCCATCTGCAATTAAATGGCAGAGAACTGTTGGGCGCAGTTCTCCACCGCGCCACTGAACAGCCCAACCTTTGAAATTGGGGAGTCAGGGAACCGAACCTTGTACGCATCCGTCATATCAACCAGGCTGAGCCAACGATGGCTTTCCTGGACCACTAAAGTGGACACTCGATCTTACAGCACAGAAGAAATAATCAAACATATCAGAACATATAGACAATATATGATTAAAGAAATCAATAACATGTAAAATAATAATAATAATAATATATAAAGTATAACTAATAAAATAAATTATATGAATAAAGACATTATCATAAAAAAATACCATTTTGGATAGACCAAGTTTCATCATTTTCTGGAGTTCAGGAGAGAGGAACTTCAGATAGGAAAAACAGATTATATTATTTAAGTTAAAGAGGATGTGGTGATATTGCATCAGCATCTATAGTAAACCCCAGAGGAGGAGTTTAAGTTAACCAACACCATATAAAAGCTGATCTTTCTGGGCTGTCTGATCTCTCAGACCTGGACTGGATGTTTCCTCTTTCCGGCTCATCATATGGTAATTAAAAAAAAACTTTATCTTTAATTGTTTTGTAAAGAGCTTTTTTTTTTTATTAATTAATTTACTTAAATCCAAAACATGTTTGTCTCTATTATAATGAAACTGAAATGATTATGTAAACCTATATTGTTCAAAAATCATTAACTTATTTCAAACTTCACTCTGAACTGAACCACAGTATTATTTTGAACAGATATTACCAAAGACAAAGCATACGATAAATTACAGCATGGGAGAACATGTGTGGAGCTTCACAAACTACAGAATAAATAAACGTGACAAGAGAGAAAGAGAAGAATGGGGAACCAAAAGGACAAAACGTCTCAATCTAATGAACCAAAACAGAAAAACGCTGAATCTAGTCAGACAAAACAGCATTAATAGCGGCAAACCAAACTGTGAGTAATTATTATGTTTAATATCAAACTATCATATTTCATCATCAGTGTTTCATCTTCTCTGGTGTCTGAATGTGTAAAATCAATTCTAAACTATGAATTTTCATTCACTATACAGTATATATAGGAGAAGCAACAAGCAACTTACAGTTGTGGTCATAAGTTTATATAGTTATTTGATCTATTTCACCATATATATCAAAACATATTTTAGTAGCCCAAGTGAAATAAAGTGAAGGTCTGTTAAGCTTATTCTTATTAAATGTGTTAAAAATACTCATATTTTGTAGATTCTGCAACTTGTACTGTATGTAAATGTATATCCACAACTGTAATCGTTTGTCAGATTCTCTGCATCGCAGTGACTGATTTATGAATTGTCGCTGTTTGAGCAGGAATACTATAATCTGACGTTTTTTCTTCATTCACAGTTTCTCATGTTTCACCGATTCATTGTGATGTTTTACAGTCACAGAAAAGGTGAGACAGAGAAATAGAGTGAAAACTGATCAGAAATCTGATGTTATATTGATCTGTGTGTTATTTCTGTGTTTCTCCTTTTAGAAAGCAGACGTGTGATTCATCTAACCTGATAAATATTCTCCATCATGTTCCTTTATCAACAAATAATGAGTTCATGGTTAAGACGTGCACTGTTACAGTATATAAGATGAATGTGTATGAATGGATTTTATATTTATATAGTACATGTTTGGATTTCATGAATATAGTACATGCTTTCCTGAACACATCTGATCTGTATATTAGTTTTACAGTAATCTTGATTGTAACCTGACATAAACTGCTAGTTGTGTGTGTTTAAAATGCTTTCCTGTAGCTCAAACAGTAGTAGTGGTGCTTGCAACGACAAGGTCATGGGTTCGATTCCCAGGGAAAGCAAGAACTGTATATTCAGAGATTATGACACCATTGGATGATAACTGGACTGATCTGATGATGACATCACTGTTTTATCCAGAGCTGCTTATTGTGGAATTAAACTATTTTCATAATTGATGATCTTTACACATTATTGAACCGAACTGAATCAACACTGAACTGAATTCAACTAAAATATTATATGTCTAAAGCTGATTTACAGCAGATTTGAATTCTCATTGATCATTACTTTGCTGTTTATGACTGTGAAACTGCTTTAAAACAATATGTATCTTGTACTGCAGAGGTGCGAAAACTTTTTAATACAAAGAGACAAAAATCAAACTTAAGAAATTAATAGAAATAGTGTGAGTTGTGCAAGAAAAGCACCGTGGTCTTGCTCCCTAAAGCCGGCTTAGGGAAGTCAAGATAGTGAAGTGAAGATAGTGAACAAAAAAAAAGTTAGTGAAGAACGTAAGTGAAGATAGTGAACAAAAAAAAAGTTTGTAACGTTAGGTGTTTGTCAGATAATGTTAAGTATGAATGAGCATTTAACAAACCAGCAGAGCCAAACAGTGTTGTCATTTGTTTACTTCCTTGCTACAACGTACAATTAACAATACGAACTATTACAGGAAAACACATTGACGAAAAATAAATCATACTTACAGGTTGTGGCCCGTAAACAACAGCTTCTGTTCTTAAAGTTGGAACTGCTCCATCTTTCAGGACAAGCCGTTGTGCGAATCCTGCATTGAACTCGCCAAGATTGTGGAAGCTTTCCTCCGTAACATGTGCAGCACAGAGAGAGAGATTTTGGTCATAATTATGAGGGACCGAGTTAAAAATAAATTTTAACCATTGATCCCGAACTCCCTCGTCCCTAGGGAAGGCTGAACACAGCGGAAAATAACAGTGTTTCGACGGCATTGCGACAACTCATCTCCAAAGCAGCAATATAAAATGGCCTCGCCCTTATTAAGTATTCTCGGAGGAGGGGTTTATGTAATTAATGGGATATGCTGACGTCAGCAAACACGGAGGAATGTCGTGTAGTCTCTACCGGTCGTTTGCTGTAGTCCTTAGAAATTGATTTCTTTAAAAGCAAATATCTCCCTTTGCTTTGAACTTTGAGCGCTGTAACTTTGCAGATGTTGTTTATGCTCAAACAGCAACATTACACACTAGCTAAACTTAGAAAAGTGAAATCGTGTTTTACCACCCCTTTAATGAAAACTGATATCAAAATGACACTGATGGCACCAGCAGAACATTCACAGTCAAACACAAAGAGTTTTTTATTCTACACAAGTGTGAAAACACGTCACTTTAGCCAATAGGCGTAATTTACGGGTGGGACGGGTTTGATGGGTGGGACATATCCCCACTACTTTTGAAAGATCTCGCGGCACGGATGTACCAATACAAATAAATAAAACATCTCCAGTTAACTCTAGTAGAGAATTCATTTCGTTCATTTGTTAAATAAGAGGTGATCTGAAATATGTTGTTTTTGAAATCAAGTGACCAAAGTGCTCGTTGCCGTTGCTATCAGTGGCGCGGATACAGTGTTCTCACAGTCTTCACACAGATGCTCGCTTCAATCCGTTGCGGAGAGACTCTCTATTCGTTTTGGTGAAATCACAAAACGTGTCCCTGCTTGATATACAACCACTAATAAACAATTGGTTTTGATGAGGAAAAAAAAAAACTATACTACTTAGTGCGGATTAGAACCCAGAACCTCTGATGCGCTTGGCAAAAGTTCTGCCACTGGACCATTAAAGTACATGAGAAACAATCAGCACTGACAACATTAGATCTCATTAAACGACAAATTCAACACAACGTACTATTGTATACTATGTATACATTTGTATACATTTTCTAAACACATTGCGGGTCCCTTTTGTCACAACTGGAAGATTAAATGCTAACTTTCTTTAATAAACATGAAGATAATACAAAAGGATGGCTGACGCGAAACATTTGGCTGACGCGAAATGAAGCTTTGCGAGATCCCGAAGCGCAGATGTTTCGAAACACTGATCCGAAGCGTGATTCAAAACACACATGTCACGTGACTATGGCTAAATGAAGCTTCTGAGTGTTTCGACAGGTGGCGTGCTCCGCCGATTCAGCGTTTGATTGACAGGGTCGGGAACAGACCACACAATCGTACATCTGTATAAAAAGTGAAGTCAACTCATCTTGACCTCGTGGGTTTTTGTGAGAGGATTTTTTCAAAAACTGGAGAAATTATCTGTTAAAAAAAAGTAGGCTAAGTCTTTCCAAAGAAGAGAAATTAATATTTTTCATAAGAATCTCTAAAAAAGTGAGACATTGTGGCTTGATGTATTTTATTAATATTCATTTTTCAGGACCAAAATAACATTCTGCACAGTGAGGAGCCTACAGGTTACAAGCTTCACATATTAGAAAAATAGCTACAATAATCAAAAAACAAATTTTTTAATGGCTCGTTATCAAGATTGTTTCAGATCAACACCTGCAAGTGACCACTAGGTGTCACCGTTGAGACGGGTGTCGGATTGATTCGAAGCCTCGACACAATATGGCACATTTGGTTCAACAGTTTCATTGCTTCACAAAGCCTCGATCTGCCCACCACTAACAAGGAGTAAGGCAGAGAGAACGGGCACACAAACTACTCACATATAGACGAGAAACGACAATGAACTGAAAGAAACAGGGGGTATAAATTCACAGGGAACTTAATGACAGACAGCTGAACATAATCAGTAACCAAGGAGACTAACTAGCAGGAGATTAAGACTGAACTGAAGCACATGAAACCAACTCACAGAAATTAAATTATCACAAGACACAACATAATCCTGACACCCTTACATTGAAAAGGCCATTTTGCGCCACCGGGTTTATACAGTGGTCTTAAATGGACAAACGCGTTTCGTCACTATGTTGTTCTTCTTGCAAAGAAGCTAGCTAAAGTCAGTGAATAAAACACTGACACAATGATGAACAAGTAACAATAATATTTCCAATAACATCCTAATTTCTTAATTTATCTTTGTAAAGAAACCTCATTGCTGAACTGGCTACTCTATGCTGTCTCAGACGACGACGTCACTTCCTGTCGGCCACCGTAACTTCTGTTGATTGCAGTTCACAACCTCACCACTAGATGCTGCTAAAGACCACACACTGCAGCTGTAAGAGATAAAACACGTTCTGTTTGATCATACCTTATGCCTATCACTCAGACGTTTAAAATTTTTTTGTCAAATTGAACAGATAAGTGAAACTAAAGCGCTTCTCCTAATGCGGGCGGATGAAGACGTTTAATGATCACATCCGATGACTGACATCACAGAATTTACCGGTATTTTGAAGCTGATGTGTGAACGGTCTCTTACTGGTACAAAGCCAGAAAGCCGTTGTTTGTGTGTACAGCATGTTTGTGGATTTACCAGTAAATTCGTTCTAATTTTATGGTAATTTACCGGGATTGCTGTGTGAAGGGGCTTGTGTGTCGCCCTGTAGGAATAAACACCCACAACAGGATCAGACACTGGCTAGTGGCTATCCAAGTGAAAAAAAGTTTCTTTAAATACAAACGAAAGTTACCAGAAGATGGTGAAATTCCTTTTGATTCATCACTCATAACATGCTTTTAAATAATACATTTATGGAAGTTGTTCTGAAAAGTCAAATTAACTTATCAAAGTTTCATAGAAATACACTATTCACATTTCTCCTCATGTTTAATTAAACATAAACTTAGGCCTGATGTCACTGATGTCGCTGAAAATAAAGTTATTTTCTTAAGGTAAACACAATTACTATGCATGTGTATTACGCGTTCAGTCTATAGGCGTCTAGTGTTTCTTTAAAAAGTGATGCCATAGAGGACTTCAGCTTCCAGAGATAATCAACCACATTATAAGAGGAATCTTTTTGTTTTTAAAAAAACACAATTTTTACACTTTCTCATCACCAACAACACCATCAACGAAGAGTTTTTTTCTGCAAGCACACTATACTTAACTTACACTATTGGTACCCCTTAAAAAGACTTAGACTCAATCCCCTTCTGTTGTAAATTGGCCTTAAATGTGGAGCATTTCTAAGTGATCTTGATTATATCATTCGGACTTCAGTTGTAAGTCGGAGCATGAATGTGCAGAATGCTTCTTGAAACTTGAGATCAGCTTTTGTGCCGAGGAGCTGAAACCATCCTGAGCTGAGATATTATTATTGAGGTTTCTATTAAAAGTGTTGTGCACGGACACAAACATGACTCCTGTGGTGAAACCAAAACTATATTATAGTATTGAGAATTAAATAGAAAACAATAATGTGTGTGTGTGTGTGTGATCTTCTTTCATATATATATGATCATTTTTATGATCATGGTACGGTGTCTTGAGGAGAATTCAGTGTTCGTTTCTCCAGCAGAAGTGTAGCAGGATTCATCAGAGCTGAAGAGTGAAGATTCACACACACACACACACACACACACACACACACACACACACACACACACACACACACACCTGCAGGAAACCACAGATGTCTCATCTAAAGTGTGTGTTTGTGCTCGGGGCTGCCGTCAGATACACAAACCCCGCCCACATGAACATAGACCCCGCCCACTCATCATTATTGTTGCATTAGCGCCCCCCACTGCTGAACTCACACACTACACCCATTACATTAAATATAACTGTCTTTTTATTATTATGATTTTTACAGTATTTTATATCCTATTAATTACCTCTCTATTACTTACAGTGAAACATAAATAAATATATAAAACTATGGTTGCTGTAACCCAACGCCGTTTCGATTCACACAAACATAACTATTCAACGAAAAACACTGTTGTTAGAGTGTATGTATTCACTTTTTCTGTTCAACTGTCAAAACAATGAGGTAATGTTTACCAACTTAGGACATTATACTGTTGTTGCTGTTTTAATTAGGGCTCTAATTAGAGAGAGAGAGAGAGAGAGAGAGAGAGAGAGAGAGAGAGAGAGAGAGAGAGAGAGAGAGAGAGAGAGAGAGAGAGAGAGAGAGAGAGAGAGAGAGACATCCACTAGTCTATAATTCCACATGAAACAAAGTGTTATTTGAAACATAGTTATTAAACACTGGTCTCTTCTGAAGACCAGTTTCATTTGAGACTACAAAACACCAATTGCATTAAACATAATTAAGGCATTAAATAATAATTAAAGTTATTAGGTCTACATATCAATGAATGTCTTTGTAAATTATATCT
Source organism: Siphateles boraxobius (assembly GCF_051911475.1). NCBI lineage: Eukaryota > Metazoa > Chordata > Actinopteri > Cypriniformes > Leuciscidae > Siphateles > Siphateles boraxobius. The sequence goes on along the minus strand of NW_027509210.1, from coordinate 455,725 downwards.
TGTAATCCATAGAAGATTGATGTTAATACCACATCTGACCACGAGATGGCGCAACTCGATTTTCACACTTAAAAGCCTTTAGTTTCAGGATCAGAGACAGTGAAGAGAAATCAGAGAATCTGATCTGAAGCTCAATGAGGATCATCATGTGTCACATATGAAGCAGAAACACATTTTATTTCTATAGGATCAGTGTTATTATGTCTATAATCTCCTTCATGAGGATAAAACTATTCATCTGTAATGTATAAGTCCCGGTGATAGCAGTGATATAACGAGAAGCAACACACATTATGAGAAATGGAAATATGTGAAATAGGCCTAGAAATAGAAATCTTTTTCTAAAGAATTAGATCATAACACATGACTCACACACTGTTCATGCAATGGTTTTCTCACACATGCATTTCTGGACCCACACCATTCTCAGTTACATCTTATTTAAACTTTGGGTAACACATGAGTTCTCATTTGATAACATTAGTTAACTACATTAGTTTTTATGAACTAATAATGAACAATATATATATATATATATACAGCATATCAATCTTGTAAAGTTAATTTCAACATTATTAAGATCAGTTGTATCTGTTAATGTACACACAATAAATAATTGCATTTTTTATTAAATAACATTGACAAAGGTTATTAAATGTTGTACCAAAAAGAAAAGAAAAATACAGTTCTACTAAATACGGGTAGTTCATGTTAGTTAACACATTAACTAATGTTACTTTGGGACCTTATCGAAAGTGTTGCCAAACTTTGTTTCTACTAAAGTTTGTTGCATTGACAATCATAAAGATTTGGGTAAATAATGAAATGAATAAGACTACGTTTGCCAACATGTTATGACTATTTGTTTCATTGTGTTTTTGGTTTAGTCATGTGACTAGTTTTCCCCGGTCTGTTTAATTAGTTTAATTAAAAGTATTCTGTTTAATTAGTTATGTCATTCACCGTTCCCTACTTTACTAAACATGTTCCTTTGTTTGCTCTGTACTTAAACTCTCAGTTCTCGTCAATGTTCGTGTGGTTTTATCCTGTTTGAGATTAAAGTCTTTTTCCTGGAATTATTCCTCGTCGTTAAACTTTCTATTGTACGTTACGTAACACTTTAAGACTGAACTGTGAGTAAAACAAATATCAGCCGCTCACAATCCACTGGATCTACTGATCATCAATGATAATCAATACTAATAGAGTTAGTTGACATGCTGCAAAGTTACTTTACACTATTACAATATAGTGTTACTGTGAATTGTTCCTGATTAATCCTTTCATTTAACATCATTCATTTCATGTATTCTGAATAATTAAAAAACAATTTCGATCTGTTATTATTAGTGTATATGAAAGGCGTTAACAACTGTAAACATATAAACAGTAACATATCTCCTGGAAAGGCATCAGACGTTTTTTTTTAACTAATGTACATCAACTTTAGATCTTCATCTTTATTATTTCCTTGTTCTAATGTGGTCTGTGGATGTTCTTGATTTGCAGAATGAATGAATCTGCTGTATTTAAACTATGCAGATAACCAGATGTGTGTTTTATTCTCAGTCTCCGCTGTAAAGTGTCCTGGTGTATCAGAAAAGATCAAACATCTGGTAAGATATTGATACATCATAAGCAGAGATTAAACAAAGTTACATTGCTGCAAAAAATGATGTTCTTTCTTTAGTATTTTTCTCTTGTTTTCCAGCACAAAAATATAAACTAAGATTATTCGTAATCGTAAATCAAGATGCATTTACTGGAGAAACAAAGATGACTGAAGATATTTGTCTTATTTCCAGTGGATTAAAACATAGACAAATATCTTCCAATGGGGTCAGAAATATAATCTTGTGTTACATTTTTTTAAATTAAGTTTTTATTTTTCTGACCACAATGGCAGATATTTGATCTCGTTTTAATCATAAACTCACTTCATTTGAATTTGAAAAAGACAAAAATACTGAGTAAGAACATAATTTTTGTAATGTGGAAGTCATTAATTGTAGTAATATTTAAATAGTATTTTTTATGTGAAAGTATGACAATTTTTCTGGACGAAGAAAAATTATATATTTTGTTAACACTTTACAATAAGGTTCATTAGTTAACATTAGTTAATGTAGTAACTAACATGAACTAACAATGAGCGATACATTTGTTACAGTATTAGTTAATCTTTGTTAATGTTAGTGTAAATCCAGCTGTTTATTGTTTCTTCATGTTAACAAATACATTGTTTAATTTGAAAAACATATTAGTAAATGTTGAAATTAATATTAACTAAGATTAATAAATGCTGAAGAAGTATTGTTCATTCTCAGTTTATGTTAACTAATGTAGTTAACTAATGTTAACTAAAGAACCTTATTGTAACCCATAATTTTAGTAGTAATATTTAAAAATGATTCAATAATATTTAAGATGATGAATGTAATTTGACTATTGGGCATAATTTCATACTGACATCTATGATGCTTCAGTTGATACAGTTTTTCAGTTGTGACTTTATTAATGTATCTTGTTTTTATTGTTCTGCAAACAGCCAGTAAAGTCTCTTCCGGACTGTGAATCTCCTGACTGCATCTTTACTCATGATGGCAAAGGATAAAAAACAGGGACTCATCCTTTGCTTTTCCGTTCTTTCAACGTTTACTGTGACTTATATTGCTGTTCAACTTTTATGTTCAAACCGGAGAAGAAGTGACAACATATCATCATATCATCATTTATGTAGCTGATGTGTCATTATCTTCTAGTCATTGATTAGCATATTCTGTCATGATAATCTATAAATCGTGTTTCGGGGGCGGGGTTTATGCAAATTCTACATTTTGTGATGTCACTAACCCGGGAAAAGCTTGTGTAGTCCCTAACAGCCGTTTGTTGTAGTCCTTAAAAAATAATTTCTTTAAAAGTAAATATCTTCCTTTTTCTTTGAACAGTGTAACTTTGCAGATGTTGTTTATGATCAAACAGCAACTAAAGTTAGAAAAGTGAAATCATAATCAACCACCCCTTTAAATCATCATAGTTGGGTAAACTTACACTGTAAAAAAAAAAAAAAACTTGAAATTTACGGAAAAAAAAACGGCAGCTGTGGTTGCCAGTTTTTTACCGTAAACTTTAGTTCAGTGCCGTAAAATATAAATATTTCTACCGTATTTTTTAAGGTAAGGTACAGTAAATGTAACAGTAAGGTTTTTTTTACAGTGTACTTCCAAAATTCGTACATTTAACAGTATTTCACAGTATATAGTAAGGGTACATTAACGTCTTCTGTTGCTTTCCGTTTTTTACTGTTAAAATTACGAACATTTTTTACAGTGACTACATTAAGTATATATTTTTTGTGTTCCAATTTGCTCCACATTTTGAAATACTCCATACTAGTGTTTTCACAACTTTCAAAAATAGTAAAAAAGTATCGATAAAGTCAGTCAGTAGAAATGCGTCATGCAAATTATGCAAATGTAATATAATACAAAGTATAGTGTTATAAATGTAGATAAATTGTTTAAAAATGAAATTTTAAAAACACATTGAAAGAACACTTGTTATTCAAATAAAATTTATGAAACAACGATCAGATGTGTCTCTTTGTTGATGTGCAACTAAACACATTGTGACATTCAACACAGCAGAGGATTTACAGTGAAAATGAAAATGAGTTTGAGTTGAAAGGTCGATACACTAATGTTGATCAGAACTACAGAAATCTGAGCCGGTATAAACATATAAACAGATCCTTAAAGTCATATACATGTTATTATGAATGTTCATATCTCTGATCCTAGAGCTGAATGCAGACTCTTAGAACTGATCAATGGTGTGTGAGGACTGATCTGTGATCAGTGTTCATCTGAATATTTATCCATCTAATCCTCTTCACTTAAAATTCACAACAGAAAGAAATCAGCAACAATAACAACAAAAAAATATAGATTTTTATTAGAAAGCCTGCAATTTTGATACACACATAGAAACACACACACACACACACACACACACACACACACACACACACACACACACACACACACACACACACACACACACACACACACAAGCCCACTCCCAAACCACAATCATATTTCCAACATAATTAATCTAGAATAGTTTACACAATACATGATTTTTAATAACGTAAAAGATAAAGAGACAGGGAAGAAAAGAAAAGGATCACGGGTTAAACAAGTAACTTATAGAGCAACAGCTGAAACAGACACACACACACACTTTGAGGTGTAAGTTACTGTAAAGGAATGAACTAATGTGTTGTAACGCGTTGCGTCCTGAGGAAATATGGAAAGCTCACTTAGTTGAGTTATTATTTCAGAGACTGACAAACTCACAAAGGCGATTGTGTTTTCACCACTCGCACTTTATTCTCCAGTGGAACTGTCTGTCACACTGCCGTTCACAGCGTTACTTAATAAATAAAACAACTTAAAAATGAGCAGAAAACAGAAATTACCCACATACATTGGGTGCTCGAGGCGCGCGCACAGTTTAACAGGGAGCGCGCAGATCTTAAAGGGGCCACACCTTATTTTCACTCGTCACATTTTATCAAATAATATTAATTTTATCAAATTATTTTATTATTATTATTGTTATTTATTATTATTATTATCTTGGGAAGAGAAGCAGGTTTTGTAACTGTAGAAAGTAACTTGATTAAAGCTGTCTGCCAAACCCCTGGCAATGAAACTATGGAACGGCTGGAATTCCCCATGCGCTGTTTCTCATAAATACAGCATTTCTGATCTAAAAGCTGAGATTGAGAAAGATGAGTCAGAGTGAGAAAAGAGGAACAAGTTCAGGGATAACATAAAACACAAACACACTTCTGTATAGGAATCTGTTATGACTGACATGAGCTTTCTGATGATATTGAGAGAGATTATAGAAGACATTTTACTGGGTTGTTCTGAAAAATTACCAGTCACTACACTAGTGTTTCATTAATCTGTTCACTCGTACTGTTGCTACATCTGAAAACATGATTCTTCTTGCAGAAAACAATTAAAAAATAAGTAAATGTCTGACTTTTAAAAGAAAATCATACTCTTCTTTGACATTTTAATGAAATATGTGTTTATTTATGGGACATTTCAAAAAGTTCACTCTGAAACTCAGAACATTTGCATAAAGTCCAGCATGTCTCTCTTAAAACTGTGGCATTTATGATCTCAGAAAAAAAACTCTCTTCAACAACTGTCCTGTACAGAAGAAGATAATATTATCTGGCATATTCAGATATTATGAAATTACTCTTCTGAACTACGACTGTACAAACACATGAAGACAGGAGAAGTGGAGTGAGGTTTAGAGACACAGTTCAGTGTATCAGTGTCTCTCTCTACTGGAGATATTCAGTATTACATCAACATATGATTCCCATAATAACAGTTCAGTGTATCAGTGACTCTCTCTACTGGAGATATTCAGTATTACATCAACATATGATTCACATAATAACAGTTCAGTGTATCAGTGACTCTCTCTTCTGGAGATATTCAGTATTACATCAACATATGATTTATTTTACATCATAACAGTTCAGTGTATCAGTGTCTCTCTCTCCTGGGGCCCGTTCTTCGTACGTTGCTTAAAGGGTAAGTTCGGAGTTTTACAAATTTGGACACATGCTGCTGTCCCAAGAATTTTCGGCTTTTGTTTTAGTACCCCCCCCCCCCCCCCATTTAGTGCTAAACGC